>NW_022900946.1:20495163-20517827 GCF_012274545.1 Fukomys damarensis | reverse complement strand
GCCTCCGGGCACTGACGTGGGCCGGTCGCCCCCAGGACGTGTTCCTCATGATCCGGCGCCACAAGACCACCATCTTCACGGACGCCAAGGAGTCGAGCACCGTGTTCGAGCTGAAGCGCATCGTCGAGGGCATCCTCAAGCGGCCGCCAGATGAGCAGAGGCTGTACAAGGTGCGGCGGGCGGGCGGGCGCGTCAGGGGGCCCGAGTGGCGGCCCCCAGGGCCATCAGGTCGCCCATCCTGGTTTGCCCGAGGATCGCGATTTCTGGGGGTGAGGTGGGACTCCGTGCAGAGAAATAACTGTTGAGGCAGGTCCGGTCCCCGCACCGCTTCACCGGGCCAACCTGTGTTACCCACCAAGCTCTCGCCCATGTTCTGGAGGACCCCACCCCCGACCCCTTCAAGCCTCCTGCGCGTTCAGCCAGGGTGGCTGGAGGATTGGGATCCTCGCTGGGAAATCGGATGTATTAGGCTTTGAGTCAGGTCTCCCAGTAGCATGAGATCGTCACTAAGTACAACGACCCAATTCCAGCTGGAAGGTGGGAAATATTCAGCTTCAAATCTGGTCTTTCCTGTCCCCAGTGCCACATCCTGGACCCAGTGCTTTCTGCATCTTCATAGTTGTCTGAGATCTGATTGCTTTAAGAGTGGGGAATTCTAGTAATTCTTATTTTACAGTTGGGAAGTTTTAACAAGAATATTTAATCAGTTTGACCAAGGTAACACCTGAGAAACAAATTTAGCCCAGCCTCCCTGACTAGAGTGATGGCTCCTACGTTAGATTCACCTGGAGAGTTTGGGAAACCCAGAACCCATAAGTCCTTTCCTTCTAAGGTTTTGATGTTGAAGTTCTTAGATAGGGTCCTGGAATCTGTATTTTACATACTTGAGGGTGTCACCCATACTTGGGCCTCTTTTCCCTCTGACTTCCATTGTAGTTGCTGGCCAGAGGCGTGTGTACCTTGCCTTTCCGGGGACCTCACCTAAGACCTTTCCTATCTCTTCAGGATGACCAGCTTCTAGATGATGGCAAAACACTGGGCGAGTGCGGCTTTACCAGCCAGACAGCAAGGCCACAGGCCCCAGCCACAGTGGGGCTGGCCTTCCGGGCAGGTAAGCAGGCAGGGCTGGGCGGCCAGCTGCTTGTCACTCTCACCCCACCAGCTTGGAGTTCCCAGCTCCACAGTAGGGTGTGATCATCCCTGCCTCAGAAGAGCACAGCCTGAGCCCCAACACCAAAGGCCTTGCCTGCTGCGAGTGCTCCACAGATAGAAGTCTGCCTGCATGGTGACGCTGAGGCAGTTGTACCGCATTACGAGATGATTGTACAGTTCAGGCTTCATATGAGTGCCCCTTTGAGAGGGCAGGTGGGGCTGAAAACACATTTAATCAATCTGCTTTCTAAGCCAGGTCAGGGCTGCATTCTCCCAAGTGGCCTTTTTAATTTGAGCAGTTAACTCAAGGTTTGTAGATGACCCCATTTTGCATATTTGAAAATCAAGGCAAATGGAGGTAACTTGGTTTTCCCATAACCCCTACCTATGGCATTGGATATGGTGGTGACCCTGTATCCCTGTTACCTTTAAGGCAAGTGGTGGCTGTGATAGGCAATGTAAGCTGTTTGCTCTTTGCTTCCTCAAGGACTATTTGTATAAAGGCTCTTCTGGGTAAAGCTGACCAATCAGTATTAGCTTCCTGGACCTTGACTGGATGCTGCACCCTCTACCACTATTTTCTTCTTCAGCCCCAAACTGCTCAGTTAGGGAAATGACAATGTTAAATCAAGTTTAGCATTGGCTAAACCGATTACAAGAGTGGTGGTGGAAACAAGAATTGTTACTGCAAATTTATGAGTTGGAAGATTAGATGATTTGAGACCAGATAATTCCATGTGGATTGCAAGGTGCTTGCAGCATCCCTGGCCTCTCTTTGCTAAATTCCAGCCCCCCAATTCCCTGATTATAGCCATCAGCCTGCTCCCCAGACATGCCAAGTGATGGAGAAGGAAGAGGATCATTTGAAAACAGCAGGTGGAGTCAATTTGGGTGGAAAGGAGGAAAGTGAGGTTCATTTGTTTAATGCTAGGGCAGCAGTGGGAACTGGAACCACTGTGGGGACCACCAAGTAGAGAGGCCCTGAGGGAGGAAAGAACCTGATACGGGAGAATGGAACAGGTTCGAGCATTAGACAAATGACGGGAGAGACAAAGGCAACGACTTTTAAGATCAGAAGCCATGGAAGTTTAATAAGCAGCTGGCAAACTGTTTAGTATTTCTAATCTCTGGCATCTTAGTAAAGGCATAATAGGATTTTTTAAAAATGAGATTCTGGGTGAACATACGGAGACAAAAAAGGTGGTAGGTGTGTATAGGCTTTCTGCCCACAGTTTTACTTAATGGATTTGTAAGATGAGGGAAAGGGGACTGGGGATTTAGCTCAGTCGTTCCACTGCCTACCTCTCAAGTGCAGAGACCTGAGTTTGATACTGGGTATCAATAAAAAACAATGAAGGAAAAGGGCCCCAGAATGGCTGGGGTAGGAGTGTGCCATGGTCAGTTTGGATCTGTAGGGATGGAAGACGTTTCATTGCCCCTGCTAGGTCAGGCAGTTGGAGGTGGGGTAAGTCAAGACTTTCCTAGTTACACTCAAACTTAAGGCTTACCACAGGTGATGTCAAGGCCCTGGTGGGACTGGAGTCAGGGCACCTTCTCCAACTTTGTCCCTCCCCAACAGATGACACTTTTGAGGCCCTGCGCATTGAGCCTTTCTCTAGCCCGCCGGAGCTTCCAGATGTGATGAAGCCTCAGGACTCCGGAGGCAGCACCAACGAACAAGCTGTGCAGTGAGGGCCCTTGGCCCACCCCCAGAAGCCCATTGCCCCAATAAAGAAGATTTGGCTTTCTGCTCTGCCTCGTCGCTGCCTCTTTCTCACTCCCCACTACCCCCAGACATTACACCTTACCTGAGATGGGTCTGCTTCCCCACTCAACCTTTCCTTACCAGGCTGCTTGCTGTCTGAGATTTTGGCCATCTGCCCTCTGGTACCTGAGCTGCCCTGAAGGCGAAGCTGATTCCTCCAGGAGAGAGGACTGAGTGAACCCCTGGGGCAGCCTGGTACTACAGGGGACAAGAAGATCAGTCTTTAAAAAGCACCTCCCATCCTTGTCCTTGCACTCCCAGAGCCATCCTGCTCAGTCTTCCAGGCTGAGAGGCAGAGGCCAGGGTTACTGTATAGCCCCAAGCCGGGTGTCTCCTTTGAGAGTTGGTTTCACAAGGGGATCAAATCCTGGAAGACCCTCTGGAGATCACAAACAGCCTTGGGGACTTGTGAAGGTTAAAGATGGCTCAGTCTACAGCCCAATCCTGCATTTCTCATTTTTATTTGACAGAAAAAGTTGCTCTTGCTGTACAGATTTTAAAAAAACCAAAATGCCTTTTAAGAAATGTGAAGAAAAGTTGGGGGGGCACAACTTCAGTCAGGCCAACAAAAATCAAACTGCCCTTCCTAGAACACCTTATGTAACTTGCTCAGAACCAAACCACCATCCTTAGGATCTAAGAGGGCCCACAATTCCCAGGACCTTGCTGACTTTAGGGTGTCCTGAACTGCATCCTTCCCTCCTCCCCCAACTCCTACCCACATTCCCACCCACCCCAACTCCCCGCAAAACACATGAACCAGGAAAAACTCACAGAGATTAACATTTCACAGGAACAAAGAAAAAAAAAAGTGGGAGGAGAGTCCTCCCCCAAGATGCTGCCAGAATTCGGCAGGACAGACAAGGACCCCTCCCATGGCTCCGCAGGGGAAGAAGGGGACACTCCCTGTGGCTCCAGACCATGGGCTGCTGTAGAATTCCCCAAAATATTTATGGAGACCTGCAACAGAAAAGACTAGGATCACTGTATGTAGGGGTTCCTCTCAGCCCTCAACTTTCCGAGGTACTCCCAGTATGCCCTTCCCCAACAGCCAGCTAGCTAGCTGTAAGAAGGGGTCTAGCCTCCTAGGAGATGGTACCTGGATGAGCGGTGACGCACAGGCCGGGGGCTAGGTGTCTCCTTCCTGCGTTTAGGGCCTGGAGAGTGGCTGTCCCCGCGCTGGCCCCTCCGGGAAACTCTCTCGCTGTTGCTGCAACACAGAGAACTGCCATCAGACTCCAAGACCTTTCATTGCTCAAAACTTCTTTTTGCCTAAGTTACATGGGGGCCAAGACAGACCAGGTATTAGCACTTGCTTTGGGCCCTACCTTTGCTGGTCCCGTGGTGAGGGTTGGGGCGAGGGACGGCGATGTTCCACAGGTGAGTAGCTCAGGGACCGAGAGTCCCGTAGGGAATCTATTGGTTTCCGGGGACTGCGGGACCTGGGGAGCAGAGGACAACTCCATAGCACCATGCCCTTCCAAAACCACCAGCTGACACTCAGGACCACCCACCCAGGTCCTGACCACCAAACCTCACACCACGCAGGGCCAGCCTCAGACCCACCTTTGTCCGCACTCACCCATCCGCCCGCACACCATCCACCGAGTGCCCCCAGTGGGCAGGGCCCAGGGTACAGCGGGGGATGCAAAGATAAAAGACAGTCCCTGCCCTTGGAGCTCAGTCTGGGAGTGAAGAAGGCCAACATGGGAGGAACGCAGGGCCCCATGTGTGGGAAACAGCCCCGCAGGAATGGATGGATGTGCGTTATTCTGGGGACCCAGGGGGGTTGGGGGACATGGACAAGGCAGGGGAGGGGCAGGGCAGTCTTCTCGAAGGTGCTGTTTTGAGTGGAGTCTTGCAGAACGAGGAGTTCACCAGGCGGACAAGGAAATTCCAGGCAGAAGGAACAGCATGTCCAAAGGCATGGGGCTCTCCTTAGACTGCAAGGCGCTGGGTGTGGCTGGAGCACAGGGCATGTGTGGGGGCGGGCAGGAGGAGCACAGGGTGGGCAAGGCCAGCTGGTGAAGAGCCTCACACGCCATTCCCGCAGAGGTGGGGCTTTATCCTGAAGGCCACAGGGCGTCCCGGAAGGATTTGTGGAGTGGAGGGAAGTAACCAGATGTGCGTTTTAGAAAGATCCCTCTGGCTACGTGTGGAAGAGAATGGCGTGGAGGCAGGGAGACAGGGAGGAGGCTGTGGACAGAGTCGGGAGAAGATGACGGTGGCCAGACCAGAGCCCTGCAGCAGCAATGGGGAAACTTAAGAGCTAGAATCCCTGGGACCAGGTTGCACAGGGGAAGGGAGGGAAGGGAGGGAGGAAGAAACCTAGGACTTCCCAATTCCAGCTTCAGGACCCAATGGATGGTGCAGCCCTTTACCAGAAGAGGGCACCATGGAGTGTTGGGGAGTGCTGAGTGCCCAACTCCTCCCCAAAAGACCAGACACCAAAGTCCAAAAGAGGCACCCCAGCAGGGACCTCACCTAGGGTCCCTGCTCTGGAGACGTCAACTCCCACCCCCTTCCACCCCAGGCAAGTCAACTCACCTCCGCTCCCCAGGGGTTGACTTCTTGGGGCTTGCAGGTTTGGGTAAGGCCTGAGGGCCAGGCTTAGCAGGGGAGGGGGAGGAGGAGGAAGAGGAGGAAGAGGAAGAAGAGGAAGAGGAAGAGGAGGAGGAGGAAGAGGAAGAAGAGGAAGATGAAGAGGAGGAAGAAGAGGAAGAGGAAGAGCTGGAACTGGAGCTGCTAGAGCGCCTCTTCCTCTTGGCTGGGGCTGGCTCCTGAGGACGTCCCTCTCGAACAGCCTCCTTTGGAACTGGGGTGGGGCTGGGGACCCTGTGGGAGAAGAGCAGTGTCACAAGGAAACAAGCAGCCCCAGCCCCAACCCTACCTTCCTTGGCCTGGAGGAACGGCAGTGGGGGAGGGGTGCCTGAGAAAGGCCTGGGAGTTCTTGGAGCCCTGGAAGGCGAGTCAATAAGCATTTCTCTGGAGAGCAGTGGCCTGAGACAACCAGACCTCTGCTAACACAAGCAACAGGCTGGGGCCCGCAGCACAAGGGATCAAGATTAAACCTCAAGAATGTCCCTGATGGAAGAATAAGGCCTCTGGGCTCAGATGTGGAAGTTGAAGCTGGGTGGTCTCCCTCCTTGGAGAGCCGCAGCTTGGGGAGGCCCCTGTGAGTGCAGGTTGGCTGGGGAGGGGCCGTCCTGCCTGGAGGCAGGGAGAGGGATGGGATGACCTCTGAAGATCCTTCCAGCCCAGGGAGTTCCTCTTGAGGTCTAACTGCCATCCCTCCTGCTGTAAAATTAAGTCCATTTCCTCTAGTTCTGTCCTCTGTAGAGACGGAAAACTTATCATTATCCTCTAGAGAATTAATCTTTGGAGAATTTTACCTGTCCCATCCCTTCCCCCCATAACCCCCACCCCATTCTTTCCTGCCCCCAGCTTGAGGGGCAAGGTACCCCATATCTCCTCAAAGAGCCAAGATTCTGTGACATGATTTCCCCTCCCCACTCCCTTATACATCCAGCACCTTTCCCCCTAGAAGACTCCTCAAAATCAAATCCCCTCACCTTTTCAGTGCCACCTCAGGTTGAGCAGGAAGGCTAGAGCCCTCCGAGTCACTAGAACTGGAGCCAGAGGATGATGAAGAGGAGGATGACGATGACGACGAGGAGGAGCTGCTAGAGGACGAAGAGGAGGAGGAACTCCGCCGCTCCTTTGCTGACTGCAAGGCAGCCAATGCAGAAGGCTGCTGTGCCCCAGTAGAGGCAGGTGGCTCCCCACCCTCGGAGTGGGACACCCCAGGGGCAGAGCCAGAGAGCATGCCATTGTGATCACCAGCAGAGGATGTCTTTGTTACTGTCCCAGAGGAAAGGGACTGAGACCCTGCTCCAGGGGCAGACTGGGCCACTGAAGCACGGGAATGATCTGGAAAAGCAGATGGCACTGGGGACCTAGGTCGATCCTGTGCTGGGGGAAGAGACTGTGAAGGACCCTGAACCGTTCTTGAGGCAGGGGAGAGGGCCCGATCAGAGGTCACCCTAGACTGGCCTGGGGCAGATGGTGGTGTTCTGGACCTAGCTCTGTCGAGAAGTGGAGGCGAAGTTCTGCCACTAACACGTTCATAAGTAGAGAGGGGTACCCTGGGGCTAGTGAGGTTTGCACCAGACAACGCTGGAGCCACCCTAGCACTAGTGAGACTTGCAGGGGTCAAGGCTGCAGGTGTTCTGGAGCTGGCAATATTCACAGAAGCTGCAGCATGTGCAGATCGAGGACCCACCAGGTTTGCAGAGGCTGGAGCCTGAGGCGTTCTGGAGCTAGCAGGGTAATTTGCCGAATTTGGGGATGTGCCAGTGCCTGAGAGACTCAAAGCTGCCAAGGCAGCTGGGGTTCTGGCTCCTGCTAGGTTCACAGCTGGGGCTGTAGGGGTTCGAGGGTCAGCAAGGTTCACAGCTGAAGGTGCCACTGCTGTTCTGGGGCTGGCCAAGTTCATGGCTGCTGCTGCAGCTGGTGCCCTGGAGTCAGCCAAGTTCACTGCCGTTGGGATGGCAGGTGTTCTGGCACTGGCTAGGTTCATGGCCGCTGCAGAGGCTGCAGGAATCCGGCTAGCAAGGTTGGCAGCTGGGGCTGTTCTGAGACTCATGAGAGGCACTGGAGCTGGAACCTGGGACATTCTTGCAGCAAGGCCAGCAGCAGACATGGATGGGGGTGGCCGGGCAGTGCCAAGACTGATGGCAGTCAGGGCAAGTGCAATTCTAGACTGAGCATGATTTTCTGGCACAGATGTTCTTGGATGATCAGGTATCCGGGGACCTGGACCATCCATCATGGATCCACTGGCCTGCTGAAGGACAGATATGGGTGTTCTAGCACTGCCAAGGGGCTCAAGCATTCCAGGTGATCTACAACGGTCGAGAGGAGTTGGTGACATGCTAGGACGACTGAAACAACTCATTCTGGAACTACTGAGTGCTACTGGAGGTGTCCGAGAGCCGGAATGATTCCTTGTTGCAGGAGGAGTAGCAGATCGTGACCGATCAGAACTACTTCCTGATGCAGAACGCCTGCGGATGGCTGGAGGAGACCTTGTTAAGGACCGTTTGCCCCGAGTTGCTCGTGGACTACGGGACCTAGACCGGCGGCGTATAGCAAGTGGTGAGCGACTTCGAGATCGTTTCCGTGGCAACAGTGGTGTTCGAGACCTAGAGCGGCGCCGAATAGCTGGAGGTGTTCGGGACCTTGAGCGGCGGCGTGTCACTGGAGAAGTTCGAGAGCGGGACCTTCTTCGTGTAACAGGAGATGTGCGAGATCGGGATCTCCTGCGAGTGACCGGAGATGTTCTGGATCGTGATCTTCTGCGGGTGATAGGCGAAGTTCTGCTTCGAGACCGTCTCCTGGTTACTGGTGGAGTCCTAGATCTGGACCTTCTGCGAGTCACTGGTGGAGTTCTAGAACGGGAGCGACGGCGTGTCGGTGTTCTAGACCTGGAACGGCGACGGGTTACTGGTGGTGTTCTGGACCTGGATCGCCTTCGACTCACAGGGGACGTTCTTGATCGAGATCTTCGTCGAGTCACTGACGTTCTGGATCTTGACCGTCTCCGACTCACAGGTGAGGTTCGAGACCTGGATCTACGTCGACTAACCAGGGGTGTTCTGGACCTGGACCTCCGGTGAGTAGCTGGAGAGGCTCGAGATCTAGAGCGTTTCCATGGAGCTGGTGACGCGCGTGACCGAGAACGCTTCCGGCTGGCTGGTGGTGTCCGAGAACGGCCTCTTCTGCGACGAGAGGAAGTTCGGGAACTCTCCTGCCGGGCAGGTGACCTTGAATGATAACCAGAGCCTCCCCTCCGCCTACGAGTGACCCGAGACCTGGACCGGCTCCGCTGTCTTCTCCGGGAGGTTGACTGAGAAGAACCAGACCTATCTCGACGTCGGGTTGTCCTAGTTTTCTCTCTACGTGAGCGGGAACGGGACCTCTGTAGTCCACGGGGCTTTGGTGAAGGAGAACGGCCTCTCCTGGAAGTTGGCTTAGCGCGTGGAGATGAAGCTGAACGCCGGCGACGTGATGATCTTGACTTTTCAGGTGGCTCCGGAGAAGATACTGAGGGACTTCTTCGGCGTCTTGGGGGAGTTCTAGAGCGGGTTTCTGGTGATGATGAGGCAGAACGGCTCCTACGAGAGAGTCTTGCTTTTCTAGTTAGCTCAGGAGAGGATCGAGAGCTGCGACGTCGAGGTGGTGTGCGAGATTTGGTCTTTGGCTCTGGTGAGGACCTGGAGCCTCTTCGGGCAGTTCTGGATTTGGGTGGGTGTTCTGGAGAAGACTCAGAACTACTGCTTCCTTCAGTAGGATCTCGACCTTTACTTGATGAACCTGATCTGCTGCGTTTGGGAAGGGGCCGAGGAGCAGGTACTTTGGGTTCAGGAGAGGAATCAGAACCACTCTGTGCCCTGGGCACTGCTCTTGGCTTCTCTTTAATTTCAGGGGATGAGGCAGACCTACTGCGCCGAGGAGAAGTTTGAGACTTGCTTTCAACCTCTGGAGATGATCCAGAGTGACTCCTCTGCCGAAGAGGGGTTCGTGTCTTGGCTTTAGAATCTGGAGAAGAGTCTGATTCACTCCTTTCCTGGGGGGATGCACTGGGCTTCCCATCAAGTTCTTGAGAAGATCCAGATCGACTTCTCTGCCCAATGGGAGTCCTTGCCACAGTTTTTGGTTCAACTGATGATTCTGACCCACTTCTTTCTCTTTGGGGAGTTAGACACTTATTGTTGAGCTCTGGGGATGATGGAGAATGACTTCTTGGTCTAGGACTCTGAGGCAACACTTTTGGTTCTGGAGAAGAATCACACTCACTTTGTCCTCTTGATGGGGTTCTAGGTAGATCTTTCATTCCAGGAGAGGACCCAGATTGGCTGTGCCTAGAGGGAGTGCCAGACCCATCTCTCAGTCCTGGAGAAGACCCAGATCGGCTTCTCCTTGAAGGAGTTCTAGGTAAACCATCTTTCAATTCAGGAGAAGATGCAGAACTACTTCTTTCTCTTGATGGTGTTCTCCGTACAGCATCAAGTACAGGTGACGAAATGCTCTGATTTGAAGACATTCCTGCCTTTTCTATTGCATCTGGGGATAACTCAGAACTGCTGTGTCTGGATGATCTTGACTGCTCTTTCATATCTACAGATGGGTCTGTCTCCAGCTGATTAAGGAAGCGTCCATTCAAATCTTCTTTAACCTCAGGAGAAAATACAGTACTCATTTCTGCAGCAGAGCCTGAGTTTCTAAATTCTAAAGGTGATCCAAAGCTATTATCCCCAGGAGACAGTTCTTTATGTTCTGGAGAAAAACGTGGCCCTCCCCAACATGAGGCCACTGCAGAGACTTCCGCTTCCAGAGGTGGCTGAGACTGACACTGGCCAACAGCCAAAGACACAGATGACCTTTCTTCTACTTCAGGAGATGATTCAAAGTTACTTCCAGTCACTTCTTTAAGTTCTAGAGACATATGTGGCAGGACCTGACTTGAAGGTTGTTCAGACTTTTCTATCACTTCCATTAATTTCTCATTGTTTGACTCAGGCAAAGTACATTTTTGGTCTTTTGTATCTGAAGGTGACCCAGCAGCACTTCTTTCCCTTGTTGGGATTTTAGGTGCATCTTTTGCTGGCAAGGACTCAGGCCTATCTTGCAGAGGACTAAATTTGTCCCTTGGTCTGGAAGGTGATGTAGTGACATCTTCATGAAGGGGTAAGCTAGTCTTCTCTTTTGATTCAAGAGATGGTTCTAATCTGCTCTGTCCCATAAGAGATGTGGAGTCCAATGCAGGATATGGGGTCCTGCTCTGTTCAGGAGACATTCCGGATTTCAAACTAGGGCTTGCTGACAACTCACCTCTATCTTGTTTTATTGGAGATCTGGATGCCCGCTCAGTGGCTGGAGATGAAGATCTGGACCAGCTACCCTTAGGTGGTGTTTGAAATTTACTCGGCAGAGACGGAGATTCCACAGGACCCTGTTTTACTTCTGTACCTTTAGTATCAGATCTTGGGTCCAGCAAAATTTCAGACTGTTCATGTTGTAAATATGAGTCAAAATAGCTCTCTCCTACTGGTGTGCTAGATGTTACTCCTGGGCAGAGAGAGAAGGATCCGGAGCAACTTTGGCCTCCGGAGTCTTTAGACTTCTCCAGGGAACATGGTGACTTTGATTCAGAAAGATTCTGCCCTGGTGCAGTCTGAGGCTTTCCTTTGGGGTACGGTGACGTAGACCCTGACTGACTTAGTTGCAGTAGAGTTCCAGGATGCACTTTGATATCTGGTGAGGAGGATCTAGAATGGCTCTGTCTTGGTAAAAATCCAGATTCCACCTTGGAGCAAGGAGACACAGATCTGCTTTGCCTTGGAGATGTTCTAGAAGTCACCCTACTAGGACTTGGAGAAGAGGAGCCAGAATGGCTTCGTCGTGATGACTGTATCACTTTGGACTGAGGAGATGATGACTCTGATGTGCTCCGTCTGGGAGGTGTATGAGATTTCACTCGAGGTGGAGAGGCCACAGAACAGCTTTGTCTAGAAGGTGTCCTACATTTTATCTCAGGGTCGGGTGATGATTCAGATGGGCTCCGTCTTGGTGGCGTTGCAGATTGTTCAATGGCCTGGGGACTCGTTACAGACCCTTGTTTTGGTGGTGTTCCAGATTTCACTTTAGTGAGAGGAGGTGAGCTGGAATGACTTTGTCTTGATGGTGTTTTCTGTTTAGGTGGTGAAGAACCAGAGCGACTTCGCCTTGGGGTTGTAGATTTAGCTTTAGGTTGGGATGATCCAGAGCGACTGCGCCTAGGTGGAGTCTGTGACTTTTGCTTAGGACATGGAGAAGACCCTGAAAGGCTTCGCCTCAAAGACAAGCGAGATTTTGCTTTGGACTGTGGTGGAGAGAGAGACCGGCTCCGCCTTGAGGAGATGTGTGATTTTTTCATTTCTGGGCTTGAGTTGGACCTGCTCCTCCTCTGAGACGCTCTGGATTTGTTTTTCCGGTCTGATGATGAGCCAGACCTGCCTCTTCTTTGAGGAGTTCTAGAGTGAGATCTTCCACGTCTAACTAGACTTCTACTTCGAGATCTTCCTCGTCTAGCTGGAGTTCTAGAGCGAGACCTTCCTCTCCTGGCTGGAGTTCTAGAGCGTGAGCGTCCACTGCGTCTAGTTGATGTTCTGGAGTGTGAGCGTCCACGTCTAGCTGGTGTTCTAGAGCGTGAGCGTCCACGTCTAGCTGGAGTTCTAGAGCGTGACCTACCACTTCTCCTGGCTGGAGATCTACTACGAGACCTCCGTCTTACTGGTGACCGGGTCCTAGATCTGCGCCTAGCTGGTGTTCTGGACCGAGACCTTGCCCTCCGAGCTGGTGTTCTGGACCGCGACCTGCGCCTGGCAGGTGTTCTGGACAGCGACCTGCGCCTGGCAGGTGTTCTAGACCGAGACCTGCCCCGCCGGGCTGGTGTTCTAGAACGAGATCTGCCCCTGGTGGCTGGAGATCTACTTGAGTGTGATCTGCCTCGCCTTGTTGACCTAGATCTGCCTCTTCTCTGGGTATTTCTGCTCCTTGACCAGGCTGGTCGCTGAGGAGACCTAGAGCGACCACGTCGCTGGGGACTTCTAGATCTTCCCCACCTCTGTGCAGACCGAGACCTACGCCATTGAGGGGACCTGGACCGAGAATGACCTCTCTTAGTGGGGGTTCGAGACCGAGATCGCCCTCTTTTAGTATTAGCAGGGCTACGGGATCTTCCCATCCTACGAGAAGGGGTATGAGAATGCGATTTATCCCGTTTTGCTCGGCCACGTGAATGATTCTTGGATGTGGGAGAAGAAGAAATCTCTCTGCGGGTGCCAGGAACTGGCGCAAGTTTAGTACTTTCAGGGGAAGAGCTGGCATGCCGAGAAACTTTGGTAGGCTGAGGGGATGGTGGGCAGCTCTCTGAGGAAGATGACTGGGGAGGTTTTTCAGGAGACTTAGGTGGTGAATGGCCCAGAGTTGGGGAGGCCTCAGATGGGGGGTTCACTGGCTCCTGACTTAAGGAAGTTTTCTCAAGAGGTTGTGGGGAGCCGCCATGCTGCTCAACAAGGAGCGGAGTGGGAGCAGGTGGTTCTGGGCCTGTGCTGCTCCTTTCCGGAGAGGGACTAAGTCGAACTGCAGATTTCTAAAAGTGGGAGAGAGAGTAGGGATAGGGAATATACAAATAAACACCAGAACTTCATCATCACCTGTAAATTCAACACCCTTTCCAAGGAAACTTTTCTTTTTCCCACTTATAATACCAATTAATCCTTTTCCTCACCACAGTCATATTCATTAAGACATCATATCAAACACGATGGGTAAAACATAGGAAGGCTACAAAGTCTGCGACCTTAAGTCTTACTTTGGGAGCCTGAGGCAAGATCACAATTCCAACCCTAGCCCTAATAACTCAGCAACTTGGCAAAATTTTTTCTCAAAAAAAAAAAAAAGCACTGGGAATGTAGCTCAATAAGAAGATGTGGATTCAGTCTCCACACACACTCCCCCCCACCCGTCTTATAATCTAGAGAAAAGACAAAGTGTACTATAATTAACAAACTACTACTGCAAAGTGCTTTAAGAACAGAAAAAAAAAAAAGTTTTGGGTGTTTTTTTGGGGGGAGGGGGCCTACTAGAGATCAAACTCCTGCCTTCAGGCATGCTAACACTATTAGCCCCCAAAATGGTATTTTAAATAGAGATAAAGAGCAGCTTCCTAAAATGGGTGGCAGCTGACCTCATCCTTGAGAAATAACTATATATGCATTATTTTATATATATATTGGGGGGATCAGGGATTGAATTTGGGTCCTTGCTCTTGTGAGGCAGGCGGTGGAACCACTGAGCTAAAATCACTGGCCCCATGTATTTTTTAAGGTCTGGAATAACTATATTAAAAAGGAAAAAAGAAAAAAATAACACAAAAAACATTCATTTCTCGTTTGAGTTAAGGTCTCACTATGCAGCCCAGGCTGATTTTGACCTTATGGCGCTCCTCCTGCAGAGAATTAGGATTACAGGCATGTGCCACCATGCCAGCTGAACAAAATTCTAAGAATATGATTCATGTGAAAAATTTTTTAAAAGTTGATCAAGGGCTGGGGATTTTAGCTAGCTCAGTGGCTTCAAGCCTGCCTTGAGAGCACGAGGTCGATTACAATCTCTAGTACTGAGAAAAAAAAAAGTTGATCAGGAACTACGGATGTAATTCAGTGGTAGAGTACTTGCCTAATATGAGACCCTAGGTTCAAGCTTCAGCCCAGAGGTAAAAAATTGACCAAGATGGCTAAAAAGCAAAAAAGGATACTAAAGTATAGAAACCTTGGGCCGGGAATTTAGCTCAGTGGTTCTGCTGCCTGCCTCGCAAGCAAGCGCAAAAACAGAGTTCTATCCCGGGTACCAAAAAACAAAACAAGACAAATGATACAGGATCCTTGATTACTCAAACCCAAGAGAAAGAAGGTAAAATTTCTGAAGTGTTCAGGCCCTTGATTTGAAAACTAAACTATGAATAAAATGGCAGTTAGATGAGATCAATTAGAGATTACAGTAGAGATGCTAAATGAAGAAAATACAATCAGGTTTTAGACTTAGAATAGAAGACATAAAAACAAATTACTGGTGACCACTCCATATTGTTTTCAAACCGTGGACACCAACCCAATGGGCTGAAAAATTTTAAGGCATTCCAACATATAATGAAACAGGAGAAAAAAGACAAATAAATAATAAAACAATAAACATGGCTTAAACTTTTGTTTCAATTTTATGTATGTGTGCAAACAGAATACTAATAGTGATCTCACAAAATTCTAACGCCTTCAC
Source organism: Fukomys damarensis (assembly GCF_012274545.1). NCBI lineage: Eukaryota > Metazoa > Chordata > Mammalia > Rodentia > Bathyergidae > Fukomys > Fukomys damarensis. The sequence continues at coordinate 20,503,030 of NW_022900946.1, read as the reverse complement.
AATTCACTTGCAATTCTAAAATATTTACAGATGTGTTAAGAACTTTATAATAGAGAAATACACAAGAAAGGAACTAAATTCACTACTTTTATTTTTTTGCTTTGTTTTTTGTTTGTTTTTTTTGGGACAGGGTCTCACTATGTAGTTGAGACTGCCCTGGAACTCACTATGTAGCTCAGGCTGGTCTTGAACTCACAGCAATCCTCCTGCCTCAGCCTCCCCAGTGCTGGGATTACAGGCATGCATCACCACGCCCGGCACTACTTTATTATTTTTAGAGTCTCACTATGTATTATTGTATGTATTCCAGGCTGGCCTTGAACTACGTAGCCTAGTCTGGCCTCTAACTTGCAGCAATCCTATAGCTCCAGGCTCCTGAGTGCTAGTGTCACAGGCACATGGCACCATGTCCAGCCTAATTTCACTACTTTGAATAAACAATCACCTAGCCAGACCTAGTGGCACAGGCCTGTAATCCTGCAAACCTCGGGAGGTTTAAGCAGATTTACAAGTTCAAGCCTAGCCTGGGAAGATTTATAAGAGTCCATCTCAAAATCAAAAGTTTAAAAAAAAAAAAAGAGCTGGAGATGTACCTCAGTGTAAAGGCCCTGCAATCAATCTCTAGTTGGAGGTGTGTGCGTGTGTGCTACCCTTCACTTTACATCTATCCTAAAACTTGGCAAAAACTCAGGAACATACCTCCTTCTTGTCTTTATCTTTGTCTTCATAAGGGCTGCTAGGCTGCTTTGTAGAGAGTTCTGGACTGTTAGGTCGTTGTGTATTTGAGGTACCTAATTCACTAGAAGGTGGATCTCCCGCCCCTTGGCACCCTGAGCCAGGGGAAGGACTTCGTCCAGTCAAGACAGTTACATGGGTTTTAGCTGCAGCACTTCGAGACCTGTGAGAGTTAATGGATGTCGAGGGAAAGAAGGGATATCAGCTTAAGGGAGAACAGAAAACCCCCTCCCCAACTCCCATCCAACTTTAACCATACAACCCTCTTCCAAAAGACATTCTTAGTTATGTGACTCAAATCATTCAAGAAATTCAAATTCAGTCAACTCTTTTCTTTGTCTTCCTAACACAATCCCAATGAACGAACGTTCTCCCTCTACCCCTTTATTCACCTCCCCCAAACATCCCCAAGCCCTCCACCAGGCCCATTCCCTACCTGCTTCATTCACAACTCACCTGAGCCCACCTCCTTCAGGAAGCCTTCCCCGATTAAGGAAGCCAGGGTAAGGATTCCTTCCTCCCCCAGACATCATGAACAACCCCCCCCTATTCTGGCAGTCCATATACATCATTACAAAACAAAAAAATAACAAATTAAAATAAAAAAAGAGAAGGGGAAATGTATATGTCTGTCCATCCTGTTGCTTTAGCCTGTCAGCTCCTAGAGGGCAGGGACCGTGTCTTCCGAATGGTCTGTGCAGCGCCTAGCACACCGTGGGCGCTCAATAAATATTAAGTTGATTAACCCACCATTCCCTTACCCTCCCTTCCTCCTGGACTCCCCCTTACCGACTTCGTGAAGTATCAGAAGACGAAGCAGAGTCAGCAGAGGTTGAACGGTGGGCCCGACGGCTCTTGGGAGCTGGTGTTGTACTACGAGACCTGAAGAAAGACCACCACACAGCTCAAAAGAATGGCACTCTCTTCACCCCTTTACCACTCAGAAACATGAGATTCTATCCTCTCCAAGAGAACACTCATCTTACTAAGTAAATTCCCCTCAAAGTCACTCACCGCTTCCGCTTCTTGTCTTTAGATTTACGTTTGCTCTTTGGAGTGGGAGACCTGGGAAATAAAGCAAGTTGTTAAACACAAAATTTTAAAGAAGGAAATAAAACCAAATGTGAGACAGAAAGATCTGGAAGGAAATGATACCAGAAAGATCAATAAATGAAAAGAAAAGGTCAATAAAGTAGCAATAGTCAAGGAAAAAAAAAAAAACTCACTGGTCAAAGAGCAAACTAGGAGAGGAAAAAAAAAGCAAGCATGGTCTGTAAGTAATAGCTCCCCACTTCCCTGTTCCACTACATCCACCATGAGCCAAACAGCTCTTACCTGTGCTTCCGCTTCTTTGACTCAGATTCTGACCTGTTGAGAAAAAAATTAAATAAATAAACCCACACATAGGCCTGAACTCAGTAAGCCTCCAATTACTCCTACCTCATACCTGTGCTTCTTCTTCTTTGAGCTCTTCTTTCTCTCCCGTCGAGGAGAGCTGCTCTCTGACCTGCTAAAAATGAGTTCAAAAGCAGGGTCATTCTACTTGGCTTTTTTCTGGTCCTACCACTTAAAATACCTCAGACATAGGCCCAGGGATTTTTTTTTTTTTTTTGCAGTATTGGGGATTGAACTCAGAACTTTGCATTTGCCAGGCACGCATGGTGCCAGGACTTATTTCTTTATGAGAGACAGGTAACTCCTTAAATAAAAAATCTAAAAATAAAAGCAAAATTCCAGATATTCAAAATGCTGCTGGCTAGTTACTAATTGACAAGGTAGAGACTCAACCCTTGCTAGGAAGATTCTCCCAGCAAAAACCTGAAATTCTAATTCCTTCTTCCTAACTTTTGTGACAGATGCCACCTGCTCTATGAAAGCAGAATTAATTTTCTACAAAGTATATCACAGGATTGGTCCCATACTAGGATAACTTTCCAACTAACTTACCGTCCTCTATCTTTCTTCTTTTTCTTCTTCTTCTGCTTTGGGGTTGGTGAGCGAGAACTGCTAGACTCCCGGACAAGGCTGGATAAGGATAAAAAGATAGGTGTTAGGCCAAATTCTTAAGATATTTCAACATCAGAAGAACAAAATCTCAAGAATTTAAAAAATAACACACGTATACATACAAAGAACAGGGTGCTTAAAACCAGGAGAGAATCTAGTATTTGTTTCTTGGTCTGAAATACCTGTAAGGTTTGGGAGGCTCGGGAGCAGGTTTGGATTCTCGAGCACGACGCTGAGGATCAAAGGAGCTGCCATCCACATAGGAATCACTGATGCCAAAAGCAGCACGGAGTCGCTCATTCTTTTTCTCATTTAATTCTGCTAACTGATGGGTCTCCGTTACCCTAGAGGAACAAAAACCAAAAATCTGAAAAGGATATAAAAAGCAAAATGCAGAGCTATATTCAGAATTATAAGCAGAAGGCAAACATCCATGGAATAAGGAAGACAAAAGGAGAAGGAAAATCCCAGGAAAGGAGAAGCCAGAAGCCAGCAGTATAGAGTCCACAGGGAACAAACGGGAGAACTCAACACTCACGCTGGCCTCTGCCCTGGGGTCTCCTCCTTGCCCCCAGGGTTCACATCCTTCTCCAGCAACATGAGCCGAAAGGTCGCCACTTTCTCCTGAATCTGTTGTTCCTCGTACCTGAAGGACAAATCCCTACCAGGTTAGAACTTGACAGGGCAGCTTCCCCAGTCCCAGGTTTACATTTCCCTTTTCCCAACACAGTCCCTTCTTTTCCATGCACACACAGAATTTTTTCACTCACTGTCACCTGAAATTCTCACACTTCTGATCTTTTCTCATCATCTTTCTTCCCTCTATTCACTACATCCTCTAGAACAGTGGATTTTAAACATGCTACAATTCAGGGGTCAAGAAAGGAAAGTCAGCTGGCAAAGTTCCCAGTGCTCCTCCCCAACTTTGATAAGAACAGGTCTTTTACACTTCCTGAGACTCCAAAGATATATTATATAAAAGGATCACTGCTGAAGTTTGAAAACCACTGCTCTAAAAGGCTTTCTTCCTCAGTGTGCTCCTTTACCAAACTTATGTCACTTCTCTACTCAGCCCATGATAATACTTTTACTGGAGTATTCTTCTAGTTCCTATTTTTCTACCAAATCCTTTTTTCTGCCTTTAATACTTTCCAAGCCTCAATTCTTAACTAAATCCATTTATTTCTTTCCTACAAGGACAACACCTGTCAGCTTATCTAACTCATTTCCTGCCTGATCTGATTTCCTGACAGCCCATTTTTGCTCTTCAATGGCCCCCCCTTCCCCGTATGCATCCATCTAAATACAGACTGCCTCAGGCTCCCATGCATGTTCCAGACAGTTTTCTCATCTCCTACTTTATACTGCATCTTAATTCTTTTCAATTTTCTAATTCGTCTACTGCCTCCCCTACAATTCCTTTCCAGGCATCTTTCAACCAGCCCTAAGCTCCATACCATCCCATCTAACACCCAGCTCTGCACTCACTCAGTGCTTGGCTCTCCCAAACCCTCCCTCACCCCTGCTCTTCCATCATCTCCTCCAGCTCCAGGCATCGCAACTCCACGCGCCGCTTGCGCTCGTGGTCCAGGATGTCAGGATTAGGCCGCTTCACCAGGGCAGCCTCCAGGCGCCGCAGTTCCTCCTCTCCCTTGTAGTCAGGCCGCTCACCACGGCGGCCCCTCACCAGGGACAGGTTGCGCTGGACGTAGCCGTTGGTGCCGCTGCCCCGGGGCGTCGGCAGCCCGATCCCGTTGTACATGGCCCCGTGCCCAAGGGGGGCACCACCGCTCCTGGGGGGGAGCGGGGAGACACGGGTCAGGCCCCTGGCTCCAAACTAACCACTTACCACCTCCCACACGTCCCTGCTCTCCTTCATGCCTATTTTAACAGTTATACTACAACTTTATTAGCTTCACTCTAACTTTGTTTCCTAATAATTCCCCTCCTTTATCCCTTCCTTTCTAGCAAGTCACAGCACGGTTCTTATAGCCTTTTCTCCCAATGCTCTTTTACAGAATTCTAAATCATTCCTTCTTACATTTCCTTCCTTTTCCTTAGGAAGTTTCCTCTTTTCTTTCAAATCTCTCCACACTCTCCCTTTTTCATCGGTGCCAATACAAACAAGTGGTGTCTTCATCAACTTTTCTATTGCCTAAACCCTCCAAATATGATACACAACAAACACCCAACATAGACTTGTAATATATAACTGTTAAGGGCCTACAGAACACATCAAGAGACTCTTCCTAGAACTCACCTAAGAATTTCAGACTATCCAGTAAAAACACAAAAAGGGACTAAACAGCCCCTAAATACAGGAATGATTAGACTGTCTGGTTAACACAAATCAAATTAGCCTTTAGTCTCACAACTAACTACAGGCCAACATGTACAACAGAAACACTCATGGAACCATTGATATGTAATTTTACGCATCTCCCAGGGAAGGAGCCATTTATTTACTTCCAAATATTTATAACTATCAACTACCCTGATATTCCTTCAATTTTCTTCCCAATAGGATTTACCACATGATTTGTAGATCCTTCAAGTCTCACTGGCTCTTGTTAAATATTATCTGCCTTCAATTCAATGTCCTAAACATCAAACCAGTCTCCTCTGTTCCAAGTGTTCCCTTGTTTTTCTCTATATATTTTGCCCCAAGCTTACCTGTAGAAAATCTCACATCTCTATTACCTCTCATGTATGTTCAAATGTTGACTTTCCCTACCCATCTCCTGTTGCACATTTCCTAGTTTTTCTCTCAATCCCACCTTATCCTTCACATGTTAATCTATGCCTTCTGCCAACTTCCATTCTCTCAACTTATCTCATCCTCAGCAGGACTCCAAAGAACCCCCAAGCCCGTTTCTCTAACTAGCTTTACTGGCTGTCTACTGTGTATGCTCTATTTCTTTTCCCAAAGCATCCTCTCCAAAAAGTTTCAGAGAACACATGTGTGAGAAAAAACCTCAGAAAAAAATCCAACAAATAAGCAAACAAAATAATTAGAGCAGAAAGAAAAAAACAGGACTGGATGAGATACTGCATTTAAAAAATTCCAGAAAAAAAATGATATGACTGCCTACAGAAAAGACACTAAAGCATGAAGAAAGAAAAGTATGGAGATGTTGCTGGAAAGAACATTCGCCCCCACCCAATCTCAGTAGGAGACCCAAGAAAAAATTATAAGTAATTAAGATGCCATAGGGTAAAAGAGTAACAGACAGTAAATCCAGAAAATGTCAAGCTGGAAATTCAGGAAGAAATAAAAAACTACTTTACCAAAAAAAAAAACAAAACAAAACAAAACCTACTTTACAATTTGAGAAAGCAGTTTCTCTACTTTCCAACTCTCCTTTTCTCACTTAATTTTCTAAATCCAATCCTTCCTCACTGTAAACTCAGGCCCTTTGTTACCTCTCCACACCCCACCTAATTTCTGCCTCCCTTGCAAAATGCTTCTGACCTGAAATTAATACTTCAGTCTAATCATTCAACCACACTTCCATACCTCACACAAAAATCCTCCCACTCTTTAGAAGGAAAACCAGTAGTGGGCTAGGGATATAGCTTAGTGGCACAATGCCTGCTTGGCAAGGCAAGCGCAAGGTTCTGAGCTCAATTCCTGGCACCAAAAAAAAAAAAAAGGAAAACCAGAAGCGCAAAGGATATCAATTCACAATGCTTTGAATAATTCTTAGGGAATAATCAAAGGAAGAGAAAGGAAAAAAACAAATCCACAGCACCCATGGCAGTGCTCAAGACACTAGAAGGAAAAAATAACACCAATAGCATGAACTTCCAAGCCCAAACTACCCTTCAGAAAGGAGTCCACAAAGCCGGGCGTGGGGGCGCATGCCTATAATCCCAGCACTCAGGGAGGCTGAGGCAGGAGAATCGCTAGGAGTTTGAGAACAGCCTGGACTACACGGTGAGTTCCAGGTCAGTCTCAACTACATGGTGAGACCCAGTCTCAAAACAACAACAACAACAACATCAGAAATGAGTCCACAGACTGGGATTGCAAAAATCACCCAAAGTAAGGGCAGAAAGTAAAAGCTGCAAAGAAAGACAACGGCGAAATTTTCCTGTTGGAAAATTATCAGAATGCCAAACCAGTAACAAAGTAGGAAAGTACCTTGAGATCTAATATTAAGATATGTAAAAAGGGCCGGGGATTTAGCTAAGTGGTTCCACTGCCTGCTTCGCGAGCACAAGGACTCGAGTTCAATTCCCGCTACCAAAAAAAAAAGTAAGAAAGGAAATGACACCAAAAGAGGGGTAAGGGTGTCCTGGAAACATACCTAGGTAAGTACTACCTCAGCGCCGGGACATTGTAGTATCCAGAATCCACAAGGGTAAAACATTACAGGAAGAGATCTAAACCAACGTAGTTGGGAGGAAATAGAAGACTAGTTTTTCGATTCAGCCCGAGACCAGTAAATGGAAACAGAGGCTCAAGAGTTCCACGTCAGGTAATCCCTCAAACAAGAAACAACTGGAGTCCAAAATTTTCTTCCTAAGAAAAGCTTCAAAAGCCTCCCTACCTTTAACACCTTAGATAATAAGAAAAAGAAGCACATGCCCTACGTTATGAACAAACTTAATTTGTTTTTAATTTTCAAGACTTTCCTTTAATAGTTTCACGGCTCATATTAAGGAGACCAAAATGCTGAAATTTGGGCCGCTTACTGCAAGGCCCTCCCTGCTCCGGCTGGGCATAGAAGCCTATTTTCCGCCTTGAGGAATGCGGGAAGGGGCGCGGCGCCCCGCAATCTGGTAGACTTGGGGTCGGTTCACAGGCCCCAAGAAGCATCGAGAAACTAAGAGACCGTAGATGGAGAAAGGACCCAGGGCAGGGGAATGGATTAGTGAGCAGGCCTCCACCACCACCCACTTCACGTTACTAAAAGCCGAAAAGAGCAGCAGCGAAAGCTAACACCACCTTGGATGCACGCGTGGGAGAAGCAACGAGCCAAGTCTCGCGCGCTCCCTTCCGCCGAGGGCGCGCAAAGCCAAGCGCAGGCGGCGGCACGCGCCGTTGCCATGGGGGAGGGGCGGAAGAACCGAAGGCCCTACGCGACGGAAAATGCGCGGAGGGGGAGGGGAGGCAAACAAG
>NW_022900946.1:20454160-20494976 GCF_012274545.1 Fukomys damarensis | reverse complement strand
CCTCCGCCCGCCGCCTTCGAGGGGGAGAGGTCCTGCTGCCGGTGAAACACCCAAGTCTTTAGAGGCCTAGGCACGCAGCCTCGCCTCGCCGGTCCACCAGCCTCAGCAGACACCGACGCCTCCTCGCTGCCTCAGGGGCCGCAGCGGGCTCCGACTGCGCCACTCTCTCCCCGCTTGGGCCGCGCTGCACGTCAGCACGACTAAGTGCGTCAGCACGCAACCGCGGCGCCGCAAGGACCGTCGGGAGGCGTAGTACACTTTAAGACTTTGTGCGCAGGCGCTAAAACCACACCGGGAAGTCTATAATTTCTTAAGGAGAAAAGGTTGGGCTCGGTTGCCGAGAAACTACGCGTCCCATCGGCCAGTGCAGGGAAAGGCGGTGGAGCGGGCCCAAACCGCAAAGTCTGCGGAGGCCTTCAGCTGGGGGAGGGGCTCAGAGCCTAGCGCCACATCTCGCGTCAAACCACTCCCTCCCTTTCAGAACATCTTGGGCTTCGGCCTTCAGCCCAAAGTGTGCGGGAAGTGTAGTTCAGGCGTAGCGCGGAACCTATTTGTAGACCTGGCATGGGGAACGGCAGCCATTTTGTCTCCATGTCGGGCAGATGGCTGGATACCGGGGAGAATACAAACGTTCCTGTGACTGTGGGCCTCCATGGGGAGCCTCAGGCTGCAACTCTCGTGTCTTCCCATGCACGGGAGAAATCACCTGAGATCCCACCTAGCAGGTCTCGCTGGAGCCCTTGAGTCTGCTTCCACCATGCCTAGCTAGCTTCAGAGTCCTTGGGTGAGGGGGATGAGAGTTCACCATTCCCCGCTAAGGAGTCTTAATAGGAACCTGAGCTTCAACTGAAGTCTAAATTGGCGACCCTGCCGCTGGCTAGTAACCTTGTACTTGCCTCTTTCCATCTAGGTTATCCCAAGTGACCTTGCATCCTTAACAGGACAAGGTAACGGTTAATGGTATCCATTGTTCAAGTGTAAGGAATTAGCTTTGATACTGATACAAGAGGCATATAACTCTCAACCTGTCAGATGTGCCGAGTTCCTTTCCCCTGAAGTCAAAGAGTGAATTCCAAGGGACAAGTGGAGGTTAAGAGTAGGAAAGGTTTATTGAGAGCTCCTGAGTGGGTTGCCACTGAGGCCTTTTGTCAGAGGTAATTTCTACAGCAAAATCACAATGTGGGTATGACATGGATCAAACTGTAATCAACCAGTGAGATTACAACTTTAGCTAATATTGATCCAATAGGGACCAGGGCCAAGGTTTTATGGCTGTCATCCTTAACCTTGGCTTATCTATGACTTCTAACATAGGACCATTTGGGGGAAGGGATGGATTCAGTCTGATGCATATCTGGACCTAATAGACTGGGTGGTACTAATTACAGTATAGTCTCAAGTTTATCTACATCCCTTAGGGAAGTATGCAAGTCTGACTATCTTGAGACCTTGCCTTCTTCAGATACACCTTCAGCCACAGTTTTAGTGTGCTCTGATTTTGTGCACTGCCAACCCTGTCTGACTGCCTATTAATTTTTTGTAAATTAGCTATAATAATACTGTTCTTTTTAACTTACCCACAAAGGGTATACTCAGGTGTTAGAACTGGGAGACCCAAGACTAGAAAATCCACCACCTTGTGTAAAGCTCTACCTTCAACTTCTAGTGCCCAGAGAGTTGTGCTAACCCTTGAACTCTTGCACTACTGGACTTCCATGAGCTGGGCGCACCTCTGGGAGTAACATGGTAAAATGACAATGCCTTTGCCTTTCTGGGCCTGAGCTGAGGTTGAATGTGAAGGTGGTTGTTTCAACCACTTCGAATGAGATCTTTCCTTGAAACAATGCTACAATCTACCAGGCCCTTTTGAATAGTCATTAGTTCCAATAACATCCTTTATTTTATTTCATTTTTTGTTTTTTTGAGACAGGGTCTCACTATGTAGTTGAGACTGACCTGGAAATCACTATGTAACCTAAGCTGGTCTCGAACTCACAGTGATCCTCCTGCCTCAGCCTGCCAAGTGCTGGGATTAGAGGCGTGCGCCACCATGCCTGGCCGAGATACTACATGCTTGTTAGTGAATAGTACGAAGAGGCATTTGCTACCCAGTGGCTTCATGATTGCTAATGCTAACTTTGGTTAAGAAGAGGTCAACCATAGCCTTATGCAGTGGCATGGCATGTACCTATAATCCCAGCTACTCAGGTGGCTGGGGCAGGAGGATTGCAAGTTCAAGGCCAACCTGGGCAACATGACAAGACCCTGTCTCAAAAGGGTTGGGAATATAGCTCAGCACTCCTGGGATCAATCCCTAAATGCAACAAAAAGAGAAAAAAAATCTATCAGATTTCTCTGCTGTAAACTTCCCAATTTACCCTTCTAGTGTAGCTGGGATATGGTTTAAGTATGCCTCCCCTCAGAATTCATGTGTTATAGGCTTGGTCCCCAGGGTGGCAAGGTTGGCAGGTGGTAGGACCATTAAAAGATGGAGCTTAGTGAACCAGTTTAGAAAATGCTTTTGGATTAGGGGATGCCAGTGTGTCTCTGGCTTCTTTTTTTAGAGATTTCTTCTCACATATGCTCCCACCATTGCAGTCTACCATGAAATGATGCCACCAAGGGCAGAGGGCCCTTGTCAGAGCCTGCAAAATGCTATTTGGCCTTTCAGCTTCTAAAACTGAGCTAAATAAACCTCTTTGTCATATTAGCCTGCTTCAGGTATTTCATTATAGTAATGAAAAACAGATTAACATCAGGAATCATTACTTCTAGGCCCTCTTAGACGATGGAACTGAGAAATGGATAAGCTATATACTCATTTCTATGAGCTCACATTGATACCTCCAATTCTAGCTAATGCTGCCGAGTTTATTCTATCCTTTACCCTCTTTATAACTCCTTTATCCTATGCTGAAAAATGTGGCTCCATTCCCTAATAGATTTGCTTCATCTTGGGGTTGTAAAAAGTGGACTCAAAGTTGTTCTTCTGTTTCTTGTGCAGGACAGTGGAAGAGGCCTACCAATTGGAACCCAATGTTTCAAAAGTTACTCCAGTTAACTGATTTTATTTTTCTCACCCAAATGTATTCATGTTATTCATCTTAAATATAGTTTAGTTCATTTATTGTTTGTATTAATTTTTTTTTGAGACAGGGTCTCACTAAAGGCTAACCTTGAACTCACTGTATATCTCAGGCTGGCCTCAAACTCCCAGCAATTCTGCCTCAACCTCCCAAGTGCTGGGGTTATAAGCATGCACCATCACACCTGGCCTTGTTTCTATTAAATTTTAGGATTTCTTGCCACCCTTATAGATTTCATCTACTTTAGTTTTTTAAGTATGTGAAACAATAGCGTGCTTCCAAAAGTTAGCTCTATACGAAAAAGTATATCCAAAGAAAGGCTTTCTTTCCCACCCCATCTCCACGATTCCTGCCCACTCCTCTTTGGTAACCAATTTTGGTCACCTAGGGTCTTTCCTTCTTGAGTTTCTTTTTGCTCTAATAAGGAAGTAAATGTATTTTTTTAATTCCCTCTATTACGTAAAGGTAACAGAGATACTCTTTCACACTTTACTCTTTGACTTAGCAACATATCCTGGGAAGGCTTTTTTTTTTTTTTTTTTTTTTTTTTTTTTTTTGGACGGTCTCACTGTATAGTTCAGGGTGGCCTTGAACTCTCCATGTAGTCCAGGCTGGTTTTGAATTTAGGGCAGTCCTCCTGCCTCCCAGGTGCTGGGATTACAGGTGTACGCCACCACACCCAGCTAATTCCAATATATTTCGTACTTACAATCTCACATTGAATAACCAAATATATATGTATTTCCATATTGTTGGCGGTATAACTTCAGGATAATTTTCTAGAAATGGGAATGCTGAAGCAAAAAAAAAAAAGACATTAGGAGCTTTGCTAGTAATACTAAATGTCTCTTGGTAAGGCTGATATTCATTTGCACTCCTAGCTAGCCTATGGGAGTGCCTGCTTGGCCACAGCCTCTCCAATAGAGGGGGTGCTATACTTGCCATGGCAAGACAGAAGTAGAGACTGGGCTGATACACAAGCCCAAAACACCAGGAGATACCAGAAACTGGAAGAGGCAAGAAGGACCCTCCATAGAGCCAGTGGGAATGTGGCCCTGCGTACTCCTTGATCTCAGACTTCTGGCCACCACAACTGTGAAAGAATCCATTTTTTTGTCATTTTAAGTCACCAAATTTGTGTTATGATATTAGGAGAGAACCAGGACAGTGCTACACGCTGTAAACCATGTTCACCACAGGAAGCATGAGAAAATACAGAAAAAGAAAAGGAGAGAAAACATGAGTGCAAACAGTTCCACCCCTAGAAACAATTACTGTGAACATTTTCGCGTTTGTTACAACAGAGCGCTACACACTTCTACAATGCAGACTTGGGGAAGATGGCAAAGTGGGGAGCAGCAGGGAAAGAGACTCCAGGATTAGGTGTTCTGACATTAGAATGAAGAGGAGGAGGAAAGTGGGTCCCCAGGACCCAGAAATGTTCTGAGGCAAGAACTGAAGTCTGCCAGGAGAGCCAAGAGGAAGACTTCAAGGAGGAAGATGGAGACGGCAGGTGGCGCTTTGCCCAGGGTCCAGATTAATGGCATGGGAAGGACAGGTCAAACATGCAGATGCATCATAGCTACTGCTGAACCCAGAGGCCTCCACAGAGGAAGTGGCCAGTGCAACAGAGCAGTGGACCTGGGGGACTACACTGCCTGGTGGGTTATTTGGGTTCAGACGTCATCTAGGAAAGGGCAGCTGGTCGATAGCCGTCTTGAGGTTGTGGGCCACAGAACAGCTGTGGGCCACAGAACAGCTGTGGGCCAGCTACATCTAGTGGCTCCTGGCATTACGGTGAAGGTGCCGAGTTCCAGTTGGCAGGAGGTCAGGGAGCAGAGTTTCAGCTCCCAGGAGGCACACCGACCATGGCAGAGTCAACAAATCTGGTCCCAGCCTACAGCCAGAAACCACCAGCCTGAACTTCATGGAACTGAAGGTCCAGGCTTGCTGAGATTATCTACAGCCCCACCAAAAACCAACTGCCAGCTTGCTGGGATTAGATAACTTGGATCTGGACTATGTCTGCCCAAATCTGCCAATGACAGAAGAAATACGATGTGAATTGGATTTTTTTTTTCTTTTTTTTTCCTTTTCTGGTTTTTGTTCTTCTGTTTTATTTTTTGATTCTTGTTTTTACATGAATGTGAACACAGTTTCCGGTTTTTTGGTTATGGTTGTTCTGTTCCGTTCTTGTTTTTATTTCCTCCTTTTCTTTTTGCCTCCTGTCTTCTTCATCAGTTTCCCAAAGTTTATACGCTCTATCTTTGTCCTCTGGCCTTGCTCCTAAATTCTTCTTCTATTTCTCTACCTTTCCACCTAACTCCTTCTAAATCTTCTCTCCTAGAGAAAAACTGCCGTATTGAGGGCTTATTTATTGCATATAATTCCGGTTCATTTTAGATTTTTGTTATATAACCACAACTCTGATTCAGATACTTAGAGGTGGCAAATCAATAGTTACCACAGTTTGTTACTTTCCAGGCTGTGTTTGTTGCCATTGCTATTGCTGTTTGTACTTCTTTAGCCAAAGTGACATACTTGTGGTAATCAGGTGTTCTTGATATACCAAGACTGAGATTGCCTAAGTGTCTTAAAAAATGCTATAGCCCAATGCCAAACCAGGTGCTGGTCCAAGCAGACAGAATTTCTCGTCCCCAATAAATCCAAGAGGTCAGATCTTGTAACAGATGCAAAACCCAAAAGCCAGCTACACCTAGAAGACACATCTGAGAAGTAGTCATTTCCTAAGTATTCTGAATACTGGCTACAAAGCTATTACCATAAGCAGTCTTCAAGCATCATCCCAGGAATTAAACGAAATAAAAAATGAGAAGACACTTCAACAAGATGCAACTGCCCCAGACTTTCAGCGTACCAAAGGCAGACCCAGGTCACAATGAGGTGGAACAATCCAGAAGGCACCCACATGGACTCTGAAATGGTGACAGTGTTAAGTAACAAAGCAGGCGAACAAGTCTCTAGAGTAATTCAAAGCAGAAGTAATTTCTCAGATAACTACAGAGATGATGACCAGAATGAAAGACATGCTTAGCGACTCTAGAGAAGATAGATATAAAAAAAAAAAAAAATAGAGGAACTCAGGAAAATAATGGATGAGATGGAAATCAGAACAAACGGACAGATTCCTAGATACATATGAATTATCAAAGCTCAATCAAGAAGATATAAAAATTCTAAATAAACCAATATGAGTGAAATTGAAGATATAATTAAACCAGCACACACACACACACACACACACAAAAATCCCAGGCCGTGATGGACTCACTACTGAATTCTACAAGAAATTTAGAGAAGGGCCAGGGATTTAGCTCAGTGCTCCCACCACCTGCCTCACAAATACAAGGTCCCAAGTTCAATCCCCAGTACCGTACCAAAAAAAAAATTAAAAAAAAAGAAATTTAGAGAAAACCTAATGCTACTATTTCTCCAAATCTTTAATGAATTTGCAAGGGAAGCAATATTCCCAAATTCATTCCTGGAAGCAACCATTATCCTGATACCAAAGTCAGAAAAGAATCCAACCAAAAAAGACAATTCAGGGCCGGGGATTCAGCTCAGTGGTTCTGCCACCTGCCTTGCAAGCACAAGGACCCGAGTTTGATTCCTGGTACCAGAAATAACAAAAAACAAAATACAGAAAAACAGGGCTAGGGATTTAGCTCAGTGGTTCCACAGCCTGCCTCGCAAGCACAAGGACCTGAGTTCGATTCCTTTACCCCTCCACCAAAAAAAAAGAGAACTACAGGCTAATCTTCCCAATGAAAATAGTTGAAAAATTCCTCAATAATATACTGGCAAACTAAATGCAGGAAATCATTAAGAAGTTTATACACCCTGACCAAGTAGGATTCATCTCAGGGATGTAGGGATATTCAACATACGCATATCAATAAATATAATACACTATTAACAGAGCCAAGGACAAAACCATATAATCCTCTCAATAGATACAGAAAAGCATTTGACAAGGTCCAACACCCATTCATGATAAAAGCCCTACCCTACAGAAAATTGGAATAAATAGTTTTTATCTCAATCTGTTAAAGCCATCTATGACAAACCAACAGCCAACATCATACAAAATGGGCAAAAACTAAAAGCTTTCACTCTAAAATCAGAACAATCCAGGCATGGTGGCGCACACCTGTAATCCCAGCACTCGGGAGGCTGAGACAGGAGGATCATTGTGAATTCAAGACCAGCCTGGACTATACAGAGAGTTCCAGGGCAGTCTCAACTACATAGTGAAACCCTGTCTCAAAAATAAATAAACAAAATAAAATCAGGAACAAGACAAGAATGTCCACTGTCACAACTCTAATTCAACACAGTTTGGAAACATTAACCAGATCAATTAGACAAGAGAAAGAAATAAAAGAAAAAAGGATAGGAAAGGAAGAAGTCAGTATTTGTGGATGACATGATACTCTCCAGAAAGACCCCAAAAGCTTCACCAAAAACCTACTCGATTTAATAACCAAATTTAGCAGCATAGCTGGATACAAAGTCAACACTCAAAAACAATAGCCAGGGCCGGGGATTTAGCTCAGTGGTTCGCTGCCTGCCTCACAAGCACCAGGTCCTGAGTTCAATCCCTGGTACCAAAAAACAAAAAAACAAAATCAATAGCCAGGGCCAGGGATTTAGCTCAGTGGTGCTGTGCCTGCCTCAGAAACACAAGGCTCTGAGATTGATCTCCAGTACCAGGGGAAAAAAAATCAATAGTCTTCCTAAACACAAATAACAACCTTACTGAGAGAGAAATTATAAAAAATAATACTTTTGACAATAGCACCCCTCAAAAATGAAATACCTAGGAATCCTCTACATGGAACACTGTGGTACTCTGGAAAAGGGATCAAAGAAGATAGCCGAAAATGAAAAGATATCCCTTGTTCTTGGGTAGGAAGAACTAATATAGTAAAAATAGCCATACTTCCAAAATTGCTAGACAGATTTAACGTAATCCCAATCCAAATTCCAACAGCTATCTTCCAGAATTAGGGGGAAAAAAATTCTAATCATTTGGAACCAAAAGAGACCTAGAACAGCAAAGGCAATCCTGGGCAGCAAAGTTAAGGCAGGGGGGCATCACAATTCCTGACTTAAAATTATATTACAAAGCTACTGTGATTTTTTAAAAAAGAACAAAACAAAGCAGTATGGTACTGGCAAAAAACAGACCTGAGGATCAATGGAACAGATTGGAAGATGTGGAAACAACTCCAGACATACTCAGCCACATTATTATTTTATTTTTTATTTTTTAGTCACATATCTTTGACAAAGGGGCCAAACACCTTCACTGGAAGAAAGATAGCCTTTTTAATAAATGGTGCTGGAAAAACTGGCTTTCCACATGCCAGAGATTAAAACTAGACCCACCGTGCACTACATTAAATTCAAAATTAATTAAAGATCCAAATATTAAAACAGAAACAATCTGCTGGAACATAAAATAGGACTCTTGAAGACATTGTAGTAGGCAAGGACTTTATGAATAAAACCTCAGTTGAACAGGAACTATCAAAAGAATCAACAACTAGGATCTTATCTTATTAAAAAGCTTTCGCAGGCCAGGGATTTAGCTCAGTGGTGCTGCCACCTGCCTTGCAAGCCCAAGGTCCCTACCAAAAAATAAATAAATAAATAATATAAAGAGCTCTAAGGGCCGGGATGTAGCTCAGTGGAGAAGGGCATGCCTGCCAAGCACAAGCCCTGAGTTCAATTCCAATACAAGAAAAAAAAAGAACTAAAAAAATCAGTCACCCCCAAATCTAAAGACCCAATCCAAAATGTGCATCTGAAATGAAAAGACACTTCTCAGACGAAGAAGTAGAAATTGCAAATAAATATGTTCAACATCACAGGTCATTTGAGAGATGCAATGTAAAATGATGAGAATACGTCTCACTCCAGAAACAAGGGCTGTATTAAGAAATCAACCAATAACAAATGCTGGAGGGGCTGTGGGGAGAAAGGAACCCTTCTCCACTGCTGTGGGAGTGCAGACTGGCGCAACCACTGTGGAAATCAGCACGGGGATTCCTCAAGGAACTAAAACTGGAGGTTCCATTTCACCCAGCTATTTCCCCTTCTTGGTATCTTCCTGAAAGAATTAAAAGAATCATACCAGTGATACGTACATACCCATGTTTACAGCAACACAAATTTTTTTTTTGTACTGGGAATTGAACTTAGGATCTTGTGCTTGCCAGGCAGGTGCAGCACCACTGAGCTACATCCCTGGCCCAGCACAAAATTTGTAATAACCAAATCTTGGAAACAGCACAAATGCCCACCCACCAATGAATTGATAAAGAAGGTGTGGGTTTTTTTGTACAGTGGAGCGCTACTCTGCCATAGAGAAGGGTGAGCTTGAGACATTTTTAGCTAAATGGATGGACCTTGACACCATACTCTTAAAGTAAAATAAATCGGACACACATGTTTAAATACCACATTGTTGGCTGGGTGAGGTAGTGCACGCCTCTCATCCCAGCACTCAGGAGGCTGAGGCAGGAGGAGCACTGAGAGTTTGAGCCCAGTTTAGGCTCCATAGTAAATTCAGGTCCAGCCTGAACTACACAGTGAGATCCTGTCTCAAAAGCCAAAAAAAAAAAAAAGAAAGCTGGGGATTTAGCTCAGTGGTACTGACTCTTGCCTCTCAAGCACAAGGTCCTGAATTCAATCCCCCATACCAAAAACAAAAAGACATTACACATTGTTTTTTTGGTATGAGAAACTAAAAGTGGAAATAAGGGCTAAAATGTACAACATTGGGAAAGGGGGGAAAAATGTTCAGATGAAAAGGGTAACAAGGGAAGAGGTAAGGGGAGGGAAAAAAAGGTACAAGAAAAATATTGAAAAAAAAATGGAAAGAAAGCTTTTGTATATGGGGGGTGAGATAAAAAAGAAGCAGCAAGATATATCAGGGCTAGGATTTTAGCTCAGTGCTTCTGCTGCCTGCCTTGCAAGCACAAGGACGGAGTTCGATCCCGGTACCAAAAAGAAAAAAAAATATCATATACTGGTACAAATTTCCTATAATGAATATTATCATTATGTATATCTAAAATGTACCAATAAATGTTTTGCTAAAAAATAAAATGCAAACTCTTGTCTGCTTATTTGCTTGTTTGAGACAAAGTCTTGCTGTGTAGCCCAGGCTGGTGCTGGACTCATAATCCTCTTGCTTCAGTTGCCAAGTACTGGGATTAGACCTGCACCGCCATTCCTCCAAACCGTCAGGATAACGTGCGAACTCCTTACTAGGGCTTTCCAGAGTCGGGCCTTTTTGGAGCCTCTTCTGCCTCCACTCTGACAAGCCATGGGATGCACACCTGCCTGCGTGGCTTTTCCCAGGCGGCTGCAGGTCCCTGATGTTCCTCCCCTGGACCCACTGTGGACCCCTGGGGTAATGCTCCTCACTGCGCCCTCCATATTGCCTTGCGTTGGCATTACAAGTAGGTAGGAGGCTCCCAAGTAGGGTAGGGAGGGTGCGACCAAGCACAGCGGAGGAGGGCATCCGATTGCCCATCGAGGGACCCTAGACCCAGGCAGGAAGAACAGCGCCCAGGGAGGAGGCTCCTGTGAGGATTTCTAACAGCACCCTTTCGCCGCAGCCCCTTCCACTGGTGGCAGCAGAGTCTCTGAGAAGACTTCCAGGGCCCAGGCCCCATGTGCCCTCACAGCTCCCTGGGCACCGCCACATGGCCAGGGCCAGGCCAGTGTGGCACAGGAGCGCGGGGCACACGTGTGCTCAGCCCTCTCAGTATCTGAACCCCTGGAATACACTCCCTGTCCCTATGCCCAGGTCAGCCTGGAAAGGAGCTGGTGTGGAGGACTGGCCGTCAGTGTCACAGGGCCACTTTCCTCAGCAAGTCTTCCAGCTCCTGTGCCACATGGCCCTGTCCTCCCCTTATCCTCCCTCTCTGGGGATATTCTCTGAGATTGGAGGTTGTCAAGGTTTTTCAATGTACTAACCTTATTTTTTTTAGGGTTATTCAAATGAATTGTGACTGCCAACCTTGGCATTTTTTTTAAAGTTTAAAATATATATATATTTTTAAAAAGTTTAGGCCTGGGATTTAGCTCAGTGGCACTACACCTGCTTTGCAAGCTTAGGTCCTGAGTTTAATCTACGAAGTTTAAAATATTATTTTTTGTGAGTTGGGATTTGGTTCAGTGGCTCTGCCGCCTGCCTCACAAGCGCAAGGGCTGGCATTTGATCCCTGGTACCAAAAATATATATATGTTGTTATTGTTGTTTGTTTGTTTGTTTGTTTTTTGTGTCAGGGTCTCAGTATATAGTTCAGGTGGCTTTGAACTCACTATGTAGCCCATGCTGGCCTCAAACCCACAGTGGTCCTCCTGCCTCAGCCTCTCAAATGCTCAGATTATCGATGTGTGCCACCATGCCCCACTAAAATATAGTTTTTGTTTTGTTTTTTGGTACTGGGAATCAAACTCTGGTCCTTGCACTAACAAGACAGGCAGCAGAACCACTGAGCTAAATCCCCAGCTCAATACTTTTTTTTCTTTTAACAGTGCCAAAAAGTTTATTTGAAAAGTGTGAGGTAAGTGGTTAAGGGAGAAACCAGCTCTGCAAAACAAACATGAGCCAAACAAAGAGAAAAAGATAAAAGCAAAACTGAAAGTATACAGTGTCTGAGAAATGTGGTTTGGGCTACTGTGCAAATTCACAAACAGTAACCTAAAATGCTTTTAAAAGCACTGAAAAATTGAGCCACAAGCGATGGCACAAACTTGTAATCTTAGCACTGAGGAGGCTGAGGCAGGATGACTGCTCTAAGTTTGAGGCCAGCTTGGGATACATAGTAAGGAACTTCATAGCAAGACCCTATTTAAAAAAAACAAAAAATTTAAAATTAAAATAAAGCCAGGCATGTTGGGGCATACCTGTAGTCTCAGCACTTGGGAGCTGAGGTAGGAGGGTCACTTTGAGTTCAAGGCCAGCCTGGACCACAAAGTGAGTTCAAGGCTGGGCTGCTCTGCACAGCAAGACCCTGCCTCAAAAGAACCAAACATTAAAAAGTAAATACATTAAAACAAAAAGACTGAAAAACAGGTGGGACCTGGTGGCGCACGCCTATAATCCCAGCACTCGGGAGGCTGAGGCAGAAGGATTGCTGTGAGTTCGAGACCAGCCTGAGCTACATAGTGAGTTCCAGGTCAGTCTCAACTACATAGTAAGACTCTGTCTCAAAAACAAACAAACAAACAAAAAAAAAAGACTGAAAAACAGTCAAATTTTAGCCAGCCAATTCCATCACTTAAATTTGTTTTGTTTTTGGAAACTGAGTCTGTCTATGTAGTTCAGTTCAGACTGGCCTTGACCTCACTACATACCTCAGGCTGACCTCGAACTCATGGTGATTCTCCTGCTTTAGCCTCCCAAGTCACTTAAAATTATAAACAAATAGGGCCGGGGATTTAGCTCAGTGGTTCCCCCACCTGCCTCATAAGCACAAGGTTCAAAGTTCAATCCCCGACACCAAGCAAAACCAAACAAAAACATTATAAACAAATAAAATGTCGAAATCTGAGGTAAAATTCCCTGAGAGTGAAGTGAAGCTCAGCTCCACCCTGCAGAGTCCACTTCCCCAGGGTGACACAGAGGCCAGACATCCAGGGCCCCGGGCCCCACGGACAGTGCAGTCAGTCTGCGGGAAAGGAGGCCACGCAGTTATGAAACAAGCACTTGTTAAAGAGAAGCTGTCTTCTTCTGGTTCTCAAGGCTCATGTGGCGGGCTGAATTCTCAGCAGAGGGGAGTGGGCAGAGATGAGGGAAGTCATGGCAGGACCAGAGGTCCTGATGGCTTCTGGTTTGAGCTCAGCACCAGCCCAAAAATCCCATTTCCCTTGAGAACCACCCCTGAGGCTGGTGAAACTTGTTAGGACTCAGGTTTGGCTCAGGGATTGGTTCTGATTAGGACCCACTATCCCTGGGCACACACCTGCTACGAAGCCTTACCCACCTCAGCTCTGATTTTTCAGGCATGAGAAAGGCCTCTATGAGGAGGTCTTTGCTTTTGTTTCCAGCCAGAGCTAATGAGAAAATTGCAATTTTAAAATTGTACTTTCAAGAAAACTGCAGCTTCAAGATGCGAAGTTACCCAAGATTACAATGACTTTTCAACCCTAGGCCTGTTTTCTTTCCAGGTTGCTCACTCTAAATTCCTGAGTTGCTCACTCCTAAATTCCTGAGTCTTTTTTTTTTTGGCAGGGGGCCGTGTTTTGAGACATGGTTTTGCTGCGTAGTTTAGCTGGCCTTGAACTCACTATGTAATCTAGAGTGACCTTGAACACATGGCAATCCTCCTGCCTTAGCCTCCCAAATTCTGGGATTATAGGGATGAGCCTGCCACCACTTCTGGCTAAATTCCTGACTCTTAAAACACAAATCCATCGGCCATAGGTGGTGGCACATGCCTGTAATCCCAGCGCTCGGGAGGCTGAGGCAGGAGGATCGCTGTGAGTTCGAGACCAGCCTGGGCTACACAGTGAGTTCCAGGTTGGTCTCAACTACGTAGTGAGACCCTGTCTCAAAAAATCAAACAAAAATAGAACCCCAGTGATAGTGACCATGTAGAGGCTACCCTTAGACCTTGGCACACAATCTGAAGAGCTACAAGCCGCTCATGCTCAGCCAACCTCCAGAGGACGGCTTGGCCCTGAAGCCCAAGGCCAGGCCCACCCTGCAGTGCTGGTGCTGAGCCGCTGCCACTGGAGGCTGTGACTGGAGGCAACCTGGGACGTGGAATGGTGCTGAGCCCAAGGGGTTCCACGCGGCACTGCTCAGCGTCTGGTCTGTGTCTCTGTAGTCAGGGCTATCACTGTGACCCCCAGGGAGATGGACAGCAGGATGCCTTCCGCTGCACCTGCTCCTGCCGCTGGGTGGAGGGAGGCCAGAGACCAACGAGGTGCTGTGTTCTCCAGAGAGTGCATGGAGAGCACCGGGAGTGTAAGGGATTGGTCAACGTGGGTCCTGGTCTCTTGCTCTCGCCCTTTCCCTCGATTCATTTAGTGAGTAAGTGTTCGGTTAAATCAGCTTCCATTTGGATGTAGCTCCCTGGGCTGCACTCTGATTCCTGTGAATCTGTATTTCTGTAATGGTGTGTGGTCAGTTTCTGTATGGCCACAGCAAAACAGGCCTCCTTGGAATGATAAATATGGTAGAGCAGGCATGTGGTGCATACAAAATCCTAGCCCTGGGGAGGCTGAAGATTGCCAGGAGTTGAAGGCCAGCCTCAACTACCTAGCCAGGCCCTCAAAAGAACAAGCAAAACAAAAAGAAGTAATCTGTCCATCCCTCAGTGGTGAAGCTATTTTAGCATTTTTGCCCTACTTTTATTTTGTGGTATTGTTTTTGGTTTTGGTTTTTTGAGACAGGGTCTCACTGTGTAGTTGAGACTGACCTGGAACTCACTATGCAGCCCAGGCTGGTCTCAAACTCACAGTGATCCTCCTGCCTCAGCCTCCCAAGTGCTGGGATTACAGGCGTGCACCACCACACTCCGCCCAGCTTGCCCTACTTTTATTTTGAATTTATCTTTGCACAAAGAAAATGATGCACTTGCCTATGAAGCTATTTACATAACTGGAAAGTAAGCCCTGGACTTTAGGTGACGCGTGTGTGCATTCACTGATTGGATCTTGGTTGTCCTTGAAAATTTTAGAGGGAGCCAAAAGATGAGTGGATTTAAAATATTTTCAGAATGTGGAAAACCAGTTAACATGTAATTGAATCTAGTTTAGGAGTTTTGTTAATCATTGTGGTAGTACTGAATGGGTAATTTAGTTATAAAAAGAAATATAATTCTATTAAATAAACTAATTGAAAATAACAATTAAAAAAAGAAAATAACAATTACAATAAGTATTCAGTTTTAAGTATTAGGGATCAAATTACCTTTATTTGAATTTGGGGGAATTAATCCATTTTTTTCATTTTTCTTAATTATGCTAGAATTAAAATATTTTTTATCTAAATTAACATTGATTTCTAACTTTTTATAGCAAAGCAATGATAGCTATGTAATTGTGATGGGTGTGATAGGTTTTTAAGGAAAGAACTCTTTTCAAAACACTTTTTAAAGTTTTTAAAGGGAAAAAAGGCTATGGACTTTACAAGCATATCTTTTTTTCAGTACTGTATAGATTTTTTTGTTTGTTTGTTTTTTGAGACAGGGTCTCACTATGTAGTTGAGACTGACCTAGAACTCACTATGCAGCCCAGTCTGGTCTCGGACTCACAGTGATCCTCCTGCCTCAGCCTCCCGAGTGCTGGGATTACAGGCATGAGCCACCATACCTGTCTGTAAGGATTTTTTTTAAGTACTTTTTTTGGTAAGAGATTAGTAATAAGTATCCATTATAGTTCTATGAAAGGACTTATATTTTCACTTTAATATTTCTTAATTTTAAAATGCTTTTGTCTTATTTGCAGCATCTTACCAATTTGATTTTTAGGACATTTTTATTTTTTAAAAAAGATACTTTGTTAAAGGGGGGGCCAAATCTTTTAGATGTATTCCAAAATGTTTATAAAACACTTCACGGACTGTTGAAATCACTTCCAAAAATGCTGTCTATCCAACAACTATTAATTTTTTTAAGCAGCAATCACATATTTTATAAATCTGTGAATTTTACCCTTGACCTTTAACTGAACTACCATAACTTTAGAAAAATCTTAACTTCAGAAGACCAGAGGAAACTGCCTGCGTCTAATGCAGTTAGCAGGACTAACCAGGCTTTACTGGAAGTGTATTGTTAATCTGCTTTTCCTCCACGAGAGCTAGTTAGTGTCACATTTCCTCTGTGGAGCTCAATAAATCATCTTTGCCAAGAAAAAAAAAACAACCTACACAAACTTATTATCTAACAGCCCCAGAAGTCAGGACAAAATGGGTCTCACTGGGCTGGAGCCAGCAGGCAGCACTGCTTTCTGGGGTCCCCCCTGAGAATCCATTCCTTTCTAGCTTCAGAAGCTGCCAGCCCCCCTAGCTCCAGGTTCCTTTCATCTTCCCCCCTGCAGAAAATGAACTCAGCTGTCCCCACCGTTGAAGCAGAGCCTCCTGGGGATCCAGCCGGCCCTTCAGGGCATAGTCTGGACAGGGCCCCTGCTGACCCGACTCTAAAAGGTCTCTGCATAGTTCAGGCTGACCTTGAATTCATAGTGATCCTCTTACCTCAGCCCCCTGAGCTCTGGGATTATAGGCATGCGTCACCATAGTTGACCTAAAATGTTTTTCTAAATACACAATCACTTCCTTCCCCGAAACAAAGACATTCCGCTCTACCCAAGTATCAGCACCAAACACAACTTTTATGACAAGGTTCACTTCAATTGCCATCCCCAGCGGTGGCACCCAGGCCTAGGGAAAAACTGCTGGGGAGTCAGAGGAACCTGGACGATAGCCAGTCTTTCTCTGAGCGCCTCCATGGGTCCCTGGGCTACCACCAGCCCAGCAGCAGAGGGTCTGGTCCCCTAGCTGTGGGAGGCTGGGCTCAGAGGGGCTAAGTCCTCACTCCAAGGTTACCAGCTGGTAACCACAGGGTGGGAAATGGCTGGGAGTCTGTTCTCCCAACCCATCTGAGGCTCCTGTTCACTGCTTGTACCTGTCCAGACTCTGGGGCCACATGGCTCCTACCTCAATGATATCTTTGTGAGAATTAGATAGTGATGACCCTTCCTGGCTGTCCCACTGGCCAAGGTCAGGACCTGGCCCTTCAGGGTATAGTCTGGGCATGGCCGCCGCTGACCCAAGCCAAGTGACCTCCTACGGTGGCCAGGCATCCCAGCTCGCTGTCTCCCTGGCCTGCAGTTGTCACCTAGCCTCACACCAGGCCAGGAACTGGAAAGCTGTGGTAACTCCCAGGGCCTCCTTCTCTGTAGAGAAGAGTGGCCTGGCTTGCACTGTGAGTGGCGGCACTGGGATTGCTTCGGCTGTGTCACCTCCACAGAAGGGTCACCAGCAAGCTGCCCTCACACGGACCTTACAGGGTGGAAGGGAGATGATTTCTGTCTAGGTGCAGGGGCCCCTGCACTGTGCCTTTGTCTGGGGGCTCTCAGGCTGTTTCTTTCTCCAAGGTCAATCCTGGTCCTGTTGGTCTGGCCCAAGCCAAGCCTCCTAGAACCTCTGGCCTGGGTGGAGAGGGGGGCAGAATCCCTGAGGTTTCTTTCCCCTTTCTGCTCATTTGGCCTTAAAGGGGTAGTGGAGCTCAGGCCCTGGGCCTCCCTGGAGGTCCCCTGTGGAGCCTGTCCCTAGGAAGTGCCTTGGCCACTGCTCTCCAAAGCCTACATCCTACCTCCTCCAAGAAGCCTCCCAGGCCTGCTGGCTCCTGGCTCTGAGCTCACGGGGGTAGACTTTTTAGCAAAAAGGGCAGCTCCAGAGGGTATCATGAGGACAGGTCACAACAAGCTCAGCGGCCTCTTAAACCCACTCAGAGGTGGGTGGATGGAAATCCTAGACCCCACTTCCTGCCTCCGTGGCTCTGCATGTTGGGCCTTCACCTCCATCCCTTATCTGCCTGGAAAAGGGTCCTTGCTGAGCCTTTAGTTCACTCAGAACTCAGATGGAATCATATTACTTTCATTTTCAGATCAGATGAAAAATAAAGGAGAGTATGTGAACCAGCCACAAGCCAAGTTCAGGCTTGTGTCACATGTTTTCCAGGAAACCATTCTTATTCTAATAGGGTAAACTCTGTCCGAAAGAGGCAAGTAGGGAAAGCAGCCACCCAAACGCCATTTCCTGATCCTGGCCACCAGACACAGAGCTTCGTTGTGATCGAGCAGAGTCGCCTCCTTGCCCGGGTGAGTAGGAGGACACAGGCACAGGGGAGCCAGGAGAAAGAACAGCCCCTGCCCCCGTGTGGGGCTTCCACATATGGCTTATTATTGGGAGGGGACACGGGGTTAGTCTGCGGAACAAGTGGGACGTTGAGGCTGGAGAGGGTTCTCAGCCAAGGGCAGGCACACCAGGTGAGGTGGGGACAGTCTTTGCAGGTAAGAATCAGATCTAGAAAAGGCAGCAGGACCATAGGGTGAAGGCAAGGTCAGCCATAGGACGTCACTACACAGACAAGTGAGGGTGCAGAGGCAGGAGCCCCGGGAGGGGAAGGCAGAGAGCAGGATGAACGCCTCCTCCGTATCCACACAGGGGTCCCAGCTCCCTAGGGTTGTCCCTTGGCAGCTCTTAGGACCCCTGGGTGTCTCAGGACTCCCACAGAGGAGTGAGGTGGGCGTCAGGAGCCAAGCAGAAGAGGAAATCAGCTGGGGACAAGTGGGGCTGGGGGACTGTCCCCGGAGGACCCAGGGAACAGAGGAGCCAAGCCGGGGTGCTCAGGGTGCAGTGAGCTGGGGCCCGAGGAGGGGACACCAAGGGGCCTCCAGTCCTCCTGGAGGACACAGTTTTCCAAGGTGGGTCAGGAGACAAGAAGCCAGGAAGCCCTAGGAGGCGGGCACCAAAGGGAGCAGTCACCATTCCATTCCACGGCCCACAGGAGCCCTGAGAAGTGTAAGCCAGGGCTGGCTGTGGCTTGAAGGCAAGGTGACCGGAGTGGGCCTTCCACCTGCGTATTGTAGCGCAAGGTCCTGAACTCCCTCCGCTGCTCAAAACTGCAGCTACTTCTGTGGTCAGAACCATCGGGAAACCACAGGGTGGGGTGGCGGGGTGGGGCAGACGGAGAGCAGTTTTGATGATCACCCAAGGTACACTGGCTGGTGAGAGGCCCTGAGGCTGGTAAAGGGCCCAGGCAAGGCCGCGGACCCTGTGGGAGCAATGGCCAGCCCGGGGTCTGAGCCCTTGTCTTGGCCTGCAGAGGCAGCCCTGAACTGCCAAACAGAGGCACAGACGGTGCTCTGTGGTGGGCATAGGTTGGGCTGGGGCACCCGCATGTGGGCTCCTGGGCCAACCCCATTACCTCACGGCCAGGTGGCCCCTCTGGGTGTGGTTCTTGAGGTTGGAACCTGCCGTGATTTGGGGCTCTGGGGCTTGCAGGGAGATAGAGGAAGGGACAGAAGGTGACGGGCTTTCCTCCCAGCAGGAGTGGGAAGCTCTCACCTGCCAAGAAGATGGGTCAAGAAGTGTCCACAATGACTTTTTCAGTGGTAAGAGTCGAAGTCCTCACATCCAACTGCCAGCTGCTGGGGACAGGAGCAGGACCTTGGTCACATCCCCAATTGTCCCTAGCCCCACCCCTGAAGCTCTTGGGGACCCGTCAGCTCCCATTTCCTGCTGGAGAAGCATCACTAAGGAGTCAGAGAAAACTGAGCCCTCAGCTCTTGAGCCCCTTGAGCCCGCTGGCTCTCCCTGAGTGCTCCTGAGACTGCTCTGAGCACCTCCATGTGCCCCCCAGGCTCCCACCAGTCCAGGTAGAGGTTGTGGGACCTGGACCTGTGGGATGCTGGGCCCAAAGGGGTTGCTAGGTCACTGCCCTGAGGACTCCAGCTGGTGGCTGCAGTGGGGACAGGAGTTGAGGTCTGGCTGGGTTCTTCCCACGGAGCTGGGTGGGACAACGCCCCTGCAGGGTTGCTGTTTTTCTCTAATCCTGCCCAGTCTCCTTCATGTCTACAGTCTGTGGGGTGGGCATGGGCTCACCAAGGTGATCTAAGCACATTCTTTCCCCATCCAGGTAGTGCCTGACGTTTCTATGGCACTGTCCTTCTCGGGACCTGTGGTGTGGCTCCTTGCCGGGGCAGTGGTTGTACTTCTCCTTGGTGGCGTCACTTATTTCGTAGTGCAGCATGTGAGGAAGGTACCTGGGCTGGGCTGGGCTGGGCTGGGATGGCACAGGGTCAGAGAGCACAGAGTAAAGCAAGGCTGGGCTCAGCCAAGGGAGCTTGGGAGGCCCAGTCCCTCACTCTCCTGACATGTCTCTCTCTTCCAGGAGAATATGAAAGACTCCAATAAAATGAACTAACAACAGGGGAAGGCCACCCTTACGAGACTGTATTTGGAAAAAATAAAAATAAAAATCAATGTGGGCCGGGGATTTAGCTCAGTGGTTCCGTCACCTGCCTCGCAAGACCAAAGTCCAGAGTTTGATCCCTGGTGCCAAAAAAAAAAAACAAAAATAAAGAAATAAAAACAATGTATTCTGAATACAGCGATGTAAATTTGGAGGCCTCATTTTATTTATTTATTTATTTTCTTTTTGAGACAGGGTCTCACTATGTAGTTGAGACTGACCTGGAACAGCCCAGGCTGTTCTCCAACTCACAGAGATCCTCCCTGCCTCAGCCTCCCAGAGTGCTGGGATTACAGGCGTGCACCACCACGCCTGGCTCAATTTTTTATTTATTTTATTTGCTTGAGCACACTGATCAACCACCGAACTACTTCTATTGTCCTGCAGTGATATATAAAGTTTACATTTTTGTGTATATGGCTTTCATAGTTGGGATTTCAGAGCGCT
Source organism: Fukomys damarensis (assembly GCF_012274545.1). NCBI lineage: Eukaryota > Metazoa > Chordata > Mammalia > Rodentia > Bathyergidae > Fukomys > Fukomys damarensis. The sequence goes on along the minus strand of NW_022900946.1, from coordinate 20,474,415 downwards.
GACACCAGATATTTTAAGTTTCTCTGGGGGGATTTCATTTGCATCTATGTTTTTAGCTATCTGTGATAACTTGTTAAAACATTAAAAAGATATTTTCCTTCTTTTGAAACATTAGTATACTCAAAACTATATTTCTATAAATAGCTGCAGTCAAAAATAACACATTGAGAGGCCGGGCATGGTGGTGCACGCCTATAATCCCAGCCCTGGGAGGCTGGGGCAGGAGGATCATGTGAGTTGAAACCAACCTGGGCTACACAGTGAGTTCCAGGTCAGTCTCAACTACATAGTGAGACCCTGTCTCAAAAAAAACAAAACCAAAACAAAACAAAACAAAACAAAAACATTGGAAGCTTTAAAAAACTTGGGAGGCCACCAGAAACAATCATTAGACTTTTTTTATAAATCATAAAAATGATTGAGTATGTACTGTGTGCCTGACTTTTTTAGGACCAGGCTTTGAATTCCAGGATTCTGGGTCCTTCAAGACTTGGCTGTAAGCCAGGTGTGGTGGCGAGGCAAAGGATCACAAATTTGAGCCCAACCTTAGTGACTTCAAAAGACCGTATCTCAAAAAGAGCAAGCCCCTATGGGCTGGGGATTTAGCTCAGTAGTTCTGGCGCCTGCCTCGCAAGCACAAGGACCTGAGTTCGATCCCCGGTACCAAAAAGAAAAAAAAAAGAGAGAGAGAAAGGGCCTGAAAAGGTGCTCAGCGCGATGGCCCTGGGGTTCGATCCCCAGGATGGGGGGAAGGCAGAAAGAAAGTCAGGCACTGGCCTTAAGTAGGTGGGTCCTTGAGGCTGACCCTTTCTGCTGCTCTTGTCCTAAAGGAGGCAGCTCTGCCCTGGGCCCTCTGATACCCTGTCTTTGTGGGCAGCCTTGGACGAGGCCAGTTCTCCCTTTGCTTGTGGCTTGTATTAAAAATTACTATCTGGAAAGGCCACACCCTGAGAAGGGGGAAAGCACCGTAGACAGCCTGGGCGCTGTTACTTCCTCCCGTGGAAGCAGACCGAAGTCCTTCGAAGCTTTGGCCAATAAGTCATGTGGCCCCTGAGGTACAGAGTCCAGGACAGGCCACCTCCACCTTCAGGCTCTCTCTGCAGAGGTACAATAGGGGGCGCACGCAGCAGAGAGTCCACGTACCCAGACTGCTGCCCCTCTGTAAAGAGCTGCTTCAGGTGTCTTGGGTCTCAGTGGACTCAGGCACTGGGGACACTGCAGTGGGGGGCCAAAGCACCTGGGAGGGAGGATAGAAAAAGATAAAAGATAGGTAGAAAGGAGACAAGGAAATCATAACTCAAAATTGTACTTTTAATGGCTAGGGATTTAGCTCAGTGTTGCCACCTCTTGCCTCACAAGCCCAATGTCCTGAGTTTGATCCCTGGTACAAAAAAAAAAAGAAGATTGCAACTTCTAGGACCCAGCTGAAGTCACCTAAGGAGATCCATATCAGCATTTTCTTGATTCAATTTAGGCTCTTTTCCTTCCAGACCAATCACACCCCAAATTCCTGAGGAATATTGAAAGTAAATAAATTAGTTTCACTGAGGAAACAAACGGTAGGAACTTCATCTTAAGAGAAAGGAACAGGTCAAGAGAATCCAAGCCTGGCACACACCTGTAATCCCAGCACTCTGGAGGCTGAGAAGTAGGAGGATCAACAAGAGTTTGAGGCCAGCCTGAACTACATAGTGAGACCCTGTCTCAAAAAACCAAAAAAAAAAAAAAAAAAAAAAAAAAAAAAAAAAAAAAAAAGGTGGGGGGCTGGGGATTTGGCTCAGTGTTTCTGCTGCCTGCCGCCCAAAGGCCCAAGTTCGATCCCTGGTACCAACAAAATTTTAAAAATAAAAAAATAAAACTGAGCTCATACTTGCAAAATGGGCCAGTACCCTTCTGGAGCTGGAGCCACCTTTTCCTAGGGTTTCTTACCCCTCAAGAGAGCACAGATGTTCCCAGTTCCACGAAGTAATTCACCTCTCTCTCTTCAGGGCCCACATGCTATTTTTTTTTGAGTGCATACCTTTTAATTTCTGCCTAATAAAATTTTTCCTGGGCCTCTTACTGACTAGTACTAAAAATCCTTTTTCCTTGATTGGAGTCAGCAAACCTGCAAACTTATTCTATGAGAACAGTGGGTTAGGTTCCTTAGTTCAGGGTCAGGAACCTCCTCAGATCTTGTTGATTGATACTTGGACTCCTGGCCCTGGTGGCTGGCAAGGTGGCAGTCTCCACTGTCACGCCCTGGGCTTGGTTCTGGATGACCTTGTCTCCCACAGCCTGTCTCCAGGAGGCCTCAGCCCTACCGGCCAGGCCCTCCCAGGATGCCCCAGTCTCTTTATTGGTACTTTTTTTTTTTTTTTTTTTTTTTTTTTTGGTACCGAGGATCGATCTTGGGTCCTTGCTCTTCTGAGACAGGAGATGGCACCACTGAACTAAATCCCCAGCCTCAGAAGTTCTACTTCTGAATTCTTTTTTTGTTTTGTTTTGGGGTTTTTGTTGTTGTTGTTTTTTGGTACCGGGGATCAAACTCAGGCCTTTGTGCTTATCATGTAAAGGTACAAATTCCCAATGATGAATGTCATCATTGTGTATACTTAAATGTATCAATAAACTTAACGAAGTATTAAAAAAGAAAATACACGTCTAAGATAAAAAACAAAGCATATTTTAGTTTTACTCTGGTATTTCAAATCTATGATGTGGAAAAATGAAATCATGGCCTCCACGGGTCCCAGGAAAGCAGCATCTGGGGCCATCCCTGTCCCCAGCACTCAGGGCAGCTGCGGGATGACAAGTACTTAATGGTGGCCCACGGGCCAGCAGAGGCTGGACCAGTGGGCTATAGATGGACCCACCGAGGAAGGCTGGACTAATGGGAGAGGGCTGAACTAATGGGCGAGGGTTGGACCAACGGTGAGAGCTGCTCTGTTGTCAAGGGTGCTGGGCAGAAAAATCCAGTGGATTCAGTGACCAGGTACATACAATCCCTCTACTCACTCAGCAAAGCACCGATGGCCAGTAAGGACTTGAGACAAATGCTCCAGCTTCCTCCGCGGGGAGCTGGACTCCAATACTAAGGGGGGGGGGCGGTCTCAGTTAACCCCCACCCCCACTTCAGAGCAGCGCAACCCGGCCCAGAACACGAATCCAGGGCGCTGGTCCTGCAGATGCTCCACCCCTCTGCGATGACACCCAATTCAGTACTGGCCCCACCACTTTCACTTTTTTTGTTTTTTTGTTTTTTATACGGGGGATCGAACTCAGGACTTTGCATTTGCCAGACAAGCGCTGCGCCACTGAGCTACATCCCTGGCGTCTTCACCTTTCCTTTTTTTATGGTTCCGCCCCTGCACGCCGATTGGTCGGGCGGTCAGCTCCGCTCAGCTCCTGGAAAATTTGGAGAAGCGGAATCCACCTAGGAATGGGCCCCTGAGGTCCTGCTGCGCGTGCTCACACCGTGACCTCAGTTTGAGGTGACGGCGGGAGCCGAGGCTGGGCACCCCTTCAGAGCCCGAGGGACCCGCAGGAGAGGGAAGGCCCACCTGCCTCGGTGAGGACGGGCCCGTGGGCGGGAGGGTCCTGGGCAGACTGATGGGTCGCAGGGATGGTGCTGGAAGGGACCTCAGCCCTGCGCCCTGGGCTCAGGCCACCCACGATTCATCTCTTTTTCCCTCTCCCCCGCTCCACCTGCCCAACCCTAAGACAGCCCGACACCCCCAGATCGGGGAGCCCCACATCACCTGCCTTCCCATGACCATGCCTGCGCGGTACTGGAAGCGGCCATCCAGTACCCGCCCCGGTCCCCTCCGGTTTTTGAATCCCGAGGTCTCTGCGTATGGCAGCGAGTTGGAGGCCTGAGATCAGGGATGAGGGGAGACGCCCCAGGGGCTCAGCCAGGAGGTGGTGGCTTTGGTAGAAGAAAGGGAGGTCGGTGCCATCTGAGCGCAGTCGCACTAGGTAAGGGAAGAGGAGACTAAGATTCTGAGCCTTTGAGCTTAGGGGAAGGAGGAGCCCTAACTGAAATTCTCACTTTGGGGAAGCTCTGCCCTGCGCTCTGCATAGTACAGTTCCTGACCTTCCTGGAGGGAGGGTTTTTAAATCTCCCTGAGAGGCTATGCTCTGCGAGCCTAAGTGTCATAGCGTTCCATCAGCAGTCCAATCACAGCTCTCCACGCACAAACGCCGTGATATGAAGAGCAGCTGTCCTTATCCTACAAACGGCAAACAACTACTTTACCTTTCTCTAAACCTCTGCTAAATTCACCCCAATTCCCATTACACAAGTGAAACCAGCTGAGCGAGAGTAAAGCATTTGTCCTGGTTGGTGAGGACCCAGGAATTGGTGGACATTAGTATCTCTGGTGCATAGGAAGGTAATTCTGTTGACCCACCTAAGGTACCTGGTGAGGTTCCAGGCTTCTAAAATCTCATCGATACAAGGATTGGACCTTGTACTATCTTCCTATGGCTACCATAAGAAATCACCACAAATGTAGTGGCTTAAAACTATTTTTTAGTTAATATTTTATTTTTATTGGTACTTTTTTTTTTTTTTTTTTTTTTTTTTTTTTTTTTTTTTGGTACCGAGGATCGATCTTGGGTCCTTGCTCTTGTGAGACGGGTGATGGCACCACTGAACTAAATCCCCAGCCTCAGAAGTTCTTCTTCTGAATTCTTTTTTGTTTTGTTTTGGGGTTTTTGTTGTTGTTGTTTTTGGTACCGGGGATGAAACTCAGGCCTTTGTGCTTATGAGGCAGGCATCGGAACCACTGAGCTAAATCCCCGGCCCTATTGGTACATGTTTGCAGTACATAATGATAACATTCCTTGTGGGGAGTTGGTGCACGTACTTACCACCTCTTTTTTTTTTTTTTTTTTTTTTTGGTACCAGGGATCAAACTCAGGACCTTGCGTTGCAAGGCAGGTGGTGGAACCACTGAGCTGGATCCCCTTACCCCAAATATAACCATTATCTTACCATTCTAGAGGTCAGAGGTCATGGGGTTAAAATCAAGATGTGGGTGGGACTGCCTTCCTTCTTGAGGCTTTGGAGAGAATTATTTCCATGCTTCTTGTGGGAGCAACCTGCACTCCTTGGCTTATGGTCGATCCCCTTCCTCCATCTTCAAAGCCTTTTCTAGTGGACCCTGCTTCCATCGTTACATCCGTCTCACTGTCCTCTTTCTCACCCTCACTCTTTCAGGTTCGTCTGCCTCCTACTTTCAGGGTGTGTGTGTGTGTGTGTGTGTGTGTGTGTGTGTGGTGACTAGGAATTCAACCCAGGGCCTCACACATGCTAGACAAGCACTCTCCTTATACCCTATCCCTTCTTCTATTTTTCAGGACCCCAGTGATTACACTGGGTCTGCTAGGATAATCTGGTGAGGTGAACAACTTTTAGTTGCTTGCAATGTTTATGCCCTTTTGCCCAATAAGACAATATATTGACAGGTTCCAGGGAGTAGGAGGATCTGGACATCTTTGAGGACCATTATTCTGCCTTCCCACAGACCTGATGGTGTATGAGTGACTCCTGCCAGTTCCTAACATTGTATGAAATAGGATCTTAAGTCTACACTGGGCTATCTTGATATTGTTGGGTCTCCTTGGTCATGACCAACATCATGAGAGCTGGTTAGGGCAACTGAGTGACTGGAATCTCAGCAATGGCAAGCCACTGGATTGCAGAGTTGGGGAGACAATGTGCAGTAAGTGAAATAAGGGAACTGTTAAGCCTTTTAATCTTTTTAATTCATTTCTGCTTCTCTTTTAAAAAATAATTATGGAAGATCTAATTCACTTTGTTGTTTTTTTTTGGCACCACAGATCAAACTCAGGACCTTGAGCTTGCCAGGCAGGCTCTGTGCCTCTGAGCTAAATCCCTGGCCCTATTTTTATTTTTTAGGACAAGGTCTTTCTATGTAGTTCAAGTTGTCCTTGAACTCACTATACAGGCCAGGGTGGCCTGTAACTAACTCATGGTGATCTTCCTGCCTCAGCCTCTCAAGTGCTAGTACTACAGGCATGTACCACCACACCCATTATGATTCACTTAAAGTCTATTTATTCAATGGACCTTGACTAAGAATTTAATTTTCAAGCCGGGCGTGGTGGCACATGCCTGTAATTCCAGCACTGGGGAGGCTGAGGCAGGAGGAGCATTGTGAGTTCGAGACCAGCCTGGGGTACATGGTGAGACCCTGTCTCAAAAAAACAAAAAAAAAGTGGGGGCAGGGATTTAGCTCACCTGCCTTGCAAGCGCAAGGACCCGAGTTTGATCCTCGGTACCAAAAAAAAAAGAATTTAATTTTTAAAATGTATACATTAGGGCTGGATATGGTCGCATATGCCCATATCCCAGCACTCAGGAAGCTGAGGCAGGAGGATTGCTACAAGTCTGAGGTCAGCGTGGGCTACATAGTGACTTCAAGACAGTGTGAACTACATAGCAAGATCCTATCTCAAGATTTAAATCAAGATTTAGGGATACCACTAGATTCAATTTATTCATCACTAACTGTGTTTTAGGCTATTACGGTACTCTAATTTTCTTGACTTTTCTTTGGAAACTCAGTCAATAATGTAGGTCCATTTTACCCCTTACTTTAGTATTTGAACTCTTACTTTGAGATGAGCCTGATGTCCCTTTTGGACCCTTTCTTGTTCTTTTGCCCCAGCAACGGGGCTGGGAGCGCAGCAGAGAGCGCAACTTGCTGCCAGGCCTACCCAAGACTCAAGAGAGAGCCCCGGCGGGAACTGCATGGTGACTGAACAAGAAGCCATTATTTTTGGAGTCCCGGGACGCAGACAGATAGGGACCGGCACGAACCTACCTACCTAAGGAGAATGCGAGGTGAAGACATCCCCCGTCAGGCCAATGGCGCGGAGGGCAAGCGCCGAGGGGCGGGCTGCCGGTGGAGGGACGTGCTCTGGAGCCAATCAGCTATCAGGAAGCGCGCATCTGTGGGCAGGGCTTCCGGCCGGCCCTTTTCTTCCCCGAAGGTGCCGGCTAAATGTTTGCTGAGAGTTGATCCTCGGGGCTCTGGCACCCGAGGTCACTAGTGAGGCGGAATGGGCTGAACGCAGGTGGAGCAAGGTAGATAATCTACCTTGGCCTGTGCGTTTTGTGCCCACAGGTGGAGAAAATGAGCACCTAAGTAGAGTCTCCACCTCTGAAGATGGCACCCAACCCTCTGTGAGCCCAGGAAGTACCACTGCCCTGGCCAACTCTCAGTGCTGTGGTTTCACAGCGTCAGCAGGGTGTCTCTCAGCTGCTCTGGTCACCAAGTGAAGGGTAGCATCCCATCGTGGGAGGGGCCGTTAACTGACCAGTCTCCCAGGCTCAGGAGTACCAGTTTCTAATTATACAAATGAGATACCTCAGATGTGTGGAAACAGCTCTGAATCTGCCTCTACCCTGGCAAGCATTTGTAAAGTGCCTGGGTTCATAAGAATGGCCTGGGTTTGGTGGTACCCACGTGTTATCCCAGCACTCAAGAGGCTGAGGCAGGAGGATCACTGTAAGTTAAAAGCCAGCCTGGGTTACATAGTGAGTTCAAGGCCACCCTGAAATGCATGCTAAGACCCTGTCTAAAAACAAAACAAAACAAGGTGCCAGGGATTTAGCTCAGTGGTTCTGCCGCCTGCCTCATAAGCACAAGTTCTAAGTTCGATCCCCAGTACCAAAAAAAAAAAAACCCAAAAAGCAAAAAACACAATGGCCCAAGGATAGCCAGGGACTGGAAGTTAAAGGGAACAGCTGAGGACATGGCCTCTCTGCTGGGCACAGAGAAGGTCAGTTATTAGTGCATTATCTCCTTCCAGCCCGTGGAGAGGGGTGTTTACTGGGCACAGTTCACAAATGGGGAAGGTGAGGCCTGGGTGTGGGGGGGTGATATCCCCAAGGCCCCAGGAGAGGAACAGCAGAGAAGCATCAACCCAGGGCCCCTAGTTCCTTCTATCGGGTCTCTCCCCAGCCTCCCAGCCCCAGGAACACTGAGGCAGATCATTTGGCCCAGCTCCAATCCAGGTCCATTTCATTTATTTATTTGTTTGTTTATTTTTGCCTCTTTTCTCAACCTCCGAATTCTGGGATCATAGGCATGTACCACCGCACCCAGCATAGTTTTGGTTTTTTTGAAACGGTCTCCCTATTTAGCCCAGGCTGGCCTCAAACTCTGAGCAGTCCTCCTGCCTCAGACTTCTAAATGCTGGGATTACAGGTGTGTGCCACCATGCCCGGCTCCCCCAGGTCCATGAGCCCCAGGCTCAAGGGTTCCTCCACTGACTGGGTTTTTGCCTCTTCTCTTAGCCAGATCCCAGACTGGCAGATTCCTGGCCAAGGAGGAGGAGGAATACTGCTGGGGTTGAGTGTGGCCTGAGGGTCCCAGGATGCCCCTGCCCACGTCCAGTGAGCAAGAGAGCCTGAAGAGCAACCTGGAGCCATCACTGAAGCCTGGCATGGATGTTGTCCCAGCAGTCCCTAGAAACCCCCGGAAGTTCTCCAAACTGGTCCTGCTGACAACTTCCAAAGACAGCACCAAGGTGGCTGGAGCCAAGCGCAAAGGGGTGCACTGTGTCATGTCCCTGGGGGCGCCAGGCCCTGCCACCCTGGCCAGAGCCCTCCTCAAGACCCACCCAGAGGCTGAGCGGGCCATCGAGGCAGCCCCCCAGGAGCCTGAGGCGAAACACAGCAAGCTGGACCTGGGTGAGGATGTGGAAATCCGACTAGCCCCCGTCAGGGACACTGCTTCCTGTCAGAGTTACCCACACGGCTGGTCCCTGCTCCGGGTTCCTGCTGCTCCCTCTGTTCTGACCCTCCTGGCTCCCCTACTTCCTCTGAGCATGCGCAGGAAGCAGGTAGCACAGGGCTTATGGGTGCAGGCCAGCCATCCCTTGGAGGGGCCCAGGACCCTGATTTGGTCCCTTCCAGTCCTGCAAGGTAGCCCTGTCCCCTCCAAGTCCTTTCCGCACTCCTCACTGCCACATGCCTTGCTCCATACAGGAGTTTGAGGTGGGGTTGTCACCAGTAGTGGTGCTGGGGCTGCTAGCTGCTTGTGGGCTAAGGCTACAGGCTAAGTGTCCCTGAGGCCTGGGCTCATAAGCTCCTTCCACGTGCTGTAGAACTAACGCGTGGCCAGTGCAGACCACCCCTGCATTCCCTCATGCAGCCTCTGTCTCCTGAGCAGAAGCTGTGTTCCCACTGGGATTTGGGACTAGACAGGGCCCTGCCCCAGGCCTGGTGGCCTTGTGCCAGCCTCTCTCTAGGCTGCTTCCCTTGCTTGCCTCTTCTTCTCCAGCCTCACTCTTCCTAGAGCCTCCCAGAAGTACAGCTCAGGCTCCAAGGCCTTAAAATAGCTGCAGGTTGACTGCAAAGGGCAGGCAGTAACCAGGCAAGCTCACTGCCCTCGCTTCATGGGGTAGCTGCACCTTGGGCACCGCCACCTCTTCCCGCAGCTCTGCACCTCGGTTGCACTGAACCCGCTGTGGTGGGGGGAGTATGACAGTGTAGGGTGGCAGCAGAGAGCACGTGTTGCTCCTCTTTCTACAGCTCGCTCTGGCTGCAAGGTGCTCAGGTTTCCACAGAGCAGTGACGTGGAAATCAGGAGCCCAGCAGCAAAAGCAATGGGCTGGGGACAGTGGGTGTCCTCCGCATAGGACAGAAACAGGAGAGAGAGGTGAGGGGTGAGGCTGGGCTGCTGGTGTAGAGGAAGCTGGGGGACTGTGGAGGGGAAGTGAGGGGCTAGGGGCTGGTGGGCGCAGGATGCGCTTGCTGGGATACCCTTCCAACCAGGAGCATCCACCTCAGTCTCTGCGGCTCTCGATGTCACTGGGGCTAGGAGAGTCAGTGAGGGCCACCAGCCCGGACCTCCCTGGAGTGGGAAGCCTCCTGATGTCTGGCCAGATAGACTCCGGGCTGACTGGACAGTGTGCATGTGCTGTGACCACGTCGGGCCATGTCCGCTGTGGGGGTGGCTGTCCCCAGGAACATCTCTGTGGACTCTTGCAGTTCTGTGCTCGGTGCCTTGGGCCGTATCCAGTGGGTGGGAAGATAAGCCTGTGTGTCTCCCCAGCTTCAAGTAGGATTTGTCATGGCCTCAGGAGATGGGGACAATAAAAGCTATTGGCCTGGGCCCTGGTACCCACCTGGAAGCTAAGCACAAGGAAAGGAGGGGACCCTGGGGTCCCTGTCAGTTAACAGGGCAGCTGTGAAGGCGGTGTTTCACATCCCTCATGGAAATTTAGGGGGAGCGGCCTGAGCTCATAGAGTTCATGGCCCCATTGCTTAACGCTGAGTAAGACCCTAGGATGCCCGACATGAAGAGCTTTTGGGGGTCTCGGGACCCCCCACCTCCATATCCTGCTAAGGTACCCATGCCTGGGGACAGTGCTGGGCATCGGAAGAACCCGCCCACGCCCTGGCCTCAAGCCCCTCTGGACCTGCCGGCTGTCACTGTGAACCTTCCAGAGACTGCTACTCTCCCCACCCCCGCCTCCTGCCAGTCAGGGTGGAGGTTGTGGTCCCCCGACCTGTGGGAGACTGGGACAGACAGCTAAGCATACACTGTCCCCTCCAAGCCTCCTGTCCTGTGGGCTGCCCCATCTCTGCACTGCCTCAGCCAGGGAGTGGGGGAGGCACCTCTGCTCAGGCCAGAGTTTCCGAGAAATGACTTTAGTGGCCTTGGTATCCCTGGGTTGGCAGCCTTAGGGAGTAGTGTCCCTGGAGTTGCAATGAATTTCTCTAAATCGGCAGCAGAGGCTTTAGCCCAGGAATGTGCCCTGGTCTGGGCGAGGGCCAGAGTGAGTCCGTGGGAGGGGCTCAGGCAGACTCCGGGATACCCGTCTCCTGTCCTTTGCCACCAACCTGACACCTGTGCTGCCTCTCTTACAGATGCAGGTGCCAAGGAAGACAGTGGATTAACAGGGGCAGCACCTGTGGTACACGGGGAAGACTCTGCTGCAGTGCCCAGCGTTTCCCTGGAACCTTAGCAACCGGGGGAGCCAAGTGCTACCTGCATCTGACTGGGCTACGAGTTCTGCTGACCACAGATTTCCCTCAGCCTCTTCGTTCACGCTCAACCTTGTGTAAATATAAATGTTTTTTTCAGTACTTGAGGTGGAACTCAAGACCTTGCACTTGTAAGGCAGGCGTGGAACCACTGAGCTAGATCCCTGGACCCATATATACGTTTTAGATCAAATGTAAGTTACTTTTGTAAGCAGGAAAAAAAAAAATCAAAAGAATAAAAGCTTGTATGGTATTTTCCATCAGAGATAGACAGGTTTAAACATTCCAGGAAGGTGGGCGTGGTGGTGTACACCTGTAATCCCAGCACTCAGAGGCTGAGGCAGGAGGATTGCTATGAGTTCAAGACCTGGGGTCTCCAACCCCAAGACCTCACTGCCCTGGGCCCCCTCAGCTTGGAAAACCAGCCACTGACCCTGAGACCCTGAAGTTCCCCTCCTGGAGCCCTTGATCTGAAAGAAGGGACAGCTCTGCTCTGGGCCCCAGACTCTGCCACTGTGTCACCCTTCCTTCCTTCCAAGGGTCTGGCCTCCAGGACGCCTCCCAGCCTGATGGCTCCCAAGCCCAAAGCCCCCTACTGAAAAGGGTGGCTCCAGAATGTTCTGAGGAAGGGGTGAGCCTGCAGCTCAGGTGGCCTGCAGAAGATCCTGGCACAAGGACAGAGCAGCCCCTCAGCTTCTTTCCAGGAGGTTTGGAGGCTCTGGAGATTCTGAGGAACCCAAGGCCTCCCGGGCCTGTGGATATCGCCGCTGTTGGAGAAGAGACGATGGCAGTGGTCGTGTTCCTCCAGTCCCTTCACCTCATGGCCCTTATTCTTTGAAAACTGCCTCTGAAAATAAAAAGTAAAGAAAAAAAAAAGATTTTTAAAAATCTGCACATGGACACAAATAAGCCTTATTTTTTAAAAAATAGGATGTGGAGCCCCTGTGGTGGTTTGCTTCTGTTTTTGTGGTACCGGGGGATTGAATCTGGAGCCTTCACACTAATCTCCTTCCTCAGCCTTTTTGGGGTGAGAGGGGAACAAAGTCTCAGTAAATTGCCCAGACTGGACTCAAACTTTAGATCCTCCCGCCTCTGCCTCCCAGACTGCTGGGATTACAGGCGTGTACCACCATTTTTTCTTTTTTTAAATTTTAATTTATTTTACTTTACTAGTACCTGTGTGTAGTGCATAATGTTTCTATTCCTTGTGAGGAGTTGGCACATGTACATAACACATTTTAACTCCTTTTATCATCCCTGTTCCCTTCCCTCCCCTCATGTATTCATCTATTGATCACATTCCTTTGTTTTTCATTTGGTTTGGGGGGTTTGTTTGTTTGTTTGTTTTTTGGTACCAGGAATCAATTTCAGGATCTCCTACTTGCAAAGCAGGTGGCGGCACCACTGAGCTAAATCCTCAGCCCCAGCTTTTTTATTTTTTGACACAGGGTCTCACTATGTAGTTGAGGCTGAACTTGAACTCACTTTGTAGCCGAGCCTGGCCCCGAACTCAGAGATCCGAGTGCTGGGATTGCAAGAGTCTGCCGCCATACCCAGGCTCTGGTGTGTGTGCATGCACATTTACGGTGCGAGATATTTACATCCCTCGTGTGGGGTTGGTACATGTACCCAGCACGTTCTAGTTTCTTTTTCTCATCCCTTCCCTCCCTTCCCCTTTGAGAATGAACTATCTCCCTACGTCTTCTTATCCACCTCTTAGTTGTGCTCTTCATTTTTACCCTGGGTTTCTCACCATGTAATAAATATTTAAAGTTACATGTCTAATTTTTTTCACTTAACATTATAATCTCAAGATGCATCTATTTTCCTAAAAATGACTCTTTTATCCTTTATAGATTAGTACTCTATTGTGTATAAATACCACATTTTCTTTATCTGTTGATGAACATATAGGCTTATTCCAACACATACCTATTATGAATTTGCCGCTATAAACATGGGTATGTATGTATCACTGTAAGGTGATATATTTAACACTTTTGGGAAGATACCTAGAAGAATAGCCTGTTCAAATGGAATTTCTAGCTTTAGTTGTTTTGGGTTTGGGGTCTTTGGTTTTGGGGTTTTTTTTGGGGGGGTTGTTTTTTTTTTGGTTTGTTTGTTTTTTGAGACAGGATCTGCTGTAGTTGAGACTGACCTGGAACTCTCTATGTAGCCCAGGCTGGTCTTGAACTCACAACGATCCTCCTGCCTCAACCTGCCTAGTGCTGGGATTACAGGAGTGCGCCACCATGCCCGGCTTTTTTTTTTTTTTTTTTGTCTTTATATATTCTAGATAATGAATCCCCTGTTTGAGGAATCACTGGCAAAAATTTTACCATTCTGTAGGTTATCTTTTTTTTTTTTTTTTTTTCTCCATACCAGGAATCAAAGTCAGGACCTTGCACTTGCAAGGCAGGCATGCCACCACTGAGCTACATCCCCAGCCCTCTGTATCTTTTCACTGTGGGTTGCTTGTTTTGCTGTGCAGAGGCTTTTAAATTCAATGTGATCCTCATTGGTTGATTCTCAGAACTATTTCCTGTGCAACTGGGGTTCTGTTCAGAAAGCCCTTGCCTACACCTGTGATTTTCATTTACCTGTTTTGTCTAGATTCCATCTTCTGCCTGTGGATAACTAGTTTTCCCAACACCATTCATAAAGAGGCTATTTTTACTCCCGTGTATATCTTAAGCATGTTTTCAAAATTAAGCAGCATCAGCCAGTCGTGACGGTATATACTTGTGACCCCAGCATCCGGGAGGTTGGAGCAGGACGATCACTGAGTTCAAGGCCACCCTGAACTATATGGTGAGACCCTGTCACAACACCGTTATTTATATGGAAGGATGGACTCCCCATATGCTCTGGGGGGATCACTAGGTCCTCCTACTGCCCTCAGAGAAGGCACTGAGAGCTCTCAGGGGCGGAATGCTATTGTTTTTTCTTTCTTTTTGGTTTTTTGAGACAGGGTCTCACTATGTAGTTGAGACTGACCTAGAACTCACTATGTAGCCCAGGCTGGTCTCCAACTCGCAGCGATCCTCCTGCCTCAGCCTCCCGAGTGCTGGGATTACAGGCGTGCGCCACCACGCCTGGCGTAATGCTATTATTAAGGAAATAGTAGCAGGGCGCGGTGACTCAACACCTGCAGCCCCAGCAATCCGGGAGACTGAGGCAGGCCATCGCAAATTCAAGTCCAACCTGGGCAATTTAGAGATCCTGTCAGAGTAAAAAAAAAATTGTAAAAGGAGATGTAGCTCAATTCTAAGAGCAAAAGAAAAGAAAAGAGGAAGAGGAGGGAGGAGAAGAAAGCATCCTTCACTTCGCCCTTGAGCACAAAACTTCTGCGCGGTTTCCTCCTGGATAAGCGTTTTCCTGCGTTACTTGGAGAGCTCCGCCCTGGCCTCCAGACTTCCCAGACTGGAGACTCTGGCTGGTTGATGTCCCCGGCGGCCGCTAGAGGGCGCGCCCACTCGATGGTCGTCTGGCGCCTCCGCGGTATCCAGGCCGTGAGCGCCACCTAGAGGGCGGTCCTGGCCTCGCAGTCGCGGTCTGTCCTGCGCGGCGGACTCCCCCGCCCCAGCTCAGGCGTCACAGGCGTCTCGGAGCAGGGGGTTACTGACCTTGCAGCGGCCGACTGCCCACTAAGATGATCTCCACCACGAGTTGCAGCCCCTCCTTCCTGCTTTATTTTCCCGTGCTGTGCCAGCCTCCAAAATACTATGCTTTTGTTTTCTTTGCTTTGAGACAGGGCCTCTCTCGCTAAGTCGCCAAATCGCCCAGGATGGGCTTGAATGTGTAACCCTCCTGCCTCGGCCTCACAGAGTGACAGGATGGCAGGGGTGTGCCGCCATGCCTGGCTGAGGCTGTGCATTTTACAGTTTACCGCTCCCCCACACCCCGTACGGGTAACTGAAGTCAGGGCCTTGCGTTTGCCCGGCAGGCGCTGCACCGCAGAGCTATATCCCCGGTACTCTTTCGTTTTTCTTTTTCTTTGTCTTTTTTCTATTTCAAACATATTTTTTATTTTTAGAATGTTTTGGTGTGCTTTTGACGGACACGATGACCGTCATCAGGGAATTTGTACCTGTATATATTTTAATGTTTTCCCCATTCCCTCCTTCCCTTCAATCCTTCCCCTCTCCCTTTACAAAACCTTGCCTCTGTTTTTCCTTTCATTCTTTAGTTTACCACTTCTGTTGCTTCTCGAATCCCCACAACCCCGCACCCCATAACAGAAACTCAGCACCACCAGCCAGGGATCGCTGTGGACTGGGGTCCGTGAGGTTCGCAGCGTGAAGAGCTGGAGAGGCAGCCAGCGGCCTCCGGGGCTGGAGGCGAGGCGCAGATCAGGGTCCAAGGCTGCGGGAGGCTGGAGGATGAGCGGCTGTGTGGGCGGCGGAGACGCCGAGGAGGGGCTGGGCCAGAGCCAGCGGGGTCCCCGCCGCCCCGGGCTGCTGAAGGGTGACAAGGGTCCGGGGCTGTGCGCTGGACGAGGGCCGATCGACCCGGCAATACTGTGCAAGGTTTGTACAGAGCAATCTCACATATGCTTTCACTAACATTCCCCAAATGTTAATAAAGCCAGAGGGCCGGGGATTTAGCTCCGTGGTGCTGCCGCCTGCCTCGCAAGCGCAAGATCCCGAGTTCGATCGCCCGCCTCAAAAAAAGTAAAGCCAGACATCACAGAAAAGTTTGTAATAGCAAAACTCTGAAACAAAGCATCTAAGAAAATGACTATGTGTGTGTGGTGGCACATCCTATAATTCCATCAGAAAGCAGAAAGATTGAAATTCTAGCCCTGCCTGGGCAATTTAGCTAGAGCCTGTCTTAAAAAATAAAATAAAATAAAATAAAATAAGAACTATGTATGTAGCTTAGTGGAAAGCCCTGGATTGATTCTCCAGTAGCACAAAAAAATAAATAAAATAAACTATTAAATTTAGTAACCCATCACACAGAAAGGAAGTTTATTTTCTGGTTTTTAGTTTTGGGGGGTACCAGGGATCAAACTCAGGACCTTGTGCTTACAAGGCACATGGCGGCACCACTGAGCTAAATCCCCAGCCCTGGAAAGTAAGTTTATAATATGGGGGGATGTTTCCTCTATAAAGTTAAGTGACAAAAGCAAGGACACCTGCCAATTATTTCTATAATCTCAGTGATGTCAAATTATAGCAATTCAGCCTCAAAAAGATTGACGGATGACAATGGAACTTCAAGGAACCCAGAACAGACAAAATAAATCTCAAAAAGAATAAGGCTGTAGGATGCATATTCCCTGATTCCAAAACTTCGTTTTTTTCTTTGAGTCAAGGTCTGGCTATGTAGTCCAGGCTGGCCTTGAACTTGCAGTGCCCCTCCTTCCTCAGCCTCCTCAGCCTCCCAAGTGCTGGGATTACAGACGTGCGCCACCACGCCCGGCAAGACTCTCAGAAGAAAACATAAAGGTAAATCTTTATGAACTTGGTTTAGGCAGTGATTTCACAGGCAATGATTTCTTAGCTATGACATGAAAAACATGAGCAACAAAAGAAAAAATCAGATAGGCATCATTCCAAATTAAGAACTTGTATGGTGGCCGGGTGTGGTGGCGCGTGCCTGTAATCCCAGCACTCGGGAGGCTGAGGCAGGAGGATCACTGTGAGTTTGAGAACAGCCTGGGCTACATAGTGAGTTCCAGGTCAGTCTCAACTACATAGTGAGACCCTGTCTCAAAAAAAACAAAACAAAAAAAAAAATTCTGAATGGACAGCTCTCCAAAGAAGATTACACATGAGAAGTTCAATGTCATTATCTATCAGGGAAATACAGTTAAACTTGAGATATCACTTCATACTGAAAGAAAACAAGCCAAATCAGGAGCACCCAAGGCAAGGCTTTATTGGGGGGAAAGAGCTACCAGGCTCTCTCAAGCAATGGCAAGAGAGAGCCTGAGACCACCTGGGGTGAGGTTTATATAGGGCGGTGTAGTAGTGGTGAGAATTGAGAATTGGTCTGGGTGTTGGGCAGGCAACAGAATGCCAGAATGCTGGGTGATTGGAAGGGGAGGATCCCGAGGGTAGGAGGGTGGAGCAACAAGTTAGGTTTTGCTTCTCCAGAGGGGGGTGGGTTTCACTTTTCCTGAATGGCTCATTTCCATAAGGGGAACCATTTTAGCAACAGGAGCTGTTTTAGAATGTAGGACCGTTGGGGCCATTTTGTCTGGTAGAGAGCTGTATCACATTCCTTCTGGGATAGCGGTAGTGTCAGGTAATGGTTGCTTAGAATTGAGAGAATAAGAAAATCGTTAAGTGTTTTAGGCTATTTTCCAATGGTGTAACAAAATATCTGAGGCTGGAACATTTGTAAAGAAAAGAGATGTGTTTAGCTCACAGTTCTGGAAGATCAAGAGTATGGTTGCACTTGGCTGCCCTGTGGGTGTTATGGCAGATGGCGTCACAATAGTGATAATGTGTGCAGAAAAGTTCACTTGGAGATTCACAAAAAGAAATTCAGGGGTTCCACCGCCTGCCTCACAAGCGCAAGGTCCCGAGTTCCATCTCCAGTACCCCCCAAAAAGAAAGAAATTCAGGGGTAACACTCACTTTTTTTTTTTTTGGTACCAGGGATCACACTCACGACTTTGTGCTTTCAAGTGAGTTGCTGCTAGGCTAAATCCCCAACCTCAATTTTTTTTGTGTGTGTGTGTGTGGTACCAGGGATTGATCTCAGGACTTTGAATTTGCCAGGCAGGAGGAGGAGCGATGCCACAGATTACTTTTTTTTTTTTTTTTGAAAGGGTCTTGCTATGTTGCCAAGGCTGATCTCAAATTGTAGGCACAAGTGATCCTCCTGTCTCAGCCTCCTAAGTAACTAGGACTACAGGCACATGCCATCACACAAGACAAAGGCTCATTCTTTTTATAACAAGCCATTCTTCAGGAAACCAATTCACTCCAGAGAATTTCCCTCCTTGAGACCAGCATTAATCCCTTCCCAGGGCGATGACCTCAATGATCTAATTAATTACCTTGCATTAAGCCTTATTTTTTAAAAGGCTCTACCATCCCTTTTTTTGTTTGTTTGTTTTTTGTTTTTTGAGACAGGGTCTCACTATGTAGTTGAGACTGACCGGGAACTCACTGTGTAGCCCAGGCTGGTCTCGAACTCGCACTGATCCTCCTGCCTCAGCCTCCTGAGTGCTGGGATTACAGGTGTGCGCCACCACGCCGGCTACCATCTCTTAATACTTCCACAACAAGAGCCAGTCTTCCAACACAGGAACCATCGGAGATAAATCACATTCAATTTATAGCAGGTAGTGGCGTCTAAAAGTTTCTTTTTGGAGTGACAGAAGGGTTCTGCAATTGTGGGGATGGTTACACAACTCTGTGACTATGTCGTGGTACAGTCACTGCGGCAGTTAGTGTAGACACGCACCCCCCCAACTTGACCGGCTTTGAGACTGGCCTGGGGGAATGGTGGAGCACACTTCTGAGTGTGTCCAGGTGGGTCAAGGAGGCATGGTTTTGGGGTCTGTATCTGGTTCCTAGCCCTTTCTTTCTGGCACTGTCCCTCTGCTCTGCTTTCCTATCTGCCATGAATTTAACAGCTTGCTCGTCCAAGCCTTTCCACCATGATGTTCCTGCCTTGGAGTCATCTCCTTATGGACTAAAGCCCCGCAAACCGTGAGCCAAGTTAAATTTCTCCTCCTCTAAACGGTGGGTGTTTGGTATTAAGTCCAGCAATGGGAAAACTAATATACTCACCGAATTGCACACTTTTTAAATGGATGACTTGCATGATATGAGAATTGTATTTCAAGAAAGCTGTTAAAAAATGTAACACTAACAAACACTTTATATGCTAACATATTTTATGAAAATTACAGTAGTTTCCCAAACAAAAAGCAAAATAGAAAAAGTGTTGTTGTTTACTATTTTTGAAAATCTCTTTGTTTTGTTTTATTTTTTCTTGGTACCGGGATCAAACTCAGGACCTTATGTTTGCAAGGCAGGTGTAGTGCCACTGAGCTAAATCCCCTGCCCAGTATTTGCGGTAGAAACACTGAGCTAAACCCCCGGACCAACCCTCGACCAACCATGTCCAGCTTTAATGCCAGTTTAAAAGAAAACTACATGGGCTGAGTATTTAGCTCAGTGGCACTGTGCCTGCCTCTCAAGCACAAGGTCCTGAGTTCCATCCCTGGTACTGAAGAAAAAAATCAAAAACAAAAAAACTGCAGTTCTCATATCTGCTCCTACACACAGTCTGTTATATTATACATCATGCAGCCTTTTTGGAATATTCCATTTTACACTTATAAGTGAATGAAACTTTGAAAGGTTAACGATTTTGAATATAGTTTTGACCTTGCACACTGCCTGAAAGTCTTGGGGATCTCCAAGAGCCCCCAGATTATACTTTGAGGACCATTTCTCTACTGTAAAATTAATATCTCCCTTTGTCATCATTAAGGACCCTTTAGGGAGATATCTTGGATTGTGCAAGTACTTGTTTTATTAAACTCTCACTCTCCACTGTGCGGCCATTGATGACTTTTGCCCAGATCCATTACTACCAAGATGGGTGTCAAATTGTGGTTTTCTGCATTATTCTTTGTGCATTTTTAGGTTGGCTTTGGGGCCTAAGAAACCTTTCCCCTCCCCCTGCTTACTCACCTCAATATCTACATATGGATTTTTAGTTAGGGTTATAACAGGTTACTATCATTTATTTTATTTTTTTGTTTTTGATTTTGTTTGGGTACTGGGGATCGAACTCAGGTTCTTGTGCTTGCAAGGCAGGTAGCAGAACCACTGAGCCAAATTCCCGGCCCACTATCATTTATTTTGAATCTTAAATTTCCCAGCCTTTGAAGCGAGGGGATCATTTGAAGGCTTCAAAGAGATTTTTAAAATTTCTGACCCCTGGCTCAGGGGAGTGACCGGCCTAAGGATACATGTGAGCCCAAGGTCCACTCCGTAAGCGCAGTCACATCCTGGGGAGGGTCCCGGGTGGCCAGCAAGCCCACCTGCCCCGCCTCCTCGTGCTGAGAGCGCCCTCCGCCACGCCCACGGTCCTGGGACCCTGCAGTCAATCTGGCCACCGCCCGCCCCTGTCGCCGCTGCCCAATCCCGGATTGGTTCCGCTCTTCCGCGACGGAGGGCCCCGCCCCCTCACGCTGATTGGCCCGGCCGTCCGCTCGGTGCTTCCAAGGGAAGACCCGGAGGAGCGCTTCAGAGGAACTGCGCCGCTGCCC
>NW_022900946.1:20413562-20453775 GCF_012274545.1 Fukomys damarensis | reverse complement strand
CGGCCCGCTCCCTGTCGGCCACCTGCGATTCGCCTCCTTTCTCCCCACTGCGCCTTCCCCAGCCCACGCGACCCCTGGACTGAATGAGTCGCACTTCCCCAAATCGGGGAGCCCCACGTTCGCCCGCCTGCCCCCGGCCGCGTCCACCCACCGGGGTGCATCCGTCCCTACCCTCCCGTCCTGTCCAGTCTAGGCGTGCGGAGGTCTCGGTGACCTTGCACTTTTTGCTGGTTGTCTCCCCTCTCCTTTGAGTTCTGACTTTATAGGTTGATCATTATGGCTTCCAAACTTTTTTACTGAGCCTACACTGGGAAACATGTTTAAGGTGCGTATCCTGTGTCTGTAGGTATTTACTGAGCCACAAGTTTAAAGAGAGACGCTCACTGCAGCGCACATGACGCAGATCTATTCTAGCTCTATTCGAATTCATTGCACTCTATTCCAAAAGGCTTTTGCTGACCCATCTGTTCGCTCGGGACGGAATGGGTCTGGCGCCTTTAAACCTTGCTTTAAACCTTCCTTTAGCCCTTGCATATGGATTATACCAAACTGTCGCGATCAGATAATCACTATAAGCTTTTAATTCCAAAGTGAGGTATATTTTAGCTTTACATTTCTGCTTTCCAAGGTCAATATCATTTCTATCTGATTTTTATTTTCTGGTGTAGTTCCATCAGATTTATCTCGCTCCTCTTCCAGATGCCACTGGTTGGACTTGTAGAAAAAAACTGTAAGGTTGGAGCTAGGTTGGAGCCCATACAGAACTGAGGGTTCACGAAGGGAGACAGTTTTTACTGGGAGAAGCATAGAGTTAAGCTTCGGGAAGACTGACCTGTCAGTACCCTTGGGGAGAACTGGAGTGGCTGAATTTTCGAAGGTTTGGCATGGGCTGAAGAGAAGGCAGTGAGGAAGGAAGTTCTTAGATGACAGGGGAGGAAAGGAGATGGACGAGAGGTGTGATAAAATCTGAAGGGAGTGAGATTTGAGGATACTTGAGGCTGGGTAAAGGAGGAGGAAAACTAGCTAAGATTGTGACTTAGGGTGGGGGGGTGTTAATCAGCTCTCTATCACTATGACAGAATACCTGTGGTAATTAAAGGTTTATTTTGGAGATTCTAGTCCAAGATCAGGCCGACCCATTGCTTTGGGCTTCTGGAAACAGTGGCAGGTGGCAGTGGGAGGAGCACAGGGGGAGCAGCCTGCTTGCCTCATGGCCAGAAAGCACGAGGATGAGAAGGGGCTGGGATCCTCCTATCCCCTTCCGGGGCACACTCCCAAGGACCTGAGGACGCTACAGGGCACGCTTCCTAAAGGTCCCACCACCTCCCGGTAACATCACCTGGAGATGAGACCTGCAGCACACGGGTCTTTGGGGAACACGCACTACCCAAGCTGCAGCGGGGCGTACGGGGTCTCATTAGCTAGAATCTCCCTGTCTGTGCTCCGCCTTTCCTTCGTTCATTCATTCACTCGTTACAGGGCCACCATGTAATTCAGGCTGGCCTGGGACTCATTGGGTAGCTCGAACGCATGGCCGTCCTCTTGTCTCAGCCTCCTGAGTGCTAGGATTACAGGCGTGCAGCACAGTGCCCAGTTTGTAACTCTGCATTTCCATGTTGCTTTGGAGCAGTGACCTTAAAGCGGTTTTTGCCCCTCAGGGGACTTTTAACAACATTAGTTATCAGAACTTGGGAAGGCCAGGGGGAGGGGAGTTATGATGCCAATATCTACGTAGCTGGTAGAGCCCAGGATGCTGCTAAACATCCTGCAATGAACAGAACAAAGAAATACTGAGACCAGAATGCCACTGGTGCCAAAGTTGTGAAATCCAGCTTTAGAGGAGTAAATCTTAATCTTTTGGAGGATCACCAGCACCTTCAGCCTCTACCAGGAATAATGTTGCATGTATTTAGTTTGTGTGTGAAATCCCGGGAGGGTGACTAATGCTGTGTGCATTCCTGTCTGCAGGTAATCACAGGAGGGTCGTGAGCCAGGCAAAGCGCCCTGTAACCCTCCTGGTATTTGTTAGGGGGACCATTGGGATCATCCAGGGGGTTTTAGACAGCAGGGCCTTCCCTCCACCTCCTTTCAAAGCTCTGGATTCTACTGAGCCTGCACAAAGAACTTGAGTAGTGATTTACAGTTTATAGAAGAATTTCACTCCCAGTATCTTAATTTGCCACTTTTCCTCCTTCACAGGTGAAAGCAGCCAGAGAAATTTGTCTCTGTCTCCCCAGCAAGGCCCAGCCCCAACCCCAGCCCCAGATGACAATGTAGTTCTCGTAGATGAAGGTAATTCTTTTGTTTCGCTATCAGCTGCCAAGAGGAGCACCTGTCTTTCAGGACCTCAGCAGTGAGTGTTTGGATCCCAGGGTACCTTGAGAGACTCCTGACAGCTCCATTTTTTTTTTTTTTTTTATGACAGTTCTTAATAATGTTGTGGCTCTTGGCCCTTTACGACCACCAGCAGGATGGTAGTGCCAAGCTGGCAGTCGTAGTGCTGTGCTCAGCCTACCCTGAAACTGTGAGGAAGGCAAGAGAGGATGAGAGACTGATGAACTGGAAACTTTGAGAATCATTTTGCGTGTGTGTGTGTGTGTGTGTGTGTGTGTGTGTGTTACCAGTGATTGAACTCAGAAGAACCTTTGCACTGAGCTACATCTCCAGCCCTTTAAAAAAAATTTTTTTTTAAAATTTTGAGATAGGGCCTCACTAAGTCACTGAGTTGCCCAGGTTGGGCTCAAGCCTATAGTTCTCCTGTCTCAGCCTCCCAGAGTGCTCGCTGGGATTATAGGTGTGCGCCACCATGCTTGAATTCTTTGAGACTCTTGAGCACCCATTTACATCTAAATGACCTAAAAATATTCTGTTTACTCAACAGGTCCGTTTTGAGTGAAGGTTGAATATTGCAAATGAGCACATTAGGTCTCAAAACCATGAGAAAAGTCAAAAGTACCTTTAAATCAATCTAGAGTTAACATGCGCATGTATAACTAAAAAAGTTTCATGATATAATGCTCACTTTTATTTCAGTGGTGCAAGTTGAATTCCTATGTAATTTTTAAAATTAATGACTAATGGCACACACCTATAATTCTAGTACTGGGGAGGCTGAAGCAGGAGGATCTCCGTGAGCTCGAGACCACCCTGGGCTACATAGTGAATTCAAGGCCAGCCTGAACTACACAGCAAGGCCCTGTCTCAAAATAAAATAAAAGTCTAGAACCTAATGATTTTAGGATCAATAAACAATGATTTGAAAAAAACAGTGCCTCAGACCAAACCAAAGGAAATAAAACTTATTTTATTTAACATAGCAAAACATTTATTGCTGCATTTTTGGCATACATAATGATAGCACTCATCATAGGGAATTTGTACCTGTAAATGGTTCATCCTGCCTCTTAAAACTTTTAATATAGATATATAGTACATGTATGTTAAAGACTTTTACCTATTGCTGGAGAATCTGTCAGACATTACAGCCAGTGTGCAAGAGAATCCAAGGAAGATTCCAGAAAACTATAGGACAGGAATACTGAAATTAATGTGCAGGTGGAGGCAAAACTGATTCCTTTCACAGCGGGAGAACTTATTTACATATCTATTTACTTACATGGAAAGAGAAAATTTGTTTACTTGTACTTTTTATTCCAGTTATTTATAATTTATACAATTGTAAAAATAACTCAGAAGTTAATGAAAGAGTAGAATCAGAGAACCTAGCAGAAAGGGTTCCAAACAATGCATGGTTTTTCCCTGACGCACGTGTTTTCCATTTGATTGAACACTGTTTTGTTTTGATTTGGTGCAGGCGATCAAACTCAGAACCTTGTGCTTGCAAGGCAGGCGAGGCGCCACTAAGCTAAATCCCCGACCCAAAGACACACTTGTAATACCAGCACTCAGGAGGCTGAGGCAGGAGGATTTGAGTTTGAAGCCACCCTGAGCTATAAAGCAAGACCCTATCTCAAAAATCTAAAATAAATAAAGAAAAGGGAAAGATATTTGAGCTCATGAAAAAAAGTTTATCTCATTAAATCTAGTATTTATATAGATGCATCAGACCTACAGAGTTTGCTTTGCTGGAAATCCTCATAGATTGGACTTATTTTAGTAGTACAGAGGACCAAACCTAGGGATCACTTAGCTACATCTCTAGCCCTTCTTATTTTGAGACAGGATCTCACTGAGTTTCCTAGGCTGACCTCAAACTTTGCCTCAGCTTCCTGAGCACCACCAAGCACCACCATGCCTGACTTAGATTAGACTTTTTTTCTTCTCAGTATTGGGGATTGAACTCAGGACCTTGTGCTTGCCAGGCCAACACAGCGCCACTGAGCTACATCCCTGGCCCAGATTAGACATTTTTAAAGTCCCAGGTAGCATCTTAACTTGGGGCAGATTTTTTCCTTCTTGAGATCCCCGCAGTAGCCCAGCGTTCCTTGAACTTATAAATTGCTAAAACTTCCTTTTTCTCTTTTCTTAGTGTGTGTGTGAGAGAGATGGGGGCACTGGGGATTGAATCCAGGGCCTTCACACTGAAATGTGTCCCAAGCCTTTTTTTGTTATTTTGAGACAGGGTCTCACTAAGTCAAAAGTTTCCCAGGCTGGGTTTGAATGTTCCTCCTACCTCACCCTCCCAGAGTGCTGGGATTATAAGCCTGCCCCACCACACCTGCTTAAAGTATAATTTCAAAAAGGGAGAAACTGAGCCAGGGATTTAGCTCAGTGGCACCACTCCTGCCTTGCAAGCGCCAAGGTCCTGAGTTCAATCTCTGTTCCGAAAAAGGGGGGAGGAACTATGACTCACCCACTGATATAAACAGATTTTAGTGATTTAAGGCATCAGTGAGGAAACCCATACAATGATGCAGATTAAGCATGGTAACATATAGGAATCCTTTACTTGATACTCAGCAGGAAGAACTTCAGATTCGGGCCGGGGATTTAGCTCAGTGGTTCCACTGCCTGCCTCAAGCTCAATGTCCTAAGTTTGATCCCCGGTACCAAAAACAAAAGAAAGGACTTCAGATTGTTTCAGGTCAGCCAGAACTGCTGCCCACCTCTCTTAAGGATCTCTAGTCCAGTGTTTGTCCAAATTCAGTCCATAGAATACCTACATGAGCCTCTTAGTATTTGTCAGAAATCTTAATTTTTAGGGCCAGGGAATTAGCTCGGTGGCATTGCCACCTGCCTCGCAAGTGCAAGGTCCTGAGTTCGATCCCTGGTACCACAGGGGGGAAAAAGCTTGATTTTTAAATCCCTCTCTAGACTCTAAGCCATCATTTTGGTTGTGATTTTTTTTTTTTTTCTTTTTGCAGTGCTGGGATTGAACTGAGGACCTAACACAAGTGAAGTGTCACCTCTACCCCTGAGTTATACCCCCAGCCCAGAATCTGCATTTTTATCACATACCCTGAGGAATTCTCATAGATTAAACTTGCAGAAGGGATTGAATAAAAGTTTCATGAAAGCTGTATTTCACCTCATTATACAGATGCTCTCTCCCCAGTCTCTCGGTTTTCTCTGCTGGAGTGAAGCGGGGTGTCTTGACCAGGGCCCAGTGACATTTCAGTGCAGACCCTTGTGGTGGGCAGAGAGGCTTACAGGAAGTTTAGCTACAGACCTCTGCCTCCAGCCCCCTTCTGCACTGTGCCTAAATTGACAACCAAAATTTTCAGAGGCTGGCATGATGGCACACACTTGTAATCCCAGCACTCGGGAGGCTGAGGCAGGAGGATTGTTTCGAGTCTGAGGCCAGCATAGGCTACATAATTTAAGGCCAGCCTGAACTACATAGAGAGACCCTGTCTCAACCCACTCCCCAAATTGTCTCTAGATGTTGCTACATAAATTGTCCAGGTGGCAATTGGGCGGGGGGGGTGCAGGGGGGCAGTGGGCAGCAAATCAATGAGGAAAACATGGTTTCTTAAACCCTTTTTCTCCTGGAATCATGGAAGATTTATTCCTCAGGTTCAAATGGAAAGCCTCCTCACTTTAAAAGGTGATTATGACCTTAGTTTTTTTATTTCAAAATAAGGCATACATGTTATAAAAAGTGTTTTTTTAAAGGAAAATTCCCCATGAGTTTCTCTACCTTTCAAGTGTTTCCTCTGCTAGGCTAATGCTGAAGTTTGGGATTAGAGGTGCCAAGCCCCAACCTTAAAGCAAGTTATGCCATGTTCACCCATCCTTCAGAACTGTTTCTAAGTTATTTTCCCCTTGAAAGTATTTTTATGACCTAGCCAAATAGATCTCTGTATTACAGAGATTCAAAGCATCATAACTTTTCTGTTTTTTTGGTACTGGGGATTGAACTCAGGACCTTGCACTTGCCAGGCAAGGTGTGGTGCCACTGAGCTAAATCCCTGGCCCATAACCCTCTTCGTAGTTATGATTTCATATTTTTGTTTTGTTTTGTTTTTATATTGAGGATTGAACTCGGGACCTTGCGCAGGCAGAGGAACCACTGAGCTAAATCCCCAGCCCCTAATGTTGTAGGGATTTGATTAGGGGTTTGTTTTGGTATTGGGGCTCAAACTTGGGATCTTGCTCTTGCGAGGTGTTTGTTTTTGAGACAAGGTCTTGCTGTGTACTTCAGGCTGGCCTCAAACTCGAAATGATCTTTCTGCTTCAGCCTCTCAAGTGCTAGGATAACAGGTCTGCGCCACCATACCCGGCTTTTAATTGTGATTGAGAGTCTCCCCGTCCACTTGTCTCAAGCACGAGGAACTGGTCCATTTTTGAATTTCACTGTATGCCTGGGACTGGCACACTGCAAACCTTAGACCTGGTTGAATGATACAGAGATGGCCAAATGGATGTGCCCATACTGTGGAACACTGCCAGGAGTTGGAATGATACAGAGCAATATACAGTATTGTCATGAAAAGATCTCCAAAGTAAAGTGAGTGGTGGGGCAGCAGTGTAAGGTAATATAGAAATACCAGTCTGTTCCCCTCACGGTGTGAGAGAATGTAGAACAGGAAGTTGAAATAGAATCCATTTGCAGTAGTAGTTAGTGTTCACCCGATAATACTGTGGAGGGTGCAAAAGAGTCTTCAGAGGGAGTGAAGGAAGTGGTTTTTGGAGTGGTAGTCAAAGGAAAGCCTTAATCGTACTTCTAAAAGTCTGCTTTACAATTTACTGCAGTAAGATTCACCAATTTTAACTGCATACTATCTGGTTTTTTAAATTGCTCATCACTATTCATTATATAGATACAGTTGGGGGCTTTTTTTGAGACAAGGTCCTTCTGTGTAGTCCAGGCTGGCCTCAAACATGGTGATCTTCCTGCCTCAGCCTCCTGGGTGCTGGGATCACAGGCACGCACCACCACCACACCCAGCCTTAGTTGTGGGTTATTATGAATAGACCTGCTATGAACATTACAAAAAAAGGAGCTTTATCCCAAAGGCAGACACAGGAAGTATGAGTGGTGGCTGTCCTTACTGGCTTGGCTCTGGATCACAGACACCCAAGACTGAGCCCTGGACTCCTCTTCTCCAAAATGAAGAACACCAGTCTAATTGATGAGGCTGTTTGGAAGGTAAAATGAAACAGTGCACTCAAAAAATGAAATAATGCCAAGACTTAGCATTGTGTCCTGAATATCATTACTCTTTGGCAGCAGAAACTCTGAAGTAATATTCCTTTAGATTCTTCGTGTGTGTGTGTGTGTGTGTGTGTGTGTGTGTGTGGTACCGGGGATTGAACCCCAGAACCTTTGCCATGAATCATAGCTCCAGCCCTTCTTATTTGTTATTTTGAGATGGTGCCACTAAATTGATGAGTTGTTCAGCATGGGCTTGGGCTTGGGGGTTGGTCTGATTAGAATGGGAGGCATTGGAGTTGGGGTCTCAGAATCCATGGTGCTGACAGGCCTTAAGGCTGGCTTGGATGACCTTGACTGATCACTGGAGGGTGTCTGCAGGCTTTTCCTGGGTTCACAGACGTGTGACATTTTAGAGCTCTGCAAACTAGTGGCACAAAGGTAGGACCCCTGTTTTTTTCTGAGTTATGGAGTTAGAGAAGAAATTACAAAATGTAGTATATCCTTAAAGATTATACTTTCCGTCTCTCTCTCTTCTTTTTTTTTTTTTTTTTGCAGTACCAGGGATCAAACTCACGACCTTGCACTTGTGAGACAGGTGCAGTGACACTGTGCTAAATCCCCACCCACTTTCCCACTCTCAAAAGAATTTATGCACATTTTAAACTATTTTTGGAACAAAAGAATTTAAGAAAAGATAAAAATCACCATTTTGACTACTTTCAACATTTTTATTTATTACTTTCTAGTTACTGAAGTGTTTGTTGGTTTGTTTTTGGCTTTTGGTTTTTGAGAGAGGCTTTCACTGAGTAGTCCAGGCTGACCATGAACTTGTGATCCTCCTGTCTTAGCCTCCCAGGATGCTGGAATGATAGGTGTGCACCACCATGCCTAGCTTTAAATGTTATAAAGTTATGAGCATGTAGAATAAAATCAGTCATAATAGCAAATACTATGCTGAACATGGTGGCACACACCTGTAATCCCTGCACTGAGGGAGGTTGAGGCAGGAGGACTAGAAATTCAAGCCCAATTTAATAAGATTCCCATCTCAAAATAAAAAATAAAAAAGGGCTGGGGATATATCTGAGTAGTAAAGTGCCCTCAGGCTCAATCCCCAGTACTAAAAACAACCAAAACAACACAAATGTTACTGAGGGAGGGAAGAAATGTAAGAAAGCCAAGTGCCTCACGGGCTAAAGGTGCTTAAAGATAGTGTGGTTATCCTAGTAATATTTTGGGGTACTTTTGAAGAATTTTACTCCTTTAGAAAATATAGGGTTTTGGTTTTTTTTTTGTCTTTTGGGTTTTTTTGGTACCGGGGATCGCACTCAGGTCCTTGTACTTGCAAGGCAGGCGGTGAAACCACTGAGCTAAATCCCTGGCCCCTAGAAAATATAGTTTTTGTTCAATTTATTAATTGTTTTTGGCTAATACTTTTCATAAATCAGCATTTTTGGAGAATTCTTTTTTAACTCCCAATATGGGAAAATGGCCAGATTATTGTTTTAAAATCATTTTTTCCCCACTTAACTTTACCAAGGGCATGAGAACATTTTTAAGAGAGCAGCATTCCCCTTTTTTGGCCACCTGCTGCTGAGGATTTAAATCTGTCTCTATGGCTGTTACCCACCTGCATCACATAAAGCTTTGGTCTTTTACAAGCGCTCTGTCTGGTCTGCAGGTGGAGACTTTCTACTCTAGAGAGGAGCACAGCAGCAAACCACGTGCTTTAATATTGAGAATGCTGGGCAAATAAAGTACATCAGAGGCACTAATATAAAAATGGTAATAGTTGTGCGTTGGGGTGGCAGAATTATGGTTAACTTACTGGTGTTCTTAACATTATAAAAAGATTGCTGCATAGGTTTTAGAGTATAATATCAAAACTTAGTAAACCTCACAACTATGATTCCTCCCATCCATCTCCATGGATGAGGAAACCAAGCTGAGGTAAAGGGCTTTGGTAAAGCTGGGTCTGGTACGTGTGACCCTTGGGATGTGAATCAGACCTACAAGGATTGTTTTTTGACAATTTTACTAAGGTACAATTCATACATCATACAATTTCCCCATCTACAGTGTACCTTTCAGTGGTATTTTGGATTTTGGTACTGGGGATTGAACCCAAGGCTTTCACACTAATCTGGCAGTAGAGAGGAACAAGAGCTTGCTAGGTGACCATCCAAAATGGAAAAATTGCAAATAAGAGAAAATGTAAAAATTTTTTTTCTGGTGGAGCTGGGAACTAAACTTAGGGCTACACACATTACGTAAGTGCTACACGCTGAGCTTCGCTTTCAGCTCAGAAATGTAAAACTCATAATCATAAGGAGAGATAACTTTTATTTTTTTGGTACCAGGACTCAAACTCAGGGCCTCACACTCGCCAGGCAGGTACTGCACCACTGAGCTACATCCCTGGCCCAAGGTTATTCAGAACTCTGGTTATTCAGAAATCTTATATTGTTCTCCAGTGATGTCAGGGAAATGGGAATTACAGGTGTTTTTTGTGCATATGATAAAATAAAAATGCCATAAAATTTCCATTTTAACTTCTCCCTCCCCTTCCCCCTTCGTCCTAGTACTAGGATCGAACCCAAGGTCTCACACATGGTAGGCAGATGCTCTACCACTGAGCTACACATCACCTTTTTTTTTCCTTTTTTTTTTTAATTTTGAAACAAGGTCCTGCTAAGTTGCCCAGGCTGGGATCAAACTTGTGATCCTCTTGCCTCAGTCCCCCAAGCAACTGAATTACAGGTGTGGACCACCGTGCCTGACAGCATGTAGTTCAGCAGCATCCATTCACCATTATGCAGCCATCACCCCTGCTGTCTCCAGGAGGAGTTTTTCTTCTTCCTCAACTACAGCTGTCCCCATTAAAGAGTAAGTCCCCATTCCCTCTCCCCAGCTCCTGACACACCATCCTACTTTCTGTCTCTATAGACTTGAGAATGTAGGGACCTTATATAAGTGGACTCAACAGTATTTGTCTGGCTTACTTTGTGTTGTAGTTTTTTTTCCAGGCATTGGGGATTGAATCTGGGACCTTCACACTGAGCTACTTCCCCAGACTTTGTTTGTTTGTTTTACAGGATCTTACTAGGTAGTTCAGGCTGGCCTTGAACTCACTGTGTAGCCAAGGCTGGCTTTAGACTTGTGCTAATCTTCCTGCCTCAGCCTCCTGAGGCTGGAATTATAGGCCTGCATTACCACAGCTGGCTACGGTTGTTTTTTAATGCTTAATTCTTATTTCATGTCCTTTATACTTAATATTTTTGTTTTCCTCATTGGGTTACAAGCTCTTTATGTGATCATCTGCTTTTGTATAGTAGAATACATACATACATACATATAATAGAATACTCTCCAATATATTTATGTCAGGTCCTTTGTAGCCATTCATATGATTCCATCTACCAAGCCACTTGGTTCAGTCACTTACCAAATAAATCAGGTATGTATTTGGTTACTGCTATGTAACAAATGACCTCCAGTCTCCCTGCCTTAAAAAACACCAATTAGTTGGCCATAGTGACTCATATCTGTAATCCCAGTTATTCAGGAGGCTGAGGTAGGAGGATCAGAAGTTCAGGGCCAACTTGGCAACATAGTGAGACCCTGTCTCAAAATAGAAAGGGCTGGAGATATAGCTCAGTGGTAGAGTGCTTGCCTAGCACGCATGAGGCCCTGGGTTCCACCCCCAGCACTGCACATGCGTGATAACAGTACTCAGTCATTGCTGTGGGCTTCGGGTACCTGGCCTGTCCCACTGTGGTTTCCCAGGCTCCTTCCAGTGTCTGTGTCTGCATAGCTGGGGTGGGGTTGCCAGGCCACAGGTACCAGATGATTGCCTCGGTGTGGCAGCACCACGCTGCCTGTGTGTGGCCTTCTGTAAATCTTCCCTCTCTTGGCCCATGAGGTGAGGGCTTATGGCTCACATAGCCTGTTACTGCCACACTGTTGGACACAGCAAACTACTGAAACCATTTCAGTCACAGGTGGAAATAGTGTGGCTGCAGCAGTGCCTGAAAACTTAAATGTCAGATTTGTGTTTGTCTTAGTTACTTTTCTCTCGTTGCTGAGACAAAATACCCAAAACCCAAAGTTAAAGGAGTAAAAGTTTATTTAGCTCACGGTTTGTAGAGGTTTCAGTCTATAATCGGCTGGCTCCAAGGCAGGGTGGTCTGGCAGAGAGATTTGGCAGAGGAGAAACAGTTCATGGTGCCCACAAAGTAGCAAAGCAAGCAAAAACAACAAGGGAAACTTAACAGCATCTTTCTGCCCCTTTTATCTTATCCAGACTACTGGGATTAGGACAGTGCCAAACCAATCAGTGAAGTAGTTTAGTAATCACAGGCCCTTAATCCCAGCATCACACACTCTGGATTCAGCCACCTCTGAAAAACCCACCTATGACCACATGAGGCTTTAGAGGGACATTTGGACCCAAACCATAACATTCCGACCCTGCCCCCCCCAAAGACTCATGTGCATTCTTTTACACAAAAAGGCATCTAGTCCATCTCTAAGAGTTGCCAAAGTCCGAACAGTTTCAGCATTGCTGAAAAGTCTGAGTCCAAAGTCTCCTCTGAGATTTAAGGCAAATTCTTAGCTGCAAGCCTCTGTATAAATGAAAAGAAAGTTAAGCACTTCCAACATTCAGTGGTATGGGATAGACATTTCCATTCCAAAAGTTACAAAGTACCACCTGCCTTGCAAGCACAAGGTCCTGAGTTCTTTCCCCAGTACCAAAATAAAAAAAGAAAGAAAGAAAAGAAAAGCTCATCTCTGAAAGTTACAAAGGGGATAGCAAGGAATGGGAACAAAGCAAGTCCAAGGGCAAGTCCCACAGTTCCACGTCCAGCATCCCTGGCAGTCTGTGCCAAGTTGTGAACTCCAAAGGGCTTGGATAGCTCTGCCTCTGCAGCACTTGTAGTGGTTGTAGCTCCCATGGTCTCTCTCTTATGCCGGCTGTGCTGCCTCCGTGCTGTTTTCCTCAGACGATTCAAGTTCCTGGTTTCCCCAACCTTCTGAGGTCTCCAGTGCACCTTCAGATTCACACTCACAGCCTCCCGCACGGCCCTCTCAGGCACCCTGCCTGGCCTCTCAGGTCTCTTCTGAAACCTGGACGGAAGCCTTCCTGAGCCCACAACTCTGGTGTTCTGCATGTGCCTAAGCAGCATCCTACGAATGATGCCAGCTGGAGTGGTAGTCAGGCTCCCTCCTCTTTTAGCTGGAGGGGTCTGGTGCTTATGAACCAAACCCCAAGGGACACCTTCCCTAGGTTGCTGCCATTCTGGCCCATGATGCTCTGGGGCTTTCTTCTCAAAATCTTTCCCTTGCGCAATTTTGAGGCTACAAAGGGTTGAGTCCGGCTGCTTATGATTCCCTCAGGCCATCTTTTCTATTCTCCTGCTCCTTCTCAGCAATCAGGATCTTCTCTGCTCTTTCTTTACTGAAGCTTCCATTCTGGCCAAATTCAAAACGTTTTAAATCATTCTGTTGGGCTCTTTGCTCTGGATTCTCAACATAAGTCTGGTTTAAAGCTCCCAACAGTACCTAATCCACCACCTCAACATTAGATTGCCTTGAAATTTCTTCTGCCAGAATCATTAGCCTACTGCCCTTAATCTCAGCCTCAGGAGAAGTCTCTGGACACAGGCAAAAAGCAGACAAACTTTCTGCCAAGCCATAAAACACATCTGGAGTCCAACTGCCAGTGCAGTCCTTCTTCCCAGCAGAAACCCTCTGAGCCTGGTCTTTACCTTCTGGTCCTCTGAGCTCTGACCAGAATCTCCCATGCAGTGCAGCCTAAGGAGCACCAAACCAATCAGCATAGTGGTTTAGTAATCACACACCCTTAATCCCAGCATCACACACTGTAGATTGAGCCATCTCTGAAAAAGCAACCTGTGACCCCATGTGGCTTCAGGGTGCCATTTGGACCTAAACCATACCAGTGGCCATTTAGACAGCTACCACACTGACTCTCTTAATAGGTAAGAATGAGAACAGAACATCAAGACCAGATCTAGGTGATAGCAGGCCCCCAGCTTTCCCATGAGACTGTGGTCAGCACAGGGCAGGGCCTTTTGTTCTGCTGGAGCTTTTCCATATCTTGGAAGTGTGTGTGTGTGTGTGTGTGTGTGTGTGTGTGTGTGTGTGTGTGTGTGTGTGTGAGTGTGTGTGTGTGTGTGTGTGTGTGTGTGTGTGTGTATGTGTGTGTGTGTGTATGGGGGTGAGGGCTGGGGCTTGAACCCAGGACCTTCATCCTAAGCAGTATCCCCAGCTCTCTGTCTTTTTAAAAAAATGTTTATTTTGGGACAAGTTCTCAAGAAGTTGCTGAGTTGCCCTTTCTGGGTAACTTGAGGTCCTCTTGCCTCAGCCTCCCAGAGTGAAAGCATCACAGGTATTCGCCACCCCTCCTGCCTTGGAAGCCTGAGGGCTGGGGCTTGAACCCAGGACCTTCATCCTAAGCAGTATCCCCAGCTCTCTGTCTTTTTAAAAAAATGTTTATTTTGGGACAAGTTCTCAAGAAGTTGCTGAGTTGCCCTTTCTGGGTAACTTGAGGTCCTCTTGCCTCAGCCTCCCAGAGTGAAAGCATCACAGGTATTCGCCACCCCTCCTGCCTTGGAAGCCTTTTAACCAGAAATTTTGGATGAAAGGATTGCGCTCTTTGCTCCCAGATGGGGTCAGTGCAGCTGCATGTGAATGTGGGGGTGGTGGTCGTGCCAGCCTTGTGTCTGGAGAAGGCTGGTCTGCAAGCCTGATGGCCTGAGACCTGTGGGAGCCTGAGTGCCTGAGGAATGGGGAGCGCAGCCTAGCCCGAAGTGCTGGTGGCTTTCCTGAGTCCCGAGGGTGTTGTGTGGGGATCTGGGAAGATGCGGGTTGGGGGCCCAGAGACGCCAAGGTCACACATCTCAGATGTGCCTGTTCATCCGGGAGCACAGGGCGTGGGTATCCAAGAGGTGGGCTGCCCACAGAGGGGCTAGTGCCAGGGCCCTTCAGCTCACAATGGCTCAGTGTCCAGGGGTGGGGCTGCCGGTGTGACCCTTTCCTGCCCAGGAGGTGGCCTCAAGGGACCTTTGCCTTGGGTGCCCCGAGTCCCCAGCACCTTGTCGCCCTGTGGGACGGGGTGGTCAGGGCCGGGAAGGACTGCACAGGAGGCGCTGGGGCTGGCTTGTGCAGGAGCTGGGCCAGGGCTCCAATCATTTGCTTGTTGCCTGGAGGATTTCTTTACCAGGAAGCACCTTGCTGCTGCCAGGAAGGCTCTAGGGACCTGATGCCCCTGGAGCTGACCAGGCCTTTGGGGAGCTGACTGCAAATCCCCAGGTCGGGGAATGTGGGGGAGTGGGGATGAGCACCACAGAACCTGTAGGGGCAACAGTTCCGAGTAAAGAAGCTGAAAATGTCAGAGGGGGCTACAGTCTCATTTTAGGGGCTCTTACTGAAAAGCACGAAGACCCACCAACTGCTAGTCACCCCAGAAAGGCCAGCCATTAATGTCTACAGACCAGTGCAGCCCTGGGCTCCCACCTTTCCCAGGTCAGAAGCCTGAGAGCCCCCAGTGACCTTGAGGGTACGCCAGCACATTCAGAGCCCTGTCCTTGCCTGGCTGAGGTTGCGCCGGCAATAGCTCAGGCCCAAAGCCACTTCATTGCGGGGCCCTGTCATCTCTCAGGGACTGGGTGGGTCTGGGGCCTCCAGACTAGGACAAGGTCTGGCTCTGTTCACAGCATCCGGGTACAGTGCACAGGGCCCAAGCAAGTCCCTGGGGGTCTGAGCAGAAACAGTGGGGTTCAAACATACAGGGTGTGTGCACCTCCATGTCCTCATCAGCAGAGGGGGCGGTAAGAACAACCTGCTCATGGCCCAGGGGCTGGAGGTTAAAAGGAAGAGTAGGTGAGGACACCACCCCTGTGTTGGGCTCAGAGGTAGGAGGTCAATTACTGGTGCATTGTCACCTGCCAGGCCCTGGGGAGGGGCGTTTATGGGGAATGGGAAAGGTAAGGCCTGGGTGGGGAAGGGATATCCCCAAGGCCCTGTGAGAGGAACCGCAGAGCGGAAGGATTCTATTTCTGTCAGGTCCCTTCCCAGCCTCACAGCCTCAGGGACACCTTGGCTGCCCATCTGGCCCAAGGATGGAGATCCCAGGTCCATTTCTAAGCCTCAGGCCCAAGGGCTTCTCCACTGACTGAGGTTTTGCCTCCTCCCTTAGGACAGAGCCCGGACTGGCAGATTCCAGGCCAGGGAGGAAGAGGAACTCATTTGCTGGGCTGAGCATGAGCTGAGGGTCAGGCCGACAGTCCCGGGATGCCCCTGCCTGAGCCCAGTGAGCAGGAGGACGAGAGCATGAAGCCAGCCCAAGAGCCATCCCTGGAGCCCAGCATGGACGGCGTCCCAGCAGACCCCAGTGAACCCCAGGAGTTCCCCAATCTGGTCCTGCTGACAACCTCAGACCAAGAGGGGGTCGAGGTGGGCGCTGATCCCACGGAAGTACACTGTGTCATCTCCCTGGAGGTGGTTGACCCCTCCACCCTGGCCAGCAACCTCCAGATCCTGCCAGCTGAGGAGCAGGTCCAGGCAATGCAGCCGCGCCTGTGGTCCTCGGGGCTAAAGCGCAGCAAGCTGGAGCCAGGTGAGGCATCTGGGCTGCTGCCTGGCCCCACCCCCTCGGTGGACCTGCATCTGAGATGTGGGCCTGTGCACCCTTGGCTAGCGGGGTGGCCTTGGTGTGCCATCCCTGCTTGCAGAGAAGGCTCATGGTCTTTAATCTCCACCTAGCCCTAGACCAAGGTGCTCATCTCACGTCACCCCTGCATAGCAGAGCACCTCCCTGCTGGGCATCACATCCTCCCGGAGCTCGTGAGAGTTGCGGGGATGTCCAGAATTCTTTCAACTCCTTAAAATATCCCTTTGCCCCATAAACCAGCCTCAAGAGTCTGGGCTTCTTTCCTGGCCACCTGGAATCACTGGGACCCATGACCCTCATTGGCTCTAACCCTGGCCTCTAATCCAGCTTTCTCTTTGCTTCCAGTCTCCGAGCCCCTGGAGTTCCTAAGGACCCCGTTCGGGGGCCGCCTGCTGGTCCTTGAATCCTTCCTGTACAGGCAGGAGAAGGCAGTGGGGGACAAGGTGTACTGGAAGTGCCGCCAGCATGCTGAGCTGGGCTGCCGGGGCCGGGCCATCACCCGCGGCACAAGGGCTACGGTGATGCGGGACCACTGCCACCCCCCTGACGAGGAAGGCCTAGCGGCCCGGCGCCAGAAAGAGAAGCTACCTAGCTCACCCTTGCCAGAGAGCTTGAGGGATCCCCAGGGTCCAGTGGAGGAGCTGCTCAGGGGAGTGGGTCCGTGGCGGCACCCGGAGGGACCAGGGCGCAACTCCCAGCATGTACAGAGCAAGCCAGTCCCACAGCAGCCAGAGACCGTGTCCGTGCTGAGCTTGCCACCCAAGAAACGCCAGATGCTACGCATGGGTGAGTACAGGCAGCACCTGCCTCCCTGGGCCAGTGGGAACCCACAGGGTTACTCATGCCGAATAACAAAGGTAGGGTTCCACATCTTGTTTTAAATGTGCTAAGGGAAGCTGGGCGTGGTGATGCACACCTGTAATTCTAGCACTCTGAGGCTGGGGCAAGATGTGATTGCAAGTTCAAGCCCAGCCTGGGCAACTTAGTGATTTAGTGAGACCCTATCTCAAAGTAAGAAATAAATTTAAAAAGAGCTGGGGATGTAGCTTAAGGTGAAAATCCTGGGTGCAATCCCCTGTAACAACAACAAAAAAATTGTGCTCAGGGAAAAAAGTGCTTAAGCTGTGGGTGGTGATGCACACCTGTTATCCCAGCACTTGGGTGGCTGAGACAGGAGCGTTGCCACGAGTTTGAGGCCAGTCTGGACTACATAGTGCATTCAAAACCAGCCTGAACTACATGTCCTGTCTCAAAGAAAACAAAGTGTGCGCAAGGTCACAATAACTTTGAAGAACATAAACATGTCCTGATAATCATTAAGCCTGTGGGACACTGCTCTTTACCCAGCTAAGCTCTGGATTTAAGCATTAAAGAATGCTGGGCTGGGGAACGTGGTGGGGCAGGAGAGCCTTTTTTCCTTTTTCACTCCAGATCCTTTAATTCCATTTAAGTTGTATAGCATATGTGTATTATTCAAAAAAGAGATAAGATATTTAAACAAAGTATTAAAAAAAAATGGTAAAGCCAGGGATTTAGCTCAGTGGTTCCGTGGCCTGCCTTGCAAACGCAAGAACCCAAGTTTGATCCCCGGTACCCAAAAAAAAAAAAAAATGGTGGAAAGTAACTGGGAACCTGGGCTGCCAGTGGCTCTCCTGGTGTTACCCTGGCGTGGTGTTTAACCCTTTGAGCTGTCCCTGCCCCTGGAAGAAGAGTCCACTCCTACCTGGGTATCTGGCTGGTGAGAGCAGGAGAGCACCTTGGTAAGAGGCAGCTGCACAGGGCAGAAAGTACAGGTTGGTCTCCAGCTCTGCCACGGGCCACTCCTGCCCGACCGAGGCGTCCTGACCACCCCGATTACTCCCTGCAGGCCTGCCCCCAGGCCTGGAGTTCCTCAACACATGCTACGGGGGCAGCTTCCTCGTGCACCAGTCCTTCATCTACAAGCGGGAGAAGACTGTGGGCGACAAGGTGTACTGGACGTGCCGGGACCACACGCTGCATGGCTGCCGCAGCCGTGCCGTCAGCCAGGGTCATCGGGTCACAGTGATGCGTGGCCACTGCCACCCACCCGACATGGAGAGCTTGCAGGTTCGGCGGCGGCAGCAGGAGAAGGCCATTCGGACACTTCAGGCCAGGCCACCTGGCCTTGGGGGCTGCAAGGACAAGCTGCTCCGAGGCATGGACAGTCTCGCCTGTCACCAGGGGCCTGGGCCCAGAAAGAAAGCAAAGAAAGGTCAGGAGCTCTCTGCCCAGACCGAAGCCCCGCAGGGATCCCCTGAAGAGGACCAGGATACTGATCCCGGTGAGCCTTCGTCCCCAAGGACGTGCTGTCTGAGGTCCTGCTTGAGCGGGTGGGGGAACCTGCCTGTCCAGTCAGCCCAGCCTTTTCAGCGTCATCCCCATCTTCTGGGGCGCTGCCCCTCTCTGACTGCCTCTTCTGCACCCCCTAGGAGGCCCTGAGTTTCTGCGGACCCCACTAGGGGGCAGCTTCCTGGTGTACGAGTCCTTCCTCTACAGGCGGGAGAAGGCCGCCGGCGACAAGGTGTACTGGACGTGCCGGGACCAGGCACGCATGGGCTGCCGCAGCCGCGCCATCACCCAGGGCCGGCAAGTGACGGTGATGCGTGGCCACTGCCACCCACCCGACCTTCTGGGCCTGGAGACAATGCGGCAGCGGAACAAACACCCCAGCCACACTCATCGGGAGAGCCTGGGTATGTGGAGAGACCCTGCACCTCTGTGAACCTTTAGAAGCCACAGTCCTGTTCTGATCTCCCTTCCTTGCCCCTACTCCTTAGCCCGCCAGGTTGTCCTGCTTCCCCATGTGCCTCCTAACCCCCCACCCCACCCCGCTCAGCCCAGCCTGCCCCCAGATCTCCCGATAAACCCAAATTTGTTCTTCCTCCTTCTCTTCTGTCATTTTGAGAAGTTACAGCGCTACTACACGAAACCAAGTACATCGGGTTGGGTCCTCATCCTCCCTAGGTAAAGTGGGTGAACCAGCTCAGGAGGGAGGATGTGAGATTTATTTGGAGCCAGGGTTTCTCCTCCAGCCTTCCCCATGGCCGCCTGCTCTTGGACCACCGTTCTGTTCTGCTCATCCCAGTCCACCAGGTTGGGAATGGTGCCCAGTGCTTTGACTATGAGGGTCACCAGGATGGAGCGTTCCTGACCTCGTCTGACTGGGGAGAGGAAGCAGAGCCCCCTCACCTTGCCAGTTGTCCACTGTGTCCACCAGGCGCTCCTCTCCCCTGAGGCTCCCTGCCCTGTACTTTTTGGAGTCACTTGAGTTACCTTTTGGCCTAAAGTTCTTCTATGCTCGAGAGCCGTAGTTTTATTCTTTGACTCACTTTTCATTCCAAAACGCCATGAGGTGCCCAGCTGCCCAGCCTTACCTTCTTCCCTTCTTATCCCACAAGTCACTGCTCCGATCTGTTGTTTCTTAGGATATCTTCTTTCTTTAAAAAATTTCCCTCTCTCCCCCTTCGCTGCCTTTGCACTGAGCTATATCCACTGCATCTACTGCCCTTTTTAAACAGTTTTTATTTTGAGGCAAGATTTTGCTAAATTGCCTGGGCTGGGCTTGAATTAGCAATCCACCTACCTGCCTCAGCCTCCCGGAGTGCGGAGATTGCAGGTATGTCCCTTCATCCCCGGCCTAAAAGTGTGTTTCTACAGCTGTTAACTGGTTTTTCAGTTTCTTTGTTGCCTGTTAAGTTCCAATCAGAGAAAGTAAGGATTAGCCCCACATTCGCTGCACAGATTGTGTTTTCACTTTATCGTAGAAACCTGTCACTGTCTTGCTAAGAATATACCGCTTAGAAGGAAGTTCCATTTCTTTCTCTATGTAGCTTTGTTCTCTCTGTGGTCCAGCAGCCACTTCGTTGCCTGGTTTTCTGGGGACCTGCTGCCGCTTCCTTCCTTCTCACTCGGTCACATCAAAACAGCTCCTGGTCTTGCTGGTGGCAGCTTTCTGTTTTCTGCTGCACCCTGGCCTGGGCCTGGGTGAGGCTCAGCCACCAACCATGCCAAGGACCTTCACCAAACTCCCAGCCTCTGAGCCTTCCTTTTTCTTGGTTCCTTTTTGTCTTGAAGTTGAGGGGGCCCCTTCTGAGCCACGGGCCTGGGAAGGACCACTTTCAACCCTGCCTGTCTGGAGCTGCACCAGGATGTAGCGCATCCCGCTACAGGCTCAGCCTGTTCTGGGACAGCATGGCTGACCCTGTTTGTGATCAGGCGCTGCTCAGGGACGTGGGCTCACCTGTCCACCCCTGGGGTTCCAGCTGTAGGGGTCACCGCTCAGCTTACGCCCTTCAGCACAGGGTATCTTCTTTCATCACTCCATGATGTCCTCATCCGAGTCTTTCTGTGGCTCCTGTCACTCTGACGTTGACTCTCCTGGGTGACCAATCATTTTTGCAGTACTATCTGAGATTTTTCTCAGCTTTGTTTTTAGCCCTCCCATTTAAGTTTTTAAACTTTTGATCTCAGGGGTTGAACATCTTTTTGTCCCACCTGGTGTCAGTAGCGTGGTGGCCTCTCTCTCCTGCTATGGCAGCAGCTTCTCTAAGCACCCTGTCCCCACCTTCCGGTCCTGGTTTCTGTCTCTTAAGATGCAGATTCTCTCAAGTGGGTGAGGACCCTCTTGGTCTGCTTATTTTGAAGGCAGAAACAGACTGGTTTTAGGCACAGGTGTTGCCCAGAACTTAGAAGTAAAGACTGGGGCTTTACTTCTACTGTGGGACCTCAGGCCTTGCCTGTGTGGTTTGTCAGGATGGACCTCCTGCCTAGAACACATACAAGGCGTGTTTACGAAATATAATCGATGTTTACATTTTTAAAACTTTATTACAGTAAAAGATACATTACCTGGCCAGGGATTTAGCTCAGTTGTGCCACCACCTGCCTCACAAGTGCAAGGTCCTGAGTTGAATCTCCACTAGCAAAAAAAAAAAAAAAAAAAAAAAAAAAAAAAAAAAAAAAAAAAAAAAGACACATTACCACATTACCATTAATCCCCCTCAGAACGCTCCCCTTGTTTGGAACATACTTACCCATAGATCTTGCGATGCCCTGCAGCATTTCTGGAAGTCCTGATTCCTGTGACTTCAGTGGTGTTGTCCTGGCTGCCTCTGTGTCCTGAACTGACTCGGAACATTTACCTTTCATGGTAATTTTGACTTTGGGGAAGAGCAAGAAGTTGCATGATACCAGCTCCAATAAATAAGGTAGATGTTTTAAGAGCCTGTCTGTTGGATGGTAGGAGGCAGCAGCATTCCTCTTATTTGTTATCACAAATTGTAAAGACACTCAAAAGAGAAGACTTCCAGAACTGCTTCAGTGAGTGGTAAGAGAGCTGGGATAAGTTCCTGCTCCTTAAATTTTTGTTGTTGTTGTTGGAGGCAAGCTTGCTTTCTTGTTGTTGTTGTTGTTGTTGTTGTTATTATTATTCTTATATTTTTTTGGTACCAGGGATCAAACTCGGGTCCTTGCGCTTGCAGCGCAGGCGGCAGAACCACTGAGCTAAGTCCCTGGCCCTGAAGCTTACTTTTTTGAGACAGTCTTGCTGTATAGTGCAGGCTGGCCTTGAACTAAGGATGATCCCCCTTCCTCAGCCTCCAAAGTGTTAAGATGGGTGACGTGCACCACCACACTAAACTTGAAGTTTGGGAGAAGAGTGTTCAAAGTTGGGGGGAGCTAGGCTTGATGGTGCACACCTGTAATCCCTGCACTTGGGAGGCTGTAGCAGGACGATCACTGCAAGTTTGAGGCCAGCCTGGGCTACATAGTGAGTTCATGGCCAGCCTGAACTATGTATCAAGACCTTGTCTTAAAGAAATAACGGGACTGGGGATTTAGCTCATTGGTGCTGCTGCCTACCTCTCAAGCACAAGGTCCCGAGTTCCCGCTACCAAAAGAGCAAAGTGAGGGGAGTGTTTTGAGGAGGATTAATGGCAGTGTGTCTTTTAGTGTAATAATTTATTTTTATTTAAACACACTTTTTTTTTTTTGGTACCAGGGATCGAACTCGGTCCTTAGGCTTACAAGAAAGGCAGCGGCACCGCTGAGCTAAATCCCTGGCCCAACACACATACTTTTTGGTTAGCCCTTATAAGCCTAGCTACCAGCATTGTGAGTCTTGGGCATAGCCTTTCCAGGGCAACTTCTACTCCCTCCTTGTGCCTCGGTGTCCCCTCTACCCCTGTCCTTGCCAGGTGGCTCACCTGTCTCCTTGCCCTTCATCCTCCAAACTCCTGTGTGAGGTCTGCACCAGATCCCACCCTTTTGAATCTCCTGCCTCTAGGCCCTGTCCTCTCAGCTGCTTCCCTGCCAGGCTTGGCTGAGTTCTGTTTGCTGTGTCTGTGAACCACCTATCTGTCCACCTCTCGTTCTTTTGGCATCTCTGACCCACTGTCCCATCCTCTGCAAATCTGTGGGATTGTGGGCTGTAACTTTTCTATCCCCAAACAGACCTTTGAATCCAGTGTGAAAGTCAGGGAATCTTACCTGCGTGGTCATGTACCTTGTTCCTCAGTCTGCTGTCCCCACTCCCTCCTGGCTGGCTGTCCCTGTGTCCCCAGACCCCTGTGTACTCTGCAGGGGTCCTGCTTCCCAGCTGCCCCCTTGGACCCGGCCTGCTCCATCTTCCCTGCCTCACTAGGTGGTTCTGTAGGACACCCCCCTTCATGGATTCTCACTCCCCTCGCTCCTGATGCTATCTGATGACTCCCTGCCTATCTCCGGCCACTGCTCTGTGGCCCCTGCTTACACAGAGGGTGCTCTGGGCAGCAGGACGTGGCCGCCTCAGTCTCCCCTCAGCACATCCCAGAGGGCAGTGCCGCTCCCACTTGCCCCTTCAGCTCACACCTCTGCCCAGCAGGGCTGCCTTGTGTGGGCTCTCTGACCCGCTGTGGTCACCTCTGCCTTCAGGGTCCTTGCCCAGCCAGTCCCGAGCCTCAGGAGTGGGAGTCCCTCAGCCGAGTTGGGGGAATGTGGGGTCTTGTGTCCTGGTCCCTAGGCCTCCTTACTGTGAACAAGGAGGTGTGCGCTGGCCTGCTTTCAGCTTTTGAGGATAGAGGTGCCCCTACTTCTTCCCTCCCAAGGCCTGGGCTAATCATTTCTGCCCTCTAATCATGTCTCCTTGCCTCTGCAGGAGGTCCCGAGTTCATACGGACCCCACTAGGGGGCAGCTTCCTGGTGTACGAGTCCTTCCTCTACAGGCGGGAGAAGGCCGCCGGCGACAAGGTGTACTGGACATGCCGGGACCAGGCGCGCATGGGCTGCCGCAGCCGCGCCATCACCCAGGGCCAGCGTGTAATGGTCATGCGCAGGCACTGCCACCCCCCTGACCTAGGTGGCCTAGAGGCCCTGCGGCAGCGGGAACACCTGCCCAACCTGGCCCAGTGGGAAGGCCCAGGTGCGGTGGGTGACACACAGGCCCTGAACCCTGGTCCCCTCCTGGGTGTGGGCTCCAAGGCAGCATCCATCATTCACAACACTGGCGCCGGTCTGGGGTGGCCATTGGTGGAATAAACCAGCTCAGAGTGGTAGGAAAAGGGCTCAAGGGCACGGAGTGGCGTTACTGGCAGCCACAGGAGATAGGCGTTACCAGTTAATGGGCCCTGGACCCTGGAGAGCCTCTCTCCCCTCTGGGTCCGTCTCCTCTCCCTCCCTGTGCTGTCTCCTGCTTCTGTTGATGTCGTTCTCTCTGGCCGCCCCGCTCCCACCATTGTATGCTGCTGCTT
This sequence comes from Fukomys damarensis, assembly GCF_012274545.1. Classification (NCBI taxonomy): domain Eukaryota; kingdom Metazoa; phylum Chordata; class Mammalia; order Rodentia; family Bathyergidae; genus Fukomys; species Fukomys damarensis. The sequence goes on along the minus strand of NW_022900946.1, from coordinate 20,429,777 downwards.
TCATTCGTTCAGCTGCTTCTTTCATTTTTAATTTTTTATGGTGCTGCGATTGAACCTACGGCCTTTGTACTACATCTCCAACCCTTTTTATCGTTTTACTTTTTGAGACAGTCTCTCCAAATCACTCAGTTGCCTGGGCTGGGCTCCAGTTTATACTTCTCCTCCCTCAGACTCCCAGAATGCTGGATTGCAGGTGTGCTGCCACCACCAGCTTCAGTTCAGCTTCTTTTCTTTTTTGGTACCGGGGATCGAACTCGGGTCCTTGTGCTTACAAGGCAGGCAATGGAACCACTGAGCTAAATCCCCGGCCAGTTCAGCTTCTTTAAAGCCTGAGAGTCAGTTCGGTTGCCAGCTGGACCCTCGGGTTGGGTAGACAGGGAACTGGGAAGCCTCCAGTGCACAAACCAGGTCAGGCTTCTGGGGGCCCAGCCTCTGCCCTGGGGGACCACCGGCAGGCATGGAGTCCAAATGGTCAGAGCAGAGCTCAGGGTTGGGGTGGCTGCAAGATCAGCCTCTCCAGGCCACATTGGAGCCCTTGCTGCGGGAAGGCCACCTGCAGTGGAGGGTGCCGAGGCACACGGTGGGGCTCCTGTCCTTAGGGCCCCAAGGGCGAAGTGTCGGGTAGGGGAGAGGGCCAGGGTGGAAATTGTAGCTGAGAGACAAAGGCAAGGCCTGGGCTCCAGTCCTCCCCTCACTGCGTCACTTTGCCCTCCAGAGCCCCAGCAGCCCCTGGAGTTCCTGAGGACGTCCCTTGGTGGCAGGTTCCTGGTGTACGAGTCCTTCCTGTACCGGAAGGAGAAGGCTGCCGGCGAGAAGGTGTACTGGATGTGCCGGGACCAGGCCCGGCTGGGCTGCCGCAGCCGCGCCATCACCCAGGGCCGGCGTGTGATGGTCATGCGTGGCCACTGTCACCAGCCCGACCTGGCCGGCCTGGAGGCCCTGCGGCAGCGCGAGCGACTCCCCAGCTCGGCCCAGCAGGAGAACCCAGGTACGCACAGGCAGGGTGGGTGTTGGAGGCTGGTGACACAAAAGAGGTGTGGACGTTTTGGTGTCTGCTAGCCCAGAACTGAAACCTGAAGCTGAGGACTTTTTTTTGAGATAGGGTCTCACTATGTAGTTCAGGTTGACTTCGAACTCACTCTGTAGCCCAGGCTGACCTCAAACTCGCAGCAACCCTCCTGTCCCCAGAGTGCTGGGATTACAGGTGTGCACCACCATGCCCGGCTGTCCCTTCTGCTTTTTTTTTTTTAAGTACCAGGGATTGAACTCAGGACCTTGTGCTTGCAAGGCAAGGGGCAGCACCTAGCCTTTCTGCTTTTTAAGAACATTCCCCTGTCCTCTCTACTGGCTGCTTCTCCATGACCTGAAGCCACACCCACGTTTCTCCTGTTCTTCAAAACAGGTTCCATTCCAACTACTGTTCCTCTCCTTATTTTTATTCTCAGACATCCTAACTTTCCACACGTCACTGTCTCATGAAAATATGCTGAACAATAGAGACTACTCCAGGAGGACGCGCTAATGTCTGTACTTGTGTGTGCATCAAGCTTGCAAATAGGTTTGTTGATTTCACATAAACAAATATAAAACCAGCCTGTAGGAAGCGTGTCTCCTGTTAATTCGTGTGAACATTAAGGAGCCCTGTCGTGCCAAATAAGAATGAATCAAAGGTGTATAAAACAACCAAGAGAAAAAAAAAAAAACACAACGAGATATTTGATTTCCCCTTTAAAAACAAAATTTCCATGAGAAAGTTGCAGTCTGGATTAACCAAGAAGTGAAAGTCACAGGGGCTTTGGCACAGTGATGGCAGGCAGCCCTTCCTTGACATTGAGTTGATTGCCGGTTCTTGATAACAAGGGCTGAAGACTGACTCTTAGATTCCCAATTAGCTTATTTTACCTGACACAGGTAGTTTAGGGTGTTAGAAAACTAGATTTCCCAGTGATTACCCCAGTCAGCTACTCTGCTGTTTATGTTAGGGGCCTCAAAGTCATATCTAACAAGGTGTGTCATTGGCTGAACCAGCTTGTGCAAGAAAAGAATGTGAGCCAGGCATGGTGGCGCAGGCCTGTAATCCCAGCACTCGGGAGGCTGAGGCAGGAGTATCACTGTGAGTTCGAGACCAGCCTGGCTACATTAGTTCCAGGTCAGTCTCACTACATAGTGAGACCCTGTCTCAAAACAAACAAACAAACAAACAAAAAAGTGTGTGTGTCTATGCATATGTGTGCTTTAAGCAATTTTTTTTTATGTTTTTGTTTTTGTGGTACCAGGACTCGAACTCAGGCCCTTACACTTGCAAGGCAGGGTGCGGAACCACTGAGCCAAATCCCCAGCTAAACGATTTATTTTTAAGTACAGTGCTCTAAAAGCAAATTCCTGACCCTTAAAATCTAGCTATGATGTATTTTCCAACTAATGAATTCTTCCTAGCTCAATTGTAATGCCATAGATTGCCTTCCATATATGTTTTTTTTATTTACATATTTTCATACATCTTTTTTCCTTGATGATTTAGAACAATTGCCCTCAAGCCAATGTAAATATTTCATAAATAGTTGATCATTTTCTAACCAGTTGGGGAAATATTTGTACAATAAGTCACTTCACATCTTTTAGAAAGAAAATTGCTGAGTCAGAAGAGAAAAAACGTGACACAACAGTACACTGAGAACCTGCTCTTGAGTGTTTACTTCCCTGGGCTGAGGGGGGCACACACGCGCGTGCGCGCACACACACACACACACACACACACACACACACACACACAAGAGCCGAGCATAGGGGTGCACTTCTGTAATCCCAGCACCAGGGAGGCTAGGGCAGGAAGTTCACTGTGAGTTTGAGGCCAGCCTGAACTTCCTAAGTGAGACTATATCTCAAAACACAAAACGAAAAGCCAACCCCTCCGCGGAAGAAAATCAGCCTTAGTGGTTTCGGTTTTACTATGGTAATATCTGTGGGGTTTCATTTGTCATCCTCAACAGTACCCATTCCTTTGTTGTCTACAATATCACCCTTTTGATAGATTCGCACCATATTTTCTAAAGGGCCTAGAGGAATCCTCCCTGGTTTGCCTTTATTTTCATCAGTTTAGCAAATTACTGGAAAATGGTCTACCAAAAGAATTCTTGATTCCTGTTTTCAATTTTTTTTTTTCCCAGAAAAGATAAAACTTTTGCCTGAAGCTCAACTGTGCATCAAGACTTGTTCTGAAAGCCAGAAGAATTGTGGGTAATTGTACTAGTTACCTAATCACCTTCAGTAGTGGTTCTCACAGCTTTTCTGGGTCAAGATGGCAGGGATGGTTGGGCTGTGTGGTTCTGACTTGGGCTGAAGAAAAAATGCTACCAGGGCCTTGGTCATCAATCTGAAGGCTCCAATGGGGCCAGAGGGTCCACTTCCAAGGTGACTCCATCACTCACACTGTGGGCTGTAGGGCTCAGGTCCTGGCCTGTGGGCCTGTTCTTAGGGCCGGTTGGGAACCCTCAAACATGGCTACTCACTCCTCTAACTTGAATGAGCAAGAGAGAACAAGAGGCAGCCACCAACAGCAGGAGAGTTTATTTCTTCTCAATACACATGGAATGCGTCCCAGGATAAACCGTACCTAAGCTATGAAAAGGAAGTTTCCTTAAATTTGAAACAAAAGTATGTTTGAAACAATGAAATGAAGTTAGAAATTAGAAACAAGAAATTCAGGAAATAGGACAGGGATTTAGCTCAGTGACGCCACGCCCACCTAGTAAGCACAAAGTCCTCAGTTCGATCCCCGTTACCAAAAAAAAGAAATTTGGAAAATGAGTATGTGGAAATTAAGCAACACACTAAAAAACAAAAACAAAACAAGAACAGAAACAATGGGTCAAGAAAGACATTATATGGAAAATTAGAAAATTTTTAAAATAAATGCAGTAAAGCAAAACTTATGGGATACAGCAAAACCAGTTCTTAGAATGCAGGCTTGGCGGTACATGCTCATAATCTTAGTACTCTTGAGACGCAGAGGCAGGAAGATCTTGAGTTTGAGCCCAGACCAGAGAATTTAGCAACTTTGTGAGAACCTGTCTCAAAAATTAAAAAAAAAAAATAGGGCCGGGGATTTAACAAGCTCAAAGACCGAAGTTCGCTCCATGGTACCAAAAACACAACAACAAAAATTTTATAAAAATGGCTGGATTATACCTTGGCACTCAAACTCTGGGTTCAATTCCCAGTACCACAAAATAAGAATGAATTAACTAATTAGAAGAACTGAGAATGTAAACTCGGGAAAAGCCCTGGTCAGTCTCTAGTACCTCAAAAAAAAAAAGTGTATAGAGGGAAATTTATAGCTGTAAATATTTACATTGAAAAAGAAGAAAGGTGCACACCTGTAATCCCAGCACTTGGGAGGCTGAGGCAGGAGGATCACTGTGAGTTGAGACCAGCCTGGGCTACATAGTGAGTTCTAGGTCAGTCTCAACTACAGAGTGAGACCCTGTCTCAAAAAAAACAAAAGAAAGAAAAAAAAGGTCAGGCCTGCTGGTACACGCCTACAATCCCAGCACCCCAGAAGGCAGGAGGATCATGAGTTCAAGCCAGCTTGGGCTACGTAGTGAGTTCAAGGCGAGCCTTAATTACATAGAAAGACTGTCTAAAAAAAACCAACAACAACAAAAAGAGAGGCTGAGACAGGAGGATCGGGAGTTTGAGACCTGCCTGGACTATATAGTGAGGTCCTATCTCAAAATAAGTGTGGAAAAAAGAGAAGGAAAAGGAAGAGAAGGTCAAATCAACTTACACGTGAATACACTTAAAAAGTAGAACAAAGATGGGCCGGGGATTTGGCTCAGTGGTTCTACTGCCTGCCTTTAAGCACAAGGGCCCGAGTTCGATCCCCATACCAAAAAAAAAAAAAAAAAAAAAAAAAAAAAAGAAAGAAGGTGATAAAGATTAAAATAATAAAATTAGTAAAACCCAAATTTAGTTTTTGAAATGATCAAGAAACTGTCAAACCTTACCTAGATTGATCCAAAGTTTAGAGAGAAGACTCAGATTATTAAAATAAGCTGGGTGTGGTAGCACAGGCCTGTAATCCCAGCACTGGGGAGGCTGAAGCAGGAGGATCACTGTGAGTTCAAGACCAGCCTGGGCTACATAGTTCCAGGTCAGTCTCAACTCCATAGTGAGACCCTGTCTCAAAAAACAAACAAAAAATAGTATGCCAACAAATTAGATAATTTAGATGAAATTTTTTGGGGGTGCTAGGAATTAGATCAGGGCCTCACTCATGCTGTGCAAATTCTCTACTGCTGGGTTATGTCCTCACCTCAATTTGGATGAAATTTTATAAACGCCTAGAAAGATATAAACTAACACTGACTCAGGAAGATATGAGAAAATCTGAATAGACCTATAAGTTATGAGATCAAATTAGTAATTTTTAAACTTCCCACAAAGGCCCAGGGCCAGCACCAGATGTAAGTCTACCTTGTAAATTCTACCAAACATTGAAATAAGAGTTAACACCGATTCTAAATTGGGCTGTGTGCATATCTGTAATCCCAGCACTCAGGAGACTGAGACAAAGATTGCTGTGAGTTCCAGGCCAACCTGAACCACATAGCAAGACCCTATCTCAAAAAATAAACAAACAAAAAAAAACTAACACCGATTCTTTTCAATAAGAGGAGGGAACTTCCCAACTCATTGTCTGAGGCCATTATCACCCTGACCCTAAAATCAAGCAAAGGGATCAGAAGAAAAGAAAGCTTCAGACCAACATACTTAGGCACGTAGCCGTCAGAGTCCAGCACATAAACAAGGACTGTACACCAGGACCAGCTGAGACGGTCTCAGGTTTAACATCGGAGCCTGAACGGTGTGACACACGCCTGCTCGGCAGGGGTTTCACTGGCGTCCAGAGCCTGTCCGGTAAATTCTTCCCTCCACTGCAGCAGTGCTATCCCCAGATGATGGCACTTACGCATCTGGGGGTTCTGCTGAACACTGCTTTTCTTCTGAGTCTAAAATTCAGTGATAGCAGCCAGTCTTCCAGGCATGCTATTTCCTATTTTCAAGTAAAAGCTTGAATTCAACTGGGTGTGGTATCTCATGCTTAGAATCCCAGTTACTCCGAAGGCCAAGGTGGATTGCAATTTTGAGGCGAGCCTGAACAACTTGATAAGCTCCTGTCTCCAAAACAACAACAACAAAAAATTAATGTTTATTTTGGCAGTACTGGAGGATCAAACCCTGGATGGCTTACTACTGAGCTATATGCCCAGCTCATTTTTTAAGACAGGGAGCCCATTTGTTTATTTAGAAACAGGTTCTCATTAAATTGCTAAATTGTCCAAACTGGCTTGAATTTCTAATCATCCTGCCTTAGACTTGCAGAATACTGGGATTTCAAGTGTACACCATTCTACCTGGCTTTCAAAATAAATACGTTTTAAATGGCTGGGGATGTAGCTCAGTGCAAAGGCCCTGGGTTTGATCCCCACCACTACAGGGGGAAAGAAAAGCCTGGACTCAGGTTGGGAGTGGACTCAGTGATAGAACCCTTACCTAGGGTGCACAAGGCCCTGGGTTTAAAAAACGGGTGTGTGTGTGTGTGTGTGTGTGTGTGTGTGTGTGTGTGTGTGTGTGTGTGTGATCTAGCTGATGGTTGTCTTTAGGAAAAAGGACTTACCTTTTTTATCATCTGTTTCTACCATGTTGAGTCGCTGTAATCATATGTGTTCCCTTGCGATCAGGAACGTGGAGGAGACCAGGCCAGACAGTGGGGCCCAGTGAGATGTCTCCATGCGGGCAGCAGAAGGGCGCTGGCCGGGGTCCCAGTGCTTCCGGTCCACACAGACATTTTCCATCCATCTAGAGTCGCTTGACAAGTTCTTCATCCTTCCCAAGTATCGATGGCCGTTTCCTCACAGGTCTCTCTGTGCTTGGACAGTGTCCCTGTGTCACGCAGAGCTGGTGGCATGTGGCGGGCAGGGAGGGGCGGTGCAGGGCATGGAACGCTCTGGAGGGAGCATCTCTGGGCTGCGCAAAGCCACAAGCGCCCTCTTCAGAGCTCAAACTTGGCAAGGACTTTGTAGCAGGGTGTGGTCCTGTTGAGCCCCGTTTACCATCACTGTGCCAGGGCAGGCAGGGGCTTTCTCCTTCCAGCGTGAGCTCCCTTTGAAGGTGGGCATAAGCCATATGAGTCTCTTCCAGATGGGTGGGAGGCGGCACTTCCAGGCTTCGGCCACCTGCCCCCCACTAGTTGCAGCCGGCCCCGAGCACAGTGGAACAGGCCCATGTCGGATTTGCCAGCCGGGTGCACACTTCCCATGACAGACATCCTTTCCCAGCAGCGGCAGCCGGCATGGGACAGACACCTGGGCTGCACAGTGCCCCTCTGGACAGCTGTGTTTACCCACAGCGCAAGGGTGGAAGGAGGTGCAGTCCTCCTCCCACTGGGGAGTTTAGCAGAGCTTCCGCCAGGGCAGTCTGGGTGAGCTGTTCTCTGAGGGGCACAGAGACACCTGCCAGGAACTGCAGAGCCTCCTGCTTGCCAGCAAGGCTGCACCTAGGCAGCAGGTCCTGTCCCTACCCTGTAATAGAGGAGGGAGCATGTGGTATGGTGGCAGGGCCCCCTCTCCTGGCAACCTGGAGACAGAACTGTCATCCTCTATTGAATAGTGACAGCTTGTGCCCCCGGCCCTCTGCTCATCTGCTTCCAATAAACTCTATTTTCCATCTCACTACAGGCTTGTGTGTGTCTACACCCCGTCTGTGACAGCAGCTGGCCGCTATGAAGCCACACACTGAGTCTCAGGGCTGTGTGTCTGGGAAGTTGTAGGTTCAGTTGGGCAGTTCCCTGGGCAGAGGGGTGGGGGATCTGGAGTGGAGACTTCGGGAGGGGATGCCGAGAGGCCTGGTGAGGCAGCACCATGCGCTGTCTGGGCTCTGATGGAGCAGGTCATGTTGCTGGGAGAGCCTCGAGTCCGCCCGAGTGTTCCATGAACTTGCTTGCAGAAGCCTGGACAAACTTGAAGTAGAGCACCCAGCCCACTGTCACCCCATACACACCACTACCTTCTGGACAGCTAACTCTTCATTTGTCTTTCTGGCGCATGACCCAACCCTGACTACCAGCCTCCCTGCCATTGGTTAAGAAGGTGGTCTAAGCTAGGTGTGGTGGTGCCTGCCTATAATTCATTCTGGGAGGCTGAGGCAGGAGGGTCCCAAGTTCAAGCCTAGCCTGGGTAACATAGTGACTTGAGATCTTGTCTGGGGAAACAAAACAAAAACTGGACATGTGGACTTGAGTCAAAAGCCCTGGGATAAATCACCAGCACTGGAAATAGGAGGAGGGTTTAGTGATTCGACAGGAACCTCCCAAGCAATGCCGCTGCTGTCTGCCAGTCACCCCAGCACTGCTGACCCTTGGCGGTGGACACTCAAAACTGGCTGCATTTGACCATGAGGCATCTTCCCCCCGCAAGGCTGAGAGGAGGTGGGCTCCGTGGGGTAGGACGGAGCACCCCACAGCCAGAGGAAGGCACCTGCACCCAAAGGACAGCTGTTTGTGCTGCCACCCTGCGTCTCCAGTCCCTCTGCAGGTAAGAAGCCGCAGCCCAGCCCATGCCATCTGCAGCCTGCACCTCGGGGCTCCATACGTCTTACTGTCATCTTTCCTGTTTACACGCCATAGCCCCCCACACCTTGGCGAGGGTCTGGGCACCCAAAAGTGGGCACGAGGAGAGTGTCTCCCCTTTTTGTGACACCCGTGTTGCCGACATGGCCAGTGTGTGTGGACAGGTGTTTGGCCCGCAGTGCTTGGATCGAGGACTCCTGGGTGGGTGTGGGCGCCAACACAGCTGTTGCCCTAGACAAGTTTGCGGGCCTCCCGGCCCTGCTGCAGATCCACTTGGCCACTTAGAACTATACTTCTCTGGAGCAAGAGCAGCGAGATCTCCCCAGGCCTGCCCTGTCCCAGAACAAAACACACCAACAGTCGCTGAGATACTGCTCTGGAGCAGCCCCCCTCTGCTTCCCTGCCCATGCGGTGCCAAGAGATTGCCCCAAACACCCCATTTTAGGCCAGATGTTATTACCAACGCTGGAATGCCAGCTAATGGAGAGGTGAAGGCATGAGGCTTACAGTTTTGAGTCCCGCCTGGGCCATTTAGCAAAACCCTGCCTCAAAAAGGGGGTGCCTGTGGGGGTGTAGTCAGTGGAAGAGCACTCCTGGTTCCTTCCTCAGCGCTGCCAACTTAATGAGAGTCCACCAAAAAGTGTATGCACTTCAGGAAAAGAAAAACGTATAAATATTTAAGTACTAAAGTTATTGAGACATCATGAGATTAATTCAAGTTACCGTGGCCTCTGCAATTACAAGAGATGCTCAAAGTGGTGGCCACGAGCTTCAGACGTTTATTAGTGCAGCGCACGGCTGCTGGGGTGGCCCTGCTCCCTGTGATTGCTGCACATGCGTTTTCAGTTTCTTCTCTATGGCCCAGCAGGGTAGTGGGTTTTCTGTGATACACAGCATCCTCCTGTACGAGGGTAACGCCATCTGCTGGAAAAATATACTATTTTCTTTTCCTAACGTGTGTGTATTTCTTGGCTGCTCCCTTTCTATATTCATTTTTTTGTTTGTCTCACTCTGTAGCTCATGCTGTCTTTGACCTCACCATGTAGCCCAGGCTGATCGGAAACTCATGGCATTTCCCCTGCCTCAGCCTTCTGACTGCTGGGATTACAGATGCGCATCACCGTGCCCAGTTTAATGAATTTTTTTTTTTAAATAAAAAGGATCGAGGTGCAGCAACACACACCTGTAATCCCATCAGACAGGAGGCTGAGGCAGGAGGATTATGAGTTTGAGTTTGGCCTGATCTACATAGCAAGTTCAAGGCCAGCCTGGGCTACATAGTGAGACCCTGTCTCAAAACAAAATGAAAAACCAACTACAATAAAACAAAAACAATAAATGAAAAAGGGATGAGGAGGTAGCTCAGTCTAGCATATGAGAACCCCCAGCTCAATCCCCAGTACTGTAGAAAAGGTAAATATAGGTACACCATGGGGCACTGGCATTGTCTCTGTGCTCTTGTCATGACTGCAAAAACAGTCTCATGAATTAAAAATAAAAAATTAAGGTTGGGGACTTAGCTCAGTGGTGCTACTGCCTGCCTTGCAAGTGCAAGTTCCCGAGTTCGATCCCCAGTACCAAAAAATAAAATAAAATAAATTTAAAAAATAAAAAATTAACTGGGCAGAGTGGAATGTGCCTCTAGTCCCAGCTACTCAAGAGGCTGAGGCAGAAGGATTTCTTGTGCACAGGAATTCAAGACTAGTGCAGGCAACAGTGAAACTGTCCTTAAAAAATAGTTCCCAAGCTCAGTGGCTCCATGCCTATCTGGAAAGCACAAGGTCTAAGTTCTATTCCTGGTATCAAAAAAAAAAAAAAAATCCCCAAGGAATAGCAAAAAAATGTGGACAAGGAACTCATCCGTTAAAAAAAAAAAAAAAAAAAACCCAAGGAATAGCAAAAAAATGTGGACAAGGAACTCAAACTCTGAAAACAATGGCAGTGGCCAGCTGTAGGAGCCACTGAACTTCCTGGTCTTGACCCCAACATTGTAAGATGAGCTTCCTGGAAGCCCTTCTCATGGCTCTGTCCTCTGTCAGTCCCAGCTCAACTGTCAAGGCAGAATAAGGACCCCTGGTCCCCAAGGTGAGCAGATGCTTCTCAGAGCTCCCCTGAACACTGACCACCCCTCCTCAACCCCCCACCATGGCTTTCCCTGCCCAGCTTCCTGTGGGTTCCAGGATTGGTGTCCTGGAGCAGGACTCAGCCCTGTCTGCTCATCCGCTCTCACGGGTCAACGTTTGTCAGTCTGTTGGCAGCCCCAGCGCCCACACCTGCTTGGCAATACCTGGCCTCTCCTCTCCCCACCCTGCTGTTCACCAGTGACCTCTGACCCCTGGCTATCCTCTGAGTCACCCCCTTACCCTGAAAGGGGAGGTACCACTAAGGGGGGAGTAACAGAATCTGCCACTTCAGGGCTGCTTCAAGGAGTCATTGCCACAGCCGGGGGAGGGCACCCACGCCTGAGTGCCGCCCTGTGTGCCCCCAACACCCCACTGCCCTCCCTTCATGGAATCAAGTCCCACTGTCCACATGAACAGATTATTTGTGACCTCTTGCTAGGTGCTAGGCCAACACTCCAGCCTCCTCTGATCTGAAGCTGAGCGTCCTTCGGGGGCTGGAAGGGAGGGCAGCTGCCGCGTTCTGGGCTCTGTAGAGAGGGTTCCCAGCAGTCACTCATCCGGGCTTTGAGGAGAGACAAGCTGCAGGTCATTCCCAGGGTGAGGGAGCCACCGCCTCTGGCAGCGGGGCCTCAACTTGGATTTCCAGGCCTGGGAGAACGGAGGGCCATGTGAGGAGGGTGAGCAGCCAGCAGAGAGGAGGCGCAGGGGCTCGGGGTTGTGGGTAGCAGGCACCTCTTTGAGGCAGTTTCGGGCCAGGGCCAGGAGGACGAGGAGGATGCCTAGGGCACTTGCACCCCTGGCTGCCGCCGCCATCGGGCTGGGAGAGAGGAGTGGAGTTGGGGCAGGGGTGGCTCTCACTTTCGTGTTCCAGACCAGCTGTTTCTGGGACCAGCTCGTGACTGACTCTTCACCTGTCTGGAAGGGGTGAGAGACAGCTGCAGGCTGTGCCCCTTCCGCCCAGCAGCCCTCTCAGAGGCCCCCGACACCCACCGCGCTGGACAGTCGGGTCACACTCGCCACAGCAGGCCAGCCCTGCTTGCCTGCGAGCACTGGGTCTGCCAAAGCCTTCGCAAGCGAAAGCTGGAGGAAGCTGCCTGGCCACCCAACACGGCCTGGCCCTAAAGGGGACCCCTCCCTGCCCCTGCACAGGGACACCGTGGGCTGGCTGGACGGACAGATGGAAGGACTGTACCGCTGCAATAGTCTGCAGCTCGGCCGGACCAACCAATTTCCAGCGAGTCCCATGGATTCCAGAGAAGGCACAGTCCTCCGGCGCCCCCAGGAGACCACTCCTGGGTCTGCACTGGCCCCACCCACTCCCCCAGCCTCCATTTCTCCAACTAAGACCAAGGTGCTGGAAGCCTGACCACTAAGGATCCAGTTTCTCCAGCTGTGAGCATTTGGTGGCATCATGAGGAAACTGAGGCTTGGGGAGATCAATAAACTTGCCAAATCTTAGGAGAACAAGGACAAAATCAAAGTGAGCTTGCAAACCGGGTCCCTCCTGGCTGTGCCCAGGCTGGTGATGACAGCATGTAGGATAAGCTGGTGGCAACACACCCCTCCCAGCTGCAGGTGAGCCTGGCTCCCGACCTTGGGCCTCTTGTGCAAGGATGAGCACGCTCTCAGCATGGAGGAGGGACCTGCTATGCGGTCCTCGCCTGACAGCCTGAGGGGGTGAGAGGGACAGGGTGAGAGGAGCATCGCAGAGGCCGCCAGAGATCTGAAGCAGGAAGTGGCCCAGTGAAGGGCAATGAGGAGGAGGTATTTCCAGCCAGAAGGAAGCACTGGGGTCAGCCCCAGAGGTCAGAAAGGGCCAGGGCTGGGGAATGAGGTGGGGCCCTCTGGTGGGGTGGGGAAGGATGATTTGGACACAGGCCTGCACATCATGTAACTGATAAAGGCAGCTTGAAGCGATGCTCCGACAGGCCAAGGAATGCCAACAACTGACACAAACCGCCTGGAACTAAGCAAGAGTCATGGAACAGAAACTCCCCGGGAACAGCTAACACCTCCATCTCCAACTTACGGCTTCCAAAATGTGAGACAATTCTGTTGTTTGAACCACCCAAATTTTGGAACTTTGTTACAGAAGACTTAGGAACAAAATACAGGTAAAAAGAGATGGGTAGAAAACCTGGTGTGGTGATGCAAGAGGCTGAGACAGGAGGATCCAAGTGCAACCCCAACTTGGGGAATTTAGCAAGATCCTGTCTCAAGAATAAGAGGCCAGGCCTGGTGTACGCCTGTGAGCCCAGTCCTTGGGAGGCTGAGGCAAGAGGATTGCCTTGAGTTAGAAGCAAGCATGGGCTACATAGTGAATTCAAGGCCAGTGCGAACTATATAGAGAGACCCTGTCTCAAATAAATAAATACATAATGAAGGAAATGAAAGAGAGAGAAAAGGAAGGAAGAAAAAGAAAGAAAGAAAAAAAGGAAAGGAAGAAAGAGGCTGGGGATTTAGCTCAGAGGTTTCACCATCTGCCTTGCAAGCACAAGGATCCGAGTTCGATCCCTGGTACCAAAGAAAGAGAGAGAGCGAGAGAGAAAGTCTGGGGATATAGTTAAGTGCAAAGGTCCTGCGTTCAATCTCTACTACTGAAAAAGAAAGGCGATGTAGAAGGGACAGTGTGCTAGTTATGGCGAGTAATGCCAGCTGCGCCCCACACAAACCCATGTCAGGGGCTTCACACACACACACACACACACACACACACACACACACACACACCCCCCTATTCCTCTCACTGAGCAGTCCACACTGGCATGTCTGGTTGGTGGTACCTTTCAGGTCACTCAGCGCTAGCACCCTTGTCAGCTAACATGACTTCTCTGTTGTATCCTGGGCATCCTCTCCACTCAGCCAGTGACAGAAGAGAGAATCTGAGGCTGTGCAGAGCTGCAGAGCGGCCTGCAGGGGCCTACATCCCCAACTTCAGCACCAAGGAATCTTGGGGAAAGGCAGACTGTGAGACGGACTTGCATTTCTGACAAGTTGCTGGACGTGATGAGGATGTGCACCGAACTTGCTCCCATGACCACACCTAATGCAAGGGCGGCAGGGAGATGGGCTCCAGGAACCTGCACAGGAGCTGGAGGAAACAGCACCAGTAAACACAGGTGGGTGAAGCAGGTGGGAGGAACAAGGCTCTCTCTCCCATGAGAAAGGACCGAAGAGCCGGGTGCGGTGGCGCATGCCTGTAATCCTAGCACTCAGGAGGCTGAGGCAGGAGGATTGCTGTGAGTTCAAAATCAGCCTGGGCTACATGGTGAGTTCCAGGTCAGTCTCAACTACATAGTGAGACCCTGTCTCAAAAAAAACCAAAAACCAAACAAACAAAGGACTGAAGAGCCACAGTTCAGTTGTGACTGGGACCCTGGAACCCCTCCACAGGGAGCCTCGCTGAGCTCCTGGAAAGGTGCCCCTCAGCCTGCATCCCTCTTCCAGGTCTCACTTAGGTGGACATGGGGTTTGCAGAGGAGGCCTACCTAGTTCATTTCCCCCAGGTCCTGCCCAGGGTCCTTCAGGGCAGTTGCCGCACACAGATCATCCATAGCTCCTGTGATGTACCCTGCCATGAGGGCCAGGCCCCAAAGGAAAATTTATCCACACTGAAAAGTGAAAACAAAAAAGAGACAAGACCAAAGCGGCTGAGCAGCCCCTTGGTAGAACCCAGATGAGGACTCTGCAGTGGGTCCACCCTCCCTCTGACCAGCTCTGCACAAAGAGCTGGCCTCAAGTAGCACCTACCTCCACACCTACTTCCTGGGGATGTCTACTGGGACACAGTGGCCGGACTCATCTCAGTGTCCTCCACATTTGCACCATCTTCCCCCTGCTGGACCGGGAGACTCTGGCATTATATGCCCCAGGAAAGGACAAGGCCCTTCCTGGCCTAGGACGCTTTCCAGCCAAGCCCAAGTCTTGGGCTCTTTGCTGCCCCCGTGTGACAGGCCTGTGCCTGTGAATTCATTGCTTTGTGTGTCAACCTGTACCACTAGTGTCAGGCTCTGAGGCCCCCAGCGACCCTAGGTTGACATCTGGCCTCTGTCTCCCCATCTGTGAAATGCACAGCAGGGATGTGAGACTCCCAAAAGAAGGCAAGAAGGAGCTAATGTCTCTGTACTCAGAGATTCCTGCAGAGTCAGGGATACCCCCAACCCCGCAAAGCAGTATGGGATGAACACAGCGCTTAGAACTAGCGCTTGGGTCACGGCGAGCAGAGTGTTTGAATCCCAATTCCTTGGGTCACAGCGAGCAGAGTGTTTGAATCCCAATTCCTTGGGTCACGGCGAGCAGAGTGTTTGAATCCCATTTCCAACACCAACCAGCTTCCAAGGGCCTCCGAACCTACTTGGTGGGTCTGGAGAATGGGGAGATGAAAACCTCACCACCCCACCCCCACCCCTGCCCAGCATGAGCCTTGGGAGCACAGACCGGCAGCTGCTTGCGGAGCACTGAGTGCTGAATGCTGGGAGTAGAGAGCGCTGAGGACTTTCTCAGTTCTAAGAGGTTCCAGGAGCAGCCTGCGTCTCCCCAGCTGCCCTCTGCGGGAGGAAGGACTGGGCAGACCTGTCCCCAAGGTGGACATCCTTTTCTGCCCATCTGTGTGGTTCCTCCACCAGCCCTCCCACGATTTTCATTTAGAACATGGGCATCCTTAGGGCTGGGGATTTAGCTCAGTGGTTCCGCCTCCCGCCTACAAGGACCTGAGTTCAATCCTTGGTACCCCCCAAAAAACAACTGAATAGAACATGAGCATCCTGACTGTCCCTGTCCTCTACCTTACCCCTTCTTCCAGAGCCTGCACCCTGACATTCTTTGTGGGCTTCAGGTGGGAGGAACAATGGAGACCCTGGTGGACAGGTGGTCCCTGGCTCCTCTCTGGTTAGGGGGTGTCTGGTGGGTTTCAGCATAAAGCTAGCATAGGAAGGAGAATCCCACTCCGGTGCTCAGCCTGGAGAGGGCACCCTGACACTGGGCCCATGTCCTTCAAATGCCCACAACCCCAGAAGCCTTCCTGAGGCAGTAACTGCAATCTTGGCAGGGGGCAGATCACCAACAGAAGCACCTTAGTCTCGCAGAATCTTCCCTGCGCCATCCTGTCCTCAAATCTTGCTTCTCCATTTGTCCCCAGAATGGGTGTCAGGCTGGGAGTAGAGAGCTAGCAGGGCCTCCTGTGGACAGCCTCCAGGGCCTTGGTGTGGGGTGGCAGGCTGGACTGATGGGCAAGGGATCTGGGCCCCCTGCCTCCCTCCACCTACTTCTTCCTACTTCTTCTTCGCGCTGCCTCCGCCCTCCCACGCACCTGCGCTGGCCTCCCCCCAAACCCTGGGGGCAGGCGCTAGGAGATCAGAGGACTCTGAGGAGTCGGGGCCCAGGAGGAGGGGGCGGGGAATTTCCCCCCACGCCTGCCTGGGCCTGCTCCCCTCCCCCTCCCCCGCCAGGTGGGGGGCACCGCCG
>NW_022900946.1:20413111-20413509 GCF_012274545.1 Fukomys damarensis | reverse complement strand
GGGGGAGAGGCTGGGGCCAGGGGCGCAGCTGCCTTCCTCCTCAGACACCAGCTGCCCCTGCCTGTCCCGGACCAAGGGCCCACCGATGTTCGCCTGTCTCGCGGGTGCTGGGGCAGGGAGTGGCACTTCCTCCATGAAGCCAGCGGCGTCGGGACTTGGGGAAGGAGGAGCGTGAGCGGCTGGCAATGAATGGGTGACCGCGGGGGAGAGCGCGCAGGCACTTGAATAGGGTGCGTGTGACCTGGAGACTCCCTGCCGCAGCGGGACGGGATTTGCATGTCCCCCTTTAGGATCCCTTGGCTGCTAGCTCGGCCTGTCCCCTTCCACGCCCTTCCACTAGAACTCGCACTGACCCCGGGAGGAGAGGGAAGGGGCGGGAAGTGGTTCACCGGGACGTT
>NW_022900946.1:20410238-20413019 GCF_012274545.1 Fukomys damarensis | reverse complement strand
TCCCTGGGTGGGGGGACCCGGGGGGAAGCGAGGGGGACAAGAGCTGGCGCGTTAGAGACCCAGGCGAGGGAGACGCCAGCAGACGGGCGCAGCGGTAGGGGGAGGGCGCGGAGGCCGAGGCACTACCGGAGCAGGGGAGGCAGAGATTGAGACCCCCGGGCGGGGACGGGGCACAGAGACGCCTACGTCCAAGAGGTACAGACCCTGGGAGGCAAAGATCCCGGGAGATATCTTCCCCCAGGCAGACAGCGCCGCCCAAAGAGTGAGAGAACAGCAAAGACAACGCCCCCAAGGTCGCCCAGGAGACCCCGGAACGGCCCCGGGGGCGGCCCGGTGGTATCCGGGCCAGGACGACCTCTCCTTGGTTGGGGAGGATGGGGACGCGGGCCCTGCTGGGCCTCCTCCTCTTTCTTCTGCTGCTGCAGCCGCACAGGGCCTGGGCGGGAAGCCTGAACAGCCCAGGTGAGTCAGGTACAAGGCCAGGTCATGGTCACTGCTCGGTCCTCGGCCTCTGCACCGGGGCTAGTTGGGGGCCCGAGGCTGGAGAGGCGGCAGAGCAGGTGGTGGGAGCCGCTGAAAAGCCCTAGGGCCCCGCTGGGGCGGACGCCAGGGGTACTGCCAGCGACCCCGGCGGGAGGTGGGTGATGTCCTAGGAGGGTCCAGCCTCCCCAGGTCCCGCGATTGCCCGGCAGGTCTGTCCGAGTGCTTCCAGGTGAATGGCGCCGACTACCGTGGCCACCAGAACCACACGGGCCCGCGCGGGACCGGACGCCCGTGTCTCTTTTGGGACCAAACGCAGCAGCACAGTTACAGCAGCGCCAGTGATCCCCAGGGCCGCTGGGGGCTCGGCGCTCACAACTTCTGCCGGTGAGGGGCGAGGCCCGACGCCCAGCTGCTGGTGGTGGTTGGTGCCCTGGGGGGGTCGGGTCCTCTCAGCCTGAGGAACCAAGGGCGGGGCCAACGGGGGGTGGATCTTGCACAGGGGGCGGGGCGGAAGGAGCAGAGCCTGTTCGCAAAAGGACTAGGATTTAACTGCCTAACTTCGGCAGAGCTCGTCAGGTCCAAGAAAGAATCGGGGGCCGGTTGAAGCAGGGCCTGGTCAGAGGGGGAGCCCTACAGTAAAGAGACAGCCTCTTGCTGTACTTCTTTGAGCGGCATCAACTATGCGTGATGGAGGGATTTGGATCTGAGCCCCAGTTGGCCTCAGAGGCAAGGACCTAGGGAGGCCGCTTCTCTGGAACTGCAAAGTTTGGGGTTCATCACCATTGCTCCAAGCGGGTCACTATTGTGCACGCCTGCAATTCCAGCACTCAGGAGGCTGTGGCAGGAGGATTGCAGTGAGTCCAAGGCCACCCTGGGCTACACAGTGTGTTCACGGGCAGCCTGAATTACATACGTAAACAAATAAACAAACAAACAAGGCTCTGAGACAGGGGAGAGGCCAAGACTGAGGGTAAAGTCCTAAAACATGAGGTCAAGTCCTAGCAACAGCCAAGGTGATGTTGAGAAACACATGGAGAAAACTAGAACCTGTGTGCACGGAGTCTACCAAGTGGAGCCTGGGGGGACACTGCACACAGGGGCAGTGGGATTCTGACTTCCCCCCACCAGGAACCCAGACGGTGATGTGCAACCATGGTGCTATGTGGCTGAGACGGAGGAGGGCATCTACTGGCGCTATTGTGACATCCCCACGTGCCACAGTAGGTGGACCCGGCTGGAGAGGGAGAAATGCTGTGGGAGGGCTGCTTTTGGAAGCGGGAGCCTGACCCCACTGTCCCGCCAGTGCCTGGCTACCTGGGCTGCTTTGTGGACTCTGGCACACCCCCAGCTCTCAGCGGCCCCAGTGGCACCTCCACGAAGCTCACAGTCCAGGTGTGCCTTCGTTTCTGCCGCATGAAGGGGTATCAGGTATGGTACTGCCCATGAGCACTGGGCAGTGACCCCCGACTGACCTTGACCTCAGGACTCCACTCCCAATATTCTGACACCAAACCTTGACTGATTTCTGAACCTTTAGCCTGATTCCCACTTCTGACCCCACCACTCCATCCCTACTGGTGTCCCTGCCTTTGGGGTCACCCAGTCTGTGCTCCCAGCTGGCTGGTGTGGAGGCTGGTTATGCCTGCTTCTGTGGCTCTGAGAGCGACTTGGCCCGGGGACTTGGGGCACCTGCCACTGACTGTGACCAGATCTGTTTCGGCCACCCGGGCCAGCTGTGTGGTGGCGACGGGCGGCTAGGCATCTACGAAGGTGAGTGGTAGGCTGGAGGGTCCTTTTGGTGAAGAGATAAGGACGGGCCAGGTGTCCCATACCCTAATGGGGCAAAATCAGGAAAGGGGGAGCGGTAGGCTGGGGTTCCTGCCTGGGGGGAGGATGAGAATTGACAGCAGGTCAGAAAAAGGAACTGGAGAACAGGACCTTTGCAAGGATTGGTCGAAAGGCAGGAAGTTAGGCAGGACCTGGGTTTGGGGTGGGGCCTCGAGTAGATTGGGCTCTTCTGGGTCGGGGCCTAGCTGGACCGGAAGCAGTGACCATTAAGGGACAGCTCCGCTGACCTCAGGGTCTTGACCACTGGTCTTGCATGCAGTGTCTGTGGGCTCCTGCCAGGGAAACTGGACGGCGCCTCAGGGTGTCATTTACTCTCCGGACTTTCCCGACGAGTATGGGCCAGATCGCAACTGCAGCTGGGTGGTGGGCCCGACGGGCGCGGCGCTGGAGCTCACCTTCCGCCTGTTCGAGCTGGCGGACCCGCGTGACCGGCTGGAGCTGCGCGACGCC
>NW_022900946.1:20407884-20409927 GCF_012274545.1 Fukomys damarensis | reverse complement strand
CACACTCAGCTCCGCAGGGCTGCAGAACGTCCTGGAGGACCGTGCGCAGACCAAGGGATTGACTCAGACCCCTGCGGAGACTCCCGGAGGGGCCAATGCGAGCTGCAGCCCCAGGCCTGTGACTCTGCAGGCTGCAATAAGGGGTGAGGCGCATGAGAAGGGGGTGGTGGGGGTGAGTCAGGGAGTAGGCTCTGGGGGCCCTGTCCTAACCACGCCCATGTGCCTGCAGCCCCGGTCTTCTCGTCTGTGACAGTTGTCTCTGTGCTACTCCTCCTGCTCCTGTTGCTGCTGCGTCTCCTGCGCCGACGGTGTGGGTGCTGGGGCAGGGCCTGAGGGTAGACTAAGCACCGGGAGCCTGACACCTTGGAGCCCAGGGGCGTGGGGCCCCGGTGGGGGACTTGGGGCCCAAGGTGGGAGGGAAGCTAGGAAGGGACACCTGTGCTCTTGAGGGGGTGAGGCCTTGAGTCCACACAGAGTCATGTGTGGGATCCCAGGCAGAATAGGACTCTGGACGTAGGACTGAGTAGGGGTCCAGCTGACATCTGCTCCCTCCCTAGGAACTGTCTGCTGGCTCCAGGAAAAGGGCCACCAGCGTTGGGACCTTCTCGGGGCCCTGGGAGAAGCTGGGCTGTGTGGTACCGCAGACCCAGAGGGATGGCTCTGCCCCGTCCCACCGGAGACCCCCCGGCTGAAGGTCCTGCCATGGGCTACCTGCCCCTGAGTGCCTCCAGCCAGAGTTCCTTGCGCTCCCTCATCTCTGCTCTCTGACTGCAACCCACAGGCTGCGTAGGACATTGGACCTTGTGCCAATGAGATGGACACCTGAGACATTATACTGCACCCTACCTCTCGGTCTTCTACCCCTTCAAAGGCAGATCGGCCTCTGGTCATCTTGGGGAGACCAGAAATTGGACAGGAAGCATCTAGTGCTATTGTTGGAACTTGGCCTGACCCTCTGGGTCCAGGTGAGCTAGGTCAAAGGACAAGAAAAATTCAGCCTTCCAACCCATGGACCTTGATGTGGGGGTGGTGCCTGGTTTCAGCAGTCTTAGAGTATCTCTTGTTGTGGTTCTGGACTCCTGCCCTCAGTGAAAGGTCAGCAGTCAACAAAAGTGTCAAAAGATCACCCTAGACTTAAAGGCCTATTTTGGTACAGACCTCAAAAGTTCTTACATGGAGGGGGCAGCTATGTTAATGAGGTACAGCAGCAGAGGATTGCCCTGTATTCGTGCAAATGAAAGGGGTTTCACAGAATGAATTTGGTGGAGCTTTCTGGAAAGGAGAGGATGAAGGGACCGGGCAGGAACGGACGGGTGTGTCCTGTAGAAGATGGGGAGGCAAATGCTTCTGGTCCCGCCCAGGGTGGAAGAGATGGGGCGGGCCTTCTATCTTCCCCACTGTTTCCTGCCTGTTCTGGACTGGGCCAAAGGTGCGTCTTGTGGGCGGGATAAGGAGCAAGTAGGGCCAGGCCCATGGTGGAAACCTCCTCCTCCTGGAGGCTTAGGAATCTGGGGAAATCACCTCCACAGTGGGGGCTGGCTCTCAGGAGCCTGACTGGACCCTCCCAAACTGGCCCACACTAGCAGCACCTTGGACAGAGCCCTGACTGCGAGATGGGGCTGGGGGGCGGGCTGTGCCAAAGGTGTGACAACCTGGGGATCGTGGGGAGGATCAGGTGTGAAATGCTGGGGGACATGAAATGCCAGGTCACTCCAGCAGAGGATGCGGAACCAGGACCTCGGGCCCCAAATCAACAACTTTCCCATGCAAACGAGGCTGGAACTGTACATATTATGCTAAGAGGAAGAGGCCTGGGCATCTCGGGAGGAGCTCCCCACCGCCCCAGCCCATTGGCCTGGGCAGTGCAGACGTCAGGAATCTAGCGCGCGAAACGCCAGCAGGGTAGCGGGGGCGAGGAGCAGGGGCGGAGCCTGACGTTCCCTCCCTAGCCCTGCCGCGCCCGTCCTCCGGGCTTCCGTGAGAAGACCCGCCGCCTGTAAGCGAGCGCGTCTTGCGAGGACGCAGCCAGCCGCTCTGCTCGGG
>NW_022900946.1:20395855-20407301 GCF_012274545.1 Fukomys damarensis | reverse complement strand
CCTGCAGTTCAATAAGTTCGTGCTGACAGGCTACCGGCCGGCCAGCAGCGGCTCGGGCTGCCTGCGCAGCCTCTTCTACCTGCACAACGAGCTGGGCAACATCTACACACACGGTGAGCCGCGTCCCACTCCGCGCATCTGCTCCCCGCCCTGCTTGTGTGGGCCCAAAGCCCCAGCTCCCTGGTCCCGGCTAGTCCCGGCCCTGACTCGGCTAGGAGCTGCGGTGACAAAGCTCCCATTGTCCGAGCCCTGCTGCCAGCTTCCGCTTTCTCAGCAGGGGGTGGGGGCAGAACCGAAGAGAGGAGCAGAGTGGGGGCCAGACGCAGTTAATCCCGCTGAGCTCAGCCTCGGTGGTAAGGAGCCCTGTGTCAGTCTCCTTCACAATGCCAGTGCCCAGGGCACACTTCCCGGCCAGCACCGAAGATGGGTGTTAACTGTGTCCAAGAATCCCAGCCCCAGTACCTCCTGCCCTATTGCCCTCGCCTCAGTTCTGCTTGGCCGTGGTGCTCCCTCCCCCATGGCACCCTGCCCCTCTGCCACTCTGCTGACACAGACTTGCCCGTCCTTGAGCCGCCCCAGCCAGAAGAGGTGCCCAGAACCACCTGGGTTTAGCCTTGCGGACCCTCCCTGGTGACAGACTATGAGTGGCCAGACCCCCTCCAAGAGTGGGCGAGCAGCCAGAGTCCTGGTTTGCCCTGTGAAAGCAATACCATTGCCCCTAGGGAGAGGTAGGCATCCCCCAGAAGGGCTTTGAGCCTCTGGAGAGTCAGAACAAGCTTTCAGTCTCACTATGAACTTGCCTGGCTTTGCCCTTTTCTGGAAGACAAAAATACCTCCATCCTCCATTTGTGTGAGCATTTGGAGAGGTACTTGGTAGCTCTGGGGTTGGTGTGTTGCCCACATGTCCTACTCAGAATTTAGCCTGAGGTCACACCTCCCAGGGTTCCTGCCGATACCCCAAAACAGGCAGTGGTGGGGCCTCCTGCTTTAAGGGTGACAGCAGCTTGGGAGGGAGACTGCCTGGGCTTGTCCCGTCCTTTGCTTACTGCTGGGTTCACCTGGGGCAGGTTAAGCCTATTTCCTCACCTGCAAAGAGGGCTCATGATCCGTACTTCCCAGAACTTCGGCGAGCCATGAGTTTCCTGTCTGTGACCCTGAGCTTCCTCCATGCTGGATTGATTGCTGGATATCAGCTTCAGACCTGTCTCATTCTCATCCTCTTGTATCAGCTTTAGACTGGTCCCCTTCTGGAAGAGATCTGTGCTGTATGCTGAAACTGCCTGATTGATAACTGTCTCCCTCCCCCAGGGCTGGCCCTGCTGGGTTTCCTGCTATTGGTGCCGATGACCTTGCCCTGGGGTCAGCTGGGCAAGGATGGCTGGCTGGGGGGCACACACTGTGTGGCTTGCCTGGCCCCCCCTGCAGCCTCAGTGCTGTATCACCTCTTCATGTGCCACCAAGGGGGCAGCCCTGTGTATGCCCGGCTCCTCGCTCTGGATATGTGTGGAGTCTGCCTCGTCAATACCCTCGGTGAGCCAGGGATGGGGGAGCGGAGGTTCTGGCATGATCCCCGGGCAGCCTCAGACTTACTGCCCTCTCCTGCTCTCTCTCTCTCTGCAGGGGCTCTGCCCATCATACACTGTACCCTGGCCTGCAGGCCCTGGCTGCGCCCAGCTGCCTTGGTGGGCTACACTATGCTGTCGGCCGTAGCTGGCTGGCGCGCCCTCACAGCGCCCTCTACCAGTGCACGGCTCCGAGCTTTTGGTTGGCAAGCTGGGGCCCGCCTACTGGTGTTTGGGGCCCGAGGAGTAGGGCTGGGTTCAGGGGCTCCAAGCTCCCTGCCCTGCTACCTGCGCATGGATGCACTGGCACTGCTCGGAGGGCTGGTGAACGTGGCCCGCCTGCCAGAGCGCTGGGGTCCTGGCCGCTTCGACTACTGGGGTAATTCCCACCAGATCATGCACCTGCTCAGCGTGGGCTCCATCCTCCAGCTGCACTCCGGTGTTGTGCCTGACCTACTCTGGGCCGCTCACCATCCCTGTTCCCCGGACTGAGCTGCCTTCTGCCTGCCTGTGGCCTCTTGGGGCCAATAATGCCACTGTCCCTCCTTCTGCTGGTCTGCAAGGGGCAGGCTCCCTGGATGCTACCAGTGCACAGGACTTCCAAGCTGAGATTCCTTATCTTTTTCCCTGTGGAAAAACCTCTCCTACCCAGGCCTGGAATTCCAACTTCCCTTCCTGCTTTGACTTCTCTACTATCAGCTGGAAGGACATCCCCCACACCTCTTTATCTCTGTGACTTGTAAGGGTTGGGTAGAGGGACTCTGGAGTCGAATCTCGCTGACATTTAGAATCCTGCCAATTTATGCCATAATGGCCTCCCTGCCAGTCTAGAGCCATCACCTTATCCTGCCCTTCCCATAAGAGGCCAGCCCCTCTGCCCATGCTTCATGTCCTCCATCTGTCCCCCTTGCATGCCTCCCTAGCAGCCAGAAGCTCCCCTCTCCTGTCCAAGAGACTGGAGTAAGGGTACGGGGCAGCAGAACCACCCCCGTTTCCCAGAATCATGTAGACACCAGCCCTTCTTGAATCAAGTGGCCAAGAGACAGGAGGGCAGTGGCTGCTTTTCCCACACAACAGGCACAGATGTACAGTGAGTGACTCCAGACGCAGCCCCGCTGAAGTACCATGGTTTGATGATCCAACCTGTCCACTGGGGACATGCTCACTCAGGAAATCTTTGCTCCACACAGTGTGTGGCTCCAGGCCTCTGGCCTGAGGCTGGGATAACGGGGCTCTGCAGCAGGGCTCAGCCTCAGGGCTGGATCTTTCCAGAGGCCCAAGACCCTGGGCAACATTAATAAAGCGACAGGAAGCATTGTGTTGCTACTCGAGCAAGCTTGGGTACTCCCAAGATTCAAATACTTTTTATTAGACACAGGAGCTCCCAGAGGGATCCCACCTTCCCAGGGGAGGGACAGGAAAGGGGTTCCAAGGTTAAAAGCACCAAAGTTGGGCCTGTGGTTCAGACTGGGTCTAGAGAGTCCTCAAACAGGCTGAGGAGGTTCCGAGGCTCAAAGGAGGGGAAAGAACCTCTAGGAGGCTCTAAGTCCATGTCACTCAGGTCTAGGGCATCCCTTGGGGGGAAGGAACAAAGAGGAATGACACTCAGGATCCCAAAGCCAACCCTGGCGAGCCCCAGCCCTCCAGCCTACTCACCTCAGTGTGTACCTGCCCTGGGGTGTGGAGGTGCTCCTGGTGGCTGGGCCCACGATGGCCTCTGGGGAGAGTGAGGGCCTGCAGGAGGGTGGGCAAGACAAGCACTGTGTTTGGGGAGTGCAGGACAAGACCAGTTCTGACCCAAGTTGGATCAGTGAAACACAGTGTGCTTTAACCCCTCAAGTCTACCTGACCATACCAAAGGCCACCTCTGTCTTTTCAGAACACACCCAGCTTCAACTAAGCTGCATTTTAAGAGAACTCTTTATAAATGAAGTTTTTCAAGTGCTTCCTCTGTTCTCTAAAGTGGCCCTTACAACAAGGGTGACATTAGTATCAAGGAAGGAATTCCTCCGGAAAGCTATGTGTCTGAGGCCGGGAATTTAGCTCAGTGGTGCCGCTGCCTGCCTAGCAAACACAAGGTCCTGAGTTCAATCCCTGGTACCAAAAAAAGAAAAGAAAGCTATGTGTCTGGAACATGTAGCTTTCCTGTGCAGCAGTTTAATTATGGCCTCTCACTTGGCCATCAGGAACCTGTGACTAAGGTGGGATGGGGGACTGTCAAGGTTTAGGAGGCTTTGTTTCACTCAGGGAAGGACAATATCTTATCCCTGAGGACCAACAGTCTCTACTGAGGAGGGGACTATCCCAGCAGGGGCACTGGCCTGCCTGATGCAGCTGATATACAGCTGGCTGTGTGCCGCTGCCATCCCACGGCCGAGCCACACTTAACATAGGCAAGGCTGACCCATGCGGTATGATGCAGTAAGGTTTGTGACAGGCTTCCATCCACTTCTCTCCATAGGCCTTGGGCCTCCTATGTGGCATCTAGTCACAGTGATGTCCCCTCACCCCAAAACATCTTAAGCATTCACCTACCCTATGCCGTCATCATCCCAGCTGCTGGAGTGGCTGCTGTCCAGGAGTGGGCTGCAGGGTGGTGAGCCAGGTGGGGTGGCTGGTGGGGCTGGGGGCTGCAGCCAACTGGCAGGGTGAGCTAGGCCATGCCAGAGCCAGCACAACAGAGTGAGCAGGGCCTGTGGGGAGACTGAACCTTAGGAGGCCAGGCAGGTCCTGATGCAGGGTGCAGGTGGTATCCCAGCACATGGCGGCTTACCTGCCACAGGGCCCATCCTCGACTCAGGGCCTCGGCAGCCATGTACCACAGGATGCTCCAAGGGCACGGCTGCCTCAGCATGGGCAGGGCCAGCAAGGCTTCAGCTGTAGCCCGCAGCTGGGGGTCAGGCTCCAGCATCATGACAAGGACAGACCGCAGCTCAGTAGAAAGACCTGCCCATGAGGCAGAGCCATATCAGGGACCTCAGGGCACTAACCAAACCAAACCAAACCAAACCAAACCTACTCCACAGCTTAACAGTAGTCCCACAGGCAGCCATTCCCTGCCATATACAGGGAGCCCATCCCTGGATCCCCACTCACCAGCAGTGAACTCGGGGGGCAGGTAGCCCTGGCGCAGCTGCTGCCAGCCCTCCCCACCATGGGGTAGCTCCATGTTGCAGGCTACTTCAAGGATGGTGAGACCCAGACTGGGAAAGACAAGGGATGAGGATAGAAATGGGCAGAATTGGCCCTGGGACACTGACGCCAGTCCCGTGCAACCTTAGAGGGTAGGAAAGGGCAGCTCTCTTCTACCATAAGCCAGATGAATGAGGGAAGAAGGGTGAGAAGCTCTAATGAGGTCCCAAAAGGGCCAATGACCCCAGGTAGGACCTGAGCCTCAGGGGATCTTGTCAGAAAGTGTGGACCCTACACCACCTCACTGACAGGCACCAAGGTTTCTATAGTTACTGGTATTAGCATCTTTCTGCTAAGACTTGTCAGGTACAACCATTGGCGACAAGGCAATGGCTGACAGTGTGGACTTAGAACCAGTATTTGGGCGTAACCTTAGCTACTGACGACTTGGGGCAAGTCCCTTCTGCAGTGGAGTAATGGTTGACCCTACTACAGAGCTGTGAGGACTTGGTAAATCTACACAAAGGGTCTCCAGGGGGCTTGCTGCTTATAGGCAGCCAGCTCCAGAGATCCCTCTGGAGGGCAGGGGCATATCCCTCTGCCTGAGACCAAATATTCTCCAGACCTGGGGGTCAGGAAGGAGCTCTTTTCCTGGGGAGTCATTCTCTCTGCTGACCACCCACAGAAAAGGCTGCCTACATCCCATCACAACCCCTTCATGTCCCAGCCCTTACCTGAATACGTCTGCTGCTGTCCCGTAGGAGCCCTGCAGCAGCTCAGGAGCCATGTAGCGGGGATCTCCCTCCTGGGCCTCACCAGCTCCGGGAGTTCCCAGCTCCACCAGCAGCCCAAAGTCACCCAGCTTGCAGCGGCCACGGGGTCCCAAGAAGATGTTGGCTGGCTTGACATCAAGGTGGACTAGGCCTTGCCCATGAAGGTGGGACAGAGCCAGTAGGGTGTCCCGCAGGTAGCCCCAGACCTGGGCCTCTGGCAGGCTGGTACCCCAGGCCTCAGAGTGTTGTTGAAGACTGGGCCCACACAGCTCCGTCTGCAGGTACAGGATACCACCCTCCTCCCAAGCCTGCTCCAGTCGTACGCAGTGCGGGTGCTGCCCCACCTTCTCGTGGCTGCACACCTCAGCCAGTTTACGGGCCCGGTCCTTGGGGCCCCGAAATGGTGACATGGAGCGCTTGACTGCATAGAGCTGGCCATCTTCCTTGGAGCGTACCTGGAAGAGAGGTGGTGGGATGGGAAGGTGGGCGACAGGGACACAACCACATTTAACATATGTAAACAAGGTGCGGTGGCACATGTCTATGATCCCAGCTCTCCTGGAAGCTGAGCAGGAGGATCACGAGTTCAAACTTAGATTAGACCACTTAGCAACTTAGACTATGAGACTTTGTCTCAAAAAAAAAAAAACAAAAAAACAAAAAAAAACAAATAAAAAGGCTGGGGATGTAGTTCAGTGCAAAGGCCCTAGGATCAATCCCACTACCAAAAAAACAAAAAGTTTTGAAATTTAAAAAAAAACCCTATCAGCACTGTGGTGCATGGGGCAGTCTCTACTCTGATTGGAGACTCCAGGGCTCCAGAACCCCAGAGGCAGTATGATGTGTTGTAAACAAGTTGTCTTCTAGAAAGGCAGTTGATCCAGGGGCCGATGCTGCCTGCATTTTAAACAATACTGTCTTCAATACTACAAGGGAAAACTACCATTTCAAAGAAAATATAATTAATTACAAAATTTTAAGTTAAAAAAAAAAAGGTGGCAGGCAGGGTGGCAAGCCTACCAGCATTGGGGGTTGTAGCGGGGACTACACTTGGGCCTGCTCCAGGGGCCAGGCAGAGTTCTCCAAGAACCCCAGCACAACTGGCTCCAGGCAGAGAGATGGCAGCCGGGAGTACTGAAGGGTGGTGTGCCAGGCTCCAGACAAGGCACCAGTGTACATAAAACAGCCCTGGGAGGGCCTGCAAGGGGAGCATGGGAGAGCAGCCAATCATGCACAGTAGAAAGGCAGGCTGTCAGAGACAGCGAGGAAGGAGCAGGCTGTCCAGGACACTGTCCCACCCAGGGGAGGAAAACAAAGGGGTCCATAGGCAGGCCTAGGAAGCCATCCTCTCACCCACCTTGAAGACCTCTCCAAAGGAGCCATGGCCCAGGCGACTGAGCCTCTGGAAGCTCTGCTGGAAGAAGGACTCTGGCCTGTTTGGGTCATACCCAGGGCTCTGCAGGAGCTCTGAGGCCTTGTCCTGGAATGACACTCTCCGAGGCTGGGGCTGGTGCCAGCCCAAAGTCCGAGGAGGGAAGAGACGGCTGACAGGGATGCTGCCCTTGGCAGGTGGCCGTGGGGGCAGGCTCCGGCTAAGCCCCCTGGGCCTCTTGAGAGAAAACCCAGGCTCTGCATGGCGAAAGTAGGCTGGGACTGGAATAGGGGTGCCACTCAAGGGTGGCGGGGTGCCCTCAGTGGGCACAGGCATGGCCAGTGCAGGAAGCCCTAGAGGCAAAGATGGACTCCAGTTACAAAGCAATATGTCCACCCAAATGCCCAGTCCTGTGGCCCCTAAGAAAGCCGTGTCTACACCTCACACATGCGCTGCTTTACACACATGAAGGCAGTGGGGGCCACACGCACCTGCAGGGAAAGGCAGACGACAGGCAGTTACACACTTGCACAGTGCACTGCATCTTGGAGAGGACAGAAATATGACAGGGAGACAACAAACCCATATCCCCAAGGGTCTCACAGCTCAGCAGAAAGGTTAAAACTGAGATGGCTCTCAATGGCCATCCC
Source organism: Fukomys damarensis (assembly GCF_012274545.1). Lineage (NCBI taxonomy): Eukaryota > Metazoa > Chordata > Mammalia > Rodentia > Bathyergidae > Fukomys > Fukomys damarensis. The sequence goes on along the minus strand of NW_022900946.1, from coordinate 20,399,812 downwards.
TGTAATCCCAGCCCTAGGGAGTCTGAGGCAGGAGAATCATCATGGGATCAAGGCCAGCCTGGGATACATAGTGAGTTCAAGGTCAGCCTGAAATACATAGGGAGACCCTGTTTCAAAAGAGAGAGTCCTGCAGTTGACACCTATACTTCCAGCCCTCCTCGCCATGACCGTTTCCAAGACCGTGAGATGGATATATCAGCACCATTCCACATCTCCAACTTCAAAGTAAAAAGGCTCTGAGATCCTAAAGTTTATTTTTTCCTTTTTTTCATTTTTGTAGTTGTGCCAGAAATGAGAGTGGAGTTCCACTTGCAGAGTGGCAGTGTGAAGAGCCCTCTGGGTCTATTCCCAGGGACATAGGCAGAACAAGTAAAAATCATTCACAGAAAACACTTGAGTTTTTGGATGTAATAATATGGGCAGAGAGCAAATGAAGAAACGTATCAAATGTATAAGAGAAGGGCTGGGGATTTAGCTCAGTGGTTCCACTGCCTGCCTCGCAAGCACAAGGACCCAAGTTCGATTCCCAGTGACAATAAAAAAGTATGAAAGTCTACCAAATCTTAGTAAGAATATCAAGAATGTGTGGTGCATGGAAAACAAAGCATTATTGGAAGATGTGGATAAGAAATCTGGGCTCCTGCTCCCTATCAAAGTTAGTCTATCAGGGGGTGGGGATTTAGGTCAATGGTGCTACTGCCTGCCTTGCAAGTGCAATGTCCTGAGTTCAATCCCCAGTACCAAAAAAGCAAAAACCAAAATGAGGGAATCAGCTCAGGAAGGGCAGCCTCTCAGCACTTCTCAGTAATTCAACTCCACACAGCATAACTGCCCACTGAACATGGCAGAGGGGCAGGCCAGGAGCTCCCTTCCTCTACCTCCCAGCCCCCACTCAAGTTTGAGGAGCAAGCCCCAGAGTATGCACGGGAAGGAGGCTCCACACTGTTCCAAGCAGTGGCCAGAGGCACTTTCCCAGCTAGTCCTGCTTCTCACTCAAAGGGAAATATGCCACTGTCCCTGTCCCCAGCATGTCTCAGGAGTTTTGCTCATGGGCAATGGCAGGATGTAAAAGAGAGCCCTGAAGCTGCCCCCTCCCCCAAAATGAAAAAGTGTAGGGAAGTGAGTTTGGCATATGCAAAACCCTGGGTTCAATACTCAGGCAAACAAAACAAAACCAAAAACCCCCCAAAAGCTGAAGGCCTAAATAAATTAAAGGCATTACATGTTTATAGACCCAAAGACTTAATATATAAAATGGCATTATTTTCCAAACTGTGGTCTGGGAGTAGAATGGTAGAGTAGCACGATGATCCTCAGTACCACAAAACAAAAACAAAACCTCTCCAAACTAATCTACAGATCCAGTCCATTCTATCATATGGAAATTTCAGTGACCAAGAAAAGTTAAACAGAAAAACAAACAAAAAATTCAGAAACACATAGAGTTGGAGAACTCACACCTCATCTTTTTTTTCCCCCTTTGGTCTGCATTTGAGCTGGTTTGGTTTTGAGACAGGGTCTCCGAACTTACCATGTAGCCCAAGCTGGCCTTGAACTCACAGGGATCCTCAGCCTCCTGAGCGTGCCACCAAGTCCAGGCAGATTTCAAAATTTACTACAAAACCACAGTAATCAAAACAATGTGGTATTCACATAAAGTTATAGAGGTCAGCTGGGCATGGCGGCAGAGGCCTGTAATACCAACACTCAGGAGGCTGAGGCAGAGAATTGCCTCAAGTTCAAGGCCAGCACTGGGTACATACTGAGACCTTGTCTCAAAAATATAAAAAACAAAAACAAGAAAAAGACAGGGCCAGGGATTTAGCTCAGTGGTTCTGCCACCTGCTTGCAAGTACAAGGTCCCAAGTTCGATCCCCAGTACCAAGAAAAAGATATACAAAGGAATAGAATCGATAGTTCAAAAATAAACCCTTAAGAACATAAATGAATAAACCCTTTCTGGATGTGGTGGCACATGCCTGTAATCCCAGATCCCTGGGAGGCTAAAGCAGGAGGATCTCAAGTTTGAGCCCAGTGCTGGGCAACTTAGTGACTTAGCAAGACTGTGTCTCAAAAAAGAAGAACTAGAGCCAGGGGATTAGCTCAGTGATTCTGCTACCTGCCTGGCAAGTACAAGGTCCTGAGTTTGCTCCCTGGTACCAAAAAGAAAAAAGAAAAACTAAAAAGGCTGGGGATGTAGCTCAGTGCAAAGGCCTTGGGTTCAATCTCCCAGTACACTATGAATAAATAATTAATTGGGCAGGGGGTTGGGCTCAGTGGTTCCGCTGCCTGCTTTGCAAGCCCAAGGGCAAGTTCAATTCCTGATACAAATAAATAAATAAGCACATAAATAAATAAATTAATAAATAAATAATAAACACAACCATTCATGGGTTTTATTTATGGTTTTCTTTCTTTCTTTCTTTCTTTTTGAGACAGGATCTCACTATGCAGTTCAGACTGCCCTGGAACTCACTACGTAACCCAGGGTGTCTCCAACTCGAAGTGATTCAGCGATCCTCCTGCCTCAGCTTCCCAAGTGCTGGGATTACAGACATGCGCCACCATGCCCAGCTCATTTAGTTTTCAACAAGAGGGCCAAACGATTTGATGAAAGGGTGTAGTCTTTTCAACTCCTGACAGTAAGTTTCTACATGCAAAACTAACTTGGATAAGTGGCAGGCTGTCAAAGACAGCCCTGACTTTACATATTTTTCCCCAGTAAAAATAATTCATCTATTGCTTGGGAGAAATATTAATGGTTGATCTTGGAATGATATCTGTGAGTGGTGTTACATATATGCAAGCTATGCATAATATTAGTTTTCTGAACCTGGGACATTTTGAATTCCAAAATGTACCTCACTTCAAGGGTTAATGGATCTGTCAAAACTTTATGACCTCACGGAGGGCTTAGCCCAGTGTTTAAAAAGTAATGCTAAGTATTATACATAATATTCTGGCTGGTAACTGAAAGAACACCCAAAGTATAGTGGTGCCAAGGTACCAGTGACTGTGTATGTTGAGCAGAGAGGGCTGTTGTGTTGCCACAATGTTAAGAGAAACAAAAGCAAGAAAGCAAAAGGGAGAAAGTCAATTTTGAGAGGAAGCCACAGTGTATCAGAAAATGCCATACCTAGCACAGGGTGCTGACTGTAGGATTAGTGTACTGAAAGGTAGCCTGCTGTTGTTATGGGAGTAAGCAGGTGAAGCAAGGGATCCTGCTAGACTGTCTGAAAGGCTCACCCTACATCCTCACCTCTGCCTCTATTTAGTTCATGAATCAACTCCCGAGCCTTTTCAAAATGAGGAACCAGGATGACAGGATCTTCTAGGGCTCAGATTAGAAGTACAGCCTCCTGGGCTGGGGATTTAGCTCAGTGGTTCTGCTGCCTGCCTTGCAAGGACCAAGTTCGATCCAAAAAAAAAACAAAACAAAACACAACAACAAAAAAAGAAGGTCGGCCTCCAGCTCTGGTGCAACCTGGTGTGTACTAGGCACCTGCATCTTAAATCAGTTTCCAGGCTGTGTCAAAGTCACTTACATTCTGGCACTTGCTTCACTGGCCAGACCAAAGAGCCTTAGGGATGGGAGGGGACGGTAGGGAGGCCAGGCTGGGGGTGCCAGGCAGTTTCCAGGGACCTCAGGACTAGCCCACAGCCCTTACCTTTTCACTGGGCAAAGCACATCTGCGGACCTAGGTCTACCACAACACTGAGTTCCTCCCTGTAGGGCCGTGGCTCGATTCGCTCCGTGGGCGGGGAAAACCCTGGAGAACAATTGGGGGGCTCGGCCAGTCAACCGGGAGAGGCTGTCACAGGGGCCAGCGCGGCAGAGGAGACTCGTTGCAAGCCAAGGAGAGCAGAGCTGGGTGGGATAAGCGCGTCCAGACCGAAGGGGGCAGGCGGCTGAGGGGGAGGAAGCGCGCGACGCCAGGGACGGTCCCCGGGGAGGGG
>NW_022900946.1:20387830-20395387 GCF_012274545.1 Fukomys damarensis | reverse complement strand
GCGCACCGCGTTTTAGCGGTGCGGGTCGGGGTTTGGGTGATTTCGCTGTTTGTACCTTGAATCTGTTTCCTTGTTTCTAGTGCGATTCCGTCCTGAGAGCTTCCTTCCCTGATCTCCAGACGCCCAGGGGCCTCCAGACCCTGGGCCTGTCAACCGCAGCTTTCCACGGGCTGCTTTAGTTTTTGTGTCTACGAAAGAGGTAGTCGTGGCACTAGTATGTGGTCAAAGATTTATAGACAGGTGCAAAAAATAAATCCTCTTTTGCAACTCAAAATACATTGTTCAGTATGTTTTAATACATTTAAAAAGGAATATTTTTGTCGTTTTTTATTGGTACATTTCGATATGCATAATGATAACAATCATTTTAGGGATTTGTTCCTGCACATGATATATCTTGCTGCTTCTTGTTTTTTCAATTCCCCTCCCCTTCCTTCAAGCCCCTTCTTTTAAGAAGAAATGTTATTGCTGAATGTGATGGTGCACACCTCTAACCTCAGCATTTGGAAGACTTTGACAAGAGTGTTCAAGGTGAGGCCAGCCTGGACTATTATGACACCTAACATTATGAGATGACCAAAGTGGTGGCTGGCCAGGCCTGGTGGTATAGGCCTGTAATCCCAGTTCTCGTGAGGCTGAGGCAGGAGGTTCGTTTTTGAGGACTAGGCCAGCCTGAACTATATAGCAAGACCCTGTTTCTAAATAAATAGGAAGAATGGAAAAAGAAAGAAAGAAAGATTGATTTGACAGATATCACTGGCCATTAAGGTTAGTTTCAAGACTAAAGAGTTGTGCTAGGGGTGATTGTGCATACCTGTAACCCCAGCACTTGGGTCGGCTGCAGCGGGAGGATCCCCACAAATTTGAGGCTAGCCTGAGGCTAGTGAGTTCATGACGATCCTGAACTACACAGCAGGACACTGTTACAAAAAAAACCAAAGAAACAAAAAGGTTGAAGAGTTGATAATTAGCGTAAGACGTGAGAGGAGTGTCAACTGTATCGATGCAGTGTTCCCAATTTCATTTTTTTTTTTTTTTTTGAGACAGGGTCTCACTGTGTAGTTGAGACTGACCTGGAACTCACTATGTAGCCCAGGCTGGTCTTGAACTCACAGAGATCCTCCTGCTTCAGCCTCCCGAATGCTGGGATCACAGGTGTGAGCCACAACGCCTGGAGGTATTCCCATTTTCATGTGACACATGAAGAGAGTTTGTTTTGTTTTGTTTTAAAGGCTTCTATCTTAAGAACATAAGGTCTAGAGTTGAAGACTTGTCTTACTGTGTTTGGATCATATTTGTTTAAATGTAGTAAGTGGTGCTTTATCAGATTAAAGCTCCCACAGGCCACACATTAATAAAAGATCCTTGTGGCTTTAAAAAATGTCATGGGACTGGGATTTAGCTCAGTGGTTCCAGCACTTGCCTCACAAGCACAAGGACCTGAGTTCAATCCCCGATAACCGCCCCCACCAAACAATGTCACAGAGGTGTGCCAGAGACTTAGCCCCAGGGAGTGGTCACTTTGGCAGAACAGGAAATCCTGGTAGGGTCCCATGTGCCTGGGCCTTCACCACCCCAAGTTGCAGTAGGAAACCACACCAATGCACTTCCAGCTCTCAGAATATGTGACTTCTGTGCATTTTCAAAAGCAAGAAAATGCCACCCCTTCCAGGAAGCTCTCTATACAGGCCAGAGCCTCCTTGACCTGGTCTCTTGTGCTCACAGCCTCCCAGTGGACAGAACTCAACTTTTCTGAGTCTCTAGGTTTCCCCTTCAGCACCTTCCCAACTGAATGACCTTGGTGACACACTGGACTCTCTGAGCCTCAGATTAGTCTCCTCTCCTGTAAAAATGGAGCTGATAAAGCAGGGATGATCCCCTTAAAGCCCTTAAGCTGGGCTGGAGACTATTTCTTCCTTGCACCCCATTTCCTGGGGTGGTGGGGAGTCTTTTTACTATTTCATTTCTCTCTCTGAAAGTGTTTCCACTTGTATACTTGTTGACACCCATCTTCTCTGTCTTGATCGCCAGAACAAGTCCCCCAACCAAACCCCACTGCAGGTCTCTAAAAAGTCACTAAATGGGTCTCCAGGCCCATTTAGCACTTGAGCAGTCAGCAACACTCCTTCACAGACCAGCACTATGGGAGAGCTGGCACCTGGACAGACCCAGAGCTAGGGGGCTGCAGCCCAACTCCCTGCATTTTTATTTTATTTATTTTATTTTTTGGCACTGGGGATCAAATTCTGGCCCTTGCACTTGTGAGGCAGGCACCAGAACCACTGAGCTAAATCCCTGGCCCTTGTTTTTGTTTTGTTTTTTTTGAAACAGGGTCTTGCTATGTAGTTCAGGTGGGCCTTGGACTATGGAGTATTATAGACAGCTAAGTCAGGTGGAAATATTATAGGTAGTCAGATAGGACTAAGCCTGAGAGAGAGTCAGGACAGAGGTATAACACATTACAACCCATGGCCGGAGATGCATCTTTTGGAGACGAGGCCTCAATGACCAGGCATACATACTTCCCCAAAGGACAAGATAAGCAGTAACACCTGGCCTAATGAAGTCTAGATAGACATCAGTCACCCCAGTTAGTGACCAAGACCTCCAGACCCATAATGTCCTAGAAAAAGTCTGTGTTCTTTCCATGCATACTTGTTACATGACTTGATTCCCCATTGGATCACTATTATCTAAGCAACTGTACTCGTAACCTTATTGGCTGATTATACCTTTAACCCATGTTGTACCCACATGGTTTTTGGTCTATAAAACTTCCCTGTACAGGGCCAGGGATTTAGCTCAGTGGCACTGTGCCTGCCTCACAAGCATAAGGTCCCGAGTTATCTTCTCAATCAACATTTCCTACTCTTAACCTCCGGTGTTCCTAGAATCCATTCTTCAATTTTAGAGAACATGAACTTGCAGTATCAGACATCTAACAGGTTGAGAGCTATACTATTTCTCTTATATCATTTGGAGGTCACATTTCATCTCCTGATAACACTTCCTAATAGTAGCACAGGCTGGCCTTAAACTCACAGTGATCCTCCCGCCTCAGCCTCCAGAGTGCTGGGATTACAGGTGTGTGCCACTAGGCCCAACTCCATGCCTGGCCTTTTTTTTTTTTTTGCGGTACTGGGAGCCAAACTCAGAGCCTTGTGCTTGCAAGGCAGGCATAGTGCCACTGAACTACATCCCTGGCCCTGGCCATTTAAATTTTTTAAAATTTAAAATAGGGCCAAGGATGTAGCTCAGTGCAAGGGTCTTGATTTCAATCCCTACCTAGGTAAAATGAAAACAGTTTAGCCAGTAAGCACGCCAGCTGTGGTATCAGAGACAGTGCTGCCCTGCACATGAGTCAAATGGCATAATAGTTCCTCCCTCTTGGAGGGGAATGAGGACTAGCTGAGAAAAAGTGTCTGTCGTGTTCAGCCTACGGCCAAGCCCACAATAAGGGCCTGCTCACTTTTAGCTACAAGGGTTGCACCCTCTCATGTATTTTTTGCAGTTGTCAAGGCAGCTGCCTGCGGTAAAAGGAGGCCTCTGCAGGAGACAGAGCACTTTGACGGGGTTCTATAGTGGAGGAGGCCCCGCAAACCTGCCCTGCCCAGCTCGGGATCCCGGAGATCTGGTCCCAGAGGGCAGTCGGGCGCGCCCCCTTGTGGTACATCGCCATAACAGCACCGCGGGGCTCCCGCTAGCTCCGCTCCCCCAGACCCGGGCACCACAGGAGCAAGTGATGACCTCAAACCGAAACGTGGAGACCCTAGCGAGGCAGGGGACTGGGGATGTGGTGGGCACTTCTGGGGAAATAACTACGTTCTATTTGGTTGCGTGGTATTTGCTACCTACTCTTTTTTACAACATACATCACATTTTAAGTGTGCTTTTTTTTTTTTTTTTTTGGTACCGGGGATCCAACTCGGGACCTTGTGCTTGCAAGGCAGGCGGCAGCACCACTGAGCTAAATCCCCTGCCCATCAGTGTGCTTCTTTATGAACGTCATTTCACATCTGCATAAAGTTTTACCAAACTGGCAGGCGGGGCAGAAGGAGTTAAAAGAGGCCAACTATGCACGCTGTGAGAGCTTGTGAGATTTTGGGAGGGTGTCCCAGAAGCAGCCCGGGCTGAAGCTCAGATCCGGGCTACAGAGCTTCTCGGAGACACCGAGCAGGCGGCCAGAGGGGTCAAGTTCGCAGCTGTGGTGCAGAGGTGTCTGCTCACAGGCGCCTGGCCGCCGCCCAGCTGTCCTCCTGGGTGCCCGCCCTCACACGTGCTGCTGGGGCCAAGCAGCTGCCCCTGAGCCCCTTGACAAGGGCTGAGCCATTTCAGGCAATGCACTTCCTGGGCTTCCTCCGTATGCCAGCAACCCAGCTGTTGGTTTGCTCTTGGCGGGGGTCCAGCCCTTCAAGTTTATTCCTCTGTTCCGAGTCTGGGCCACATCCTCTCAAGCCAGGGTGCCTAGTAGTCCAGGCCAGGGTTCTGTCAGGGCCTCTCCAGGCTGCAAGACCTGTATGTTCTCAGGCTGGCCCTGCCTGGGGTGAAGTGAGGCTGTGCTGGAGTGAGCGCTGTGGCATTCTGCTCCTGAGCAGTGGGCAAACTGGCCTGAGGCCCCAGGCTGCCTGGCACTTCCCACAGACCCCTGCCAGCACCCAGGCAGCAGCCAAGCAGTCACACAGCCTACACCTTCTGTATGGCCCCTCTCAGGATCCCTCTCTGCCCACTCCAGACAAGCATCCTGGTTCCCTGCGGGTGAGCCCTGTTTGTGTGCATGTCTGAGTGTCTGAGCCTGTGGGGGGCCTCAGCCAAGCCAGGTCAGAGCAGGCTGGGGTAACTGGGCCTGCAGCGTGTGGGATGCGGAGAGCAGTATGGTGGACTTGGGGCCCTGAGGGCTGCCTGGGTTCTGACTCCAGCCCCACCACTTATAGCTTTACCATTTGTGCCAAGTGCCTTCCTGCCTCTGTTTCCCCACGTGTAAGTGAGAATAAATCCCATAGCACTAGCACTATGGGCCCTGCTTCAGAAAAACGGATTCCTGCCTAAGGTGCCAGGCCTGATGGAGTAGATACTGAATCCTTCCTGAACCCAGCACCCAGCCTGCTACCACCAGGCCACTGAGCAGGCCTCCATGAAGACCCCAGGGAGCCGCCGCCACCAGCCATGGGGTCTGACAGATGGCCTGGCAGGAAAACCCCACCCAGGGAGTCCCAGCTGTCCGAGGCTTTCCACCCTGTCTTTTTGTTAGTATGTTTGCGGTACATAATAAATAAGAGAAACTATGAGATACTTTTTTAAATTATTTATTTATTTTGGTACCAGGAATCGAACTCGGGTCCTTGTGCTTGCTTGCGAGGCGAGTGGCAGAATCACTGAGCCAAATCCCTGGCCCAAGATACTTTTTTTTTAAAGTTACAATTTATTAATAAAATTTAACATCACATAGTTCATTCAACTAGTTCTTTATTGTACATAGTGACAACATCTTCACCAAACTGAGTGCTCAGGGGTTGAACTGATCCACGTGCGGCACAGCCCAGGCAAAGACTGAGACTCCCCCTCTACCTAAACCATGCAGAGCAGCAACAGCCAGGGGATCACAGCCAACACGCGTTGTCCAGAGCTCTGGTTTAGAAACCAACAGCACAGCTTTAATCGCCACTCACATCACACATTCGAAACATGTCATTTTATTTTATTTGGGGGGGTACTGGGGATCGAACTCTGGTCCTTGAGTTTGTGAGGCAGGTGGTGGAACCACTGAGCTAAATCCCCGGCCCGAAACATGTCATTTTAAAATACAATAACAAAATTAAGTTAAAAGTCATCTGTATTTCATAGACATCCTTTAGTGATTGACAAATCTGTAGGTGGCTTGACTTTTCATTGTAGTTGAAGACACCCACATTTTAGATGATGACTGTCAATGGGGACAGCAGGGGAGCTTCGCCTGACAGGCAAAGTTAGACTGTAACCAGCGAGGAAGTGTTCCCTTTCCTCTTTTTCTTTTCCAGGAGGATCTGGGCCATTTTCACTTATTCATATCCCATCTTGTTCAAAAATGATAACTGGGCACTGTTCTCAGCCCAAGTTTGAAAATGTACAAAAACTGGGTACCACTAAGTTGTGAGTCTATCCATTTTTCTGTTTTGATCCTTATATCTTTTTTTATTTTATTTTATTTATTTATTTATTTATTTTTTGGTTTTTTGAGGCAGGGTCTCACTATGTAGTTGAGACTGACCTGGAACTCGCTGTGTAGCCCAGGCTGGTCTCGAACTCACAGCGATCCTCCTGCCTCAGCCTCTGGAGTGCTGGGATGACAGGAGTGCGCCACCACGCCCAGCTTTATTTTATTTTTTTAAAGTGTATTTATTTACTTTGGTACCGGGGATTGAACTCAGGAGTTTGCGCTTGTGAGGCAGGCGGCGGCACCACTGAGCTAAATCCCCAGCCCCTTCTGGTTCTTTTTATCTGAAAACATGCCACCACATGCAACATCTGTATCCCAAATTTGAACAAACAGTCAATCCTCCCCGTCCTGGGTTACTAGCTTCTCACACTCACCTGTCATTTACCATACACTGTAATACAAATGCTGCACCTTGCCACCAAACTGTGTCTCGGAATCGTAATCTCTTCTCCTTTTAGTGAATGAACTGGAATCCCAACTACTCAGAAGTCTGAGGCAGGAAAATCGCTACTTCAGCCTAATCATTAAAACAAGACACGGGTCGGGGATTTGGCTCGGTGGTGCTGTCGCCTGCGTCACAACCCAGTGTCCCGAGTTCAATCCCTGGTACCAAAATAAATAAATAAAACAAGACTCTATCTCAAAATAAAAAGTAAAAAAAAAAATAAAAACAACTGCAGCTGTCGCTCAGTGATAAAGCGTTTGCAGCTCCAGGCCCTGGGTTCAAACTTCAATAATGGAGGGAGAATGTGTGCGTGTGCGAAAATCTGTATAAACTCTGAGCAGGTGGAGGCGAGGAAACGCAGTGGCCGACTGCAGCGGCAGAAGAAATTTTAGGCCAGGTGGGGGCGCCCAACGTGCGTGTGCCGCGCCGAGTCTGTGGGATGGGGGCGGTGACTGTGCATCGCGGGACACGGTGATTGGCTGGCGGGACACGATGATTGGCTGGGAGAGGAAAGGTTGGCCGGAAGTGTTTAACCGAGCGCCGAAGTCCCAGTGGATTCCAGTGAGCCTACTGCTGGGCGGCTGGAGCTCGCGTAGGCCGTAGGCGCACCGGTCTTTCATTGGCTGGCGTGTAGCACCGGGTGCCTCCGATTGGTTGGTCCCCCGGAGCGCGGCGCTTGGCTACAGCGAGGAGAACGAGGTGCGGGCGGGTGGCACTGCCAAGCTGGCGGCACGACCGCCAGCGCCTACGGGGGCGGCTGGAGCTCGCGTAGGCCGTAGGCGCACCGGTCTTTCATTGGCTGGCGTGTAGCACCGGGTGCCTCCGATTGGTTGGTCCCCCGGAGCGCGGCGCTTGGCTACAGCGAGGAGAACGAGGTGCGGGGGGGTGGCACTGCCAAGCTGGCGGCACGACCGCCGCG
>NW_022900946.1:20365548-20379034 GCF_012274545.1 Fukomys damarensis | reverse complement strand
CTGATCCCTCCCTGCTGACCTCCGGCGCCCCGAGGCCGCTGGCTGCTGGGGCTGTGCCCCGGTGAGTAGCTCCTGTGCTGGGACCTGGGCAGATCAGAGGTAGGCAAAGGGGCCAGAAACCGAGAGAACATGGAGTGGGGGTCAGTATTACACTAGATTCAAGATTAGGGGCTTTCAGCTAGGGTGTGGGTAATCACCTGTAAATCTAGCACCCAGAGAGGCTGAGGCAGAAGGATCTCCAATTCGAGATCACCCTAAACAAATTAGTGACTAACATAACAAGACCTCGTCTCAGAACAAAAGGGCTGGAGGTGAAGCCCAGTGGGAGTACTGAGTTCAATTTCCAGTTCCCCGTCCCCCGTCCCCCCCCCACTAAAGACTTTATCCCTCGTCGCCCTCCTTGCGGCCTCTTGCTAGGTTATTTGAGAATGTAACTCATCCCCGTCTTGATAACTGATTGATGTCAGGGCACCAGGCTGTCTCAGCAGCACATGCAGGAGGAAACGGGAGAAAACAAACGTTTAAAATGCTTTCACTAGGCGGGAGTGCTGGTGCTCACCTGTAATCCCAGCACTCAGGAGGCGGAGGCAGGAGGATCGCCATGAGTTTGAGACCAGCCTGGGCTACATAGTGAGTTCCAGGTCAGTCTCGACTACATAGTGAGACCCTGTCTCAAAAACCAAAATATAAATAAAATACTTTTACTTTTGGGGGGTGCACTGGGTGCCAGAACCACTGAGTTAAATCCCCGGCCCAAAAATGCTTTTAACTAATGTCCAGAATGTCACATTTTCCCTTGTAAAGGGTCTGTCTGTCATGGCTAAGGCTTTGATCCTCCCCAAGTCTGTTATTTTTTTGTTTTTTTTGTAGGGCTGCAAATCAAACGTGGGTCCTCTTTCATGCTAGCCAAGTGTTTCCCCACTGAGCTACACCTCAGCCCCTCCTTTCCAAGTCTTTGGTTTGTTTGTTTGGTTTGTTTGTTTGCTTGTTTTGAGACAGGGTCTCACTATGTAGTGAGACTGCCCTGGAACTTACTATGTAGCCCAGGCTGATCTGGAACTCACAGTGATCCTCCTGCCTCAGCCTCCTGAGTGCTGGGATTACAGGAGTGCACCGCCACACCCGGCCTCCTTTCCAAGTTTTAAAGAGAAAATTTCAACTGAAGTAGATCGAGTGGGGCTGCTGGCCATATGGGTGATGGACAGTCGATACTGGGGTGGAGGGTCACACGCAAGGGCTGTGAAGTCATTCTCAGAGACAGGAGAGCCCCAGGCTGAGTCCTGAGCCGAAACTTAGTTCTGTCCCCGGGCTTGCTGCCCTCCCACCCCCACCCTGGAGGTTTCTGTGCAGCAAATACAGCTCAATAAATTCCTTTGTTCCACAGGTGGCCCAGCTCAGGTAACCAGGCTGACGGCCCATCTCCCTGGGCTTTTCTGCAGTAGCTCAGGAGTATCAGGAAGCCAACCCCAACCTTGGAGGACCTCTGAGAGTCCAGCACCCACCAGCAAGAAAGGGTATATATTAGTGTCCTGTGACTGCTGTAAGTCACAAACTGAGTGGCTGAAGATAACAGAAATTTGTTTTCACAGTTCTGGAGGCCAGAAATCCGAAATGAAGGGATTGGTAGGGCATTGATCCCTCTGCAGCACTTGGGAAGGATCCTTCCTTGCCTCTCTCAGCTTCTCACTGCCCCAGGTCTCTCTCTCTCTCTGCTTGTGGCCACAACACTCCACAATCTCTGTCTTCTTCCCATGCTTTTCCACTGTGTCTGTCTCACAATTCTATTTTTCTCTTCTTAGGCAAGCACTCTGCCACTCAGCTATACCGCAGCCCTTTATTTTTTATTATGAGACAGGGTTTCACTAAGTTGCCCAGGCTGCCTCAAACTCGCCGTCCTCCTGCCCCTGCCTCCTGAGTGGCTGGGTTCTAGGCATATACCACCATACCTGCCCATTTTTCTCTTACAAGTATTATAGACAGCTAAGTTAGGTAGAAATAGAGGCATTGTGAATGTTACCCTTATCCAAAATATACTAATAAAGATTTTGCTTCAAATAAAGAAATATAGGCAGTCAGACAGGGACAGGCCCTTGAGGGAATCGGTGCAGAAGATGAGAAAACATTACAGCTGACTAGAGGCACATCTGTTGAAGGCCAGGCTTCAAGATAAAGACAAAATGGCCAGGCCTATATGCCTCCCTGAGGGATAAGCAATAAATTAAAGACTATGCCTGGTCCAATAAAGTCTAGTGCCCATGTGAGTGACCAGGACCTCTTGATCCATCCCTTCCTAAAAAGGTCTCTGTTCTTTCCATATACACATGCTGTGTGACCTGCTCCCCCATTGGTCAATATTACCTAAGTGGCTAAACTTACAATCTTATTGGTTAGTCAGAGTTTTGATTCACGTAGTGCCCACCTCATGATTTTGCTCTGTAAAACTTAACTCCGAGGGCTCCGGGTTTAGCTCCGTGGCACCATGCCTGCCTTGAAAGCGCAAGGTGCTGGGTTCAATCCCCTTTACAAAAAAAAAAACTTGCTCTGAGAAGTAGGGTCCATGGCAACCTACTTTCAGGTCCCCTCCCCAGGAACTCTCACATTTTTCCTACTCTTAACCACTGTTGTTCTTTAGAATTCATTCTTCCATTTTGAGGAACGTCAACTCTGTATCCGACATCTAGCAGGTTAAGAGTTCTATTGTTCCCCGTATTTCACAAGGATATCTGTCCTTAGTTGTGGATCCTGTCAATCCAAATTGATCTCATCTTGAGATCCTTCACTTAATGGCATTTGTAAAGATCCCCAGGTTCCACTTGTCATTTATGGGGCCATCATCTGATCCATATAAGCAGTGTCCTCTACCCTGTGGTGCTGACTCAACTCCTTTCCGGTCTTCCCAGAACTTACAGTATTCTCGGTTCTGTCCCTTATTGACCTGCGGTATTAGGTGACCCTGGTACTCTTACGCAGGAGCTGATAAACATCAGACTTTAATATAGCTTACTGGCCCCGAAAGAAGATAAAAGGATTGTCTTTTTCCCTTTTCTGATTTCTGGTTAAATTCCTACCTGCGTCCCCACCCTCCTTTAAACTGCACAGCTGCAGTCTGCTAACAAGTGAAGAGGAGTAGACAATGAACGTGTCCTCTTAAAGATAGCACTAACCAGGGAGCCCCACCCTCAGAATCTGGGAGCTACAAGTGCTGCTGGTTGAAAGCTGATGATCACAGCCGATAATAAAGTTAATTGTTACCCAGGTAGTGTCTTATGGTTTACAAGTGAAACTTCTTTTATGCTCTTGACAAAATAGTGACCCCCAGAGTGTGGATGTGTCCTCTAGAAAGTACATGGGACAGCCCTGGAGGTAGGTAGTAGGCCCAGAGACACCTGTGGGTGGGCACTTTGTGACTTGCCCAGAAAGGCCCTGGGGTGGAAATCCAGCCTGCAGCCTTAAGGGTAAAGGGCACAGGTACCCAGACAGGAGGACAGTGAAGGAGAGGGTGGAGGGTAATCAGGTCCTGATGTCCAACCCCCTCCGGATGGTAGCTCCAGGGTGATTCGGGGAGGCTGAGCAGGGGAGGAGGTCAGGCTTGCTGCCTGCTGGGAATAGCACCCTGACACCTGAGAAACCAGGTAGGGAGCCCTTTGGAAGTCAAGGTCTGGATTTGAGCAGACTGGACCTCTTCATGTGTACTTGGCCAAGCCCTTTACTGCAGCTGTGATGGGGTCATGAGCTCCTGGGAAGTATAAGTCCTTTAGATCTTGTCCAAACCTGTGGCAGGCGGGGTTCCCGGGGACCAGCTTCCCCTGTGAAACTGGGCCCTTGGGCTCCTCCGGGGTAGTGAGTGCTGCCTCTCTCGGGGATCCGGCTGTGTACCCCATGCCTCGTACAGTAGCTCTCCTCCCCAGTCACTGGCCCACACCTTTCCCCTCTAAATGGAGTGAAGTAACTCCCACACCTTTTTTGTTGTACCAGTGATCTAACTCGGGACCTTGCACTTGTGAAGCAGGCATGAAGCCACTGAGCTAAATCCCCGGTCCTTCTATACCTCTTAACTTGAGCCTCCCAGCCCTCTGTTCTGCCAGAGGGAACAAAGTCATTTTGGCCTTTACAGTGTGGACTACGGTAAGGCCCAGCAGCCCCAGCCTCCCTTTCCTCTTAGGGTAGTATTTTGGGGAAAGTTCCCCTCCCCCATCTCTTACGCTGCTTGTGGGATGGGGTGTGGAGATTGTCAGGGAAGTGTTAAAGTGCCTTTGAGAGGGTGACCGCACCTCTCGGTGTCAATGGCATTCCAGTCCCAATTAGGTCTTAGCTTTAACCCTTTGATAGCCAAGATCCTAGTCCAGGTGAATCAGCAG
The DNA here is from genome assembly GCF_012274545.1 of Fukomys damarensis. Classification (NCBI taxonomy): domain Eukaryota; kingdom Metazoa; phylum Chordata; class Mammalia; order Rodentia; family Bathyergidae; genus Fukomys; species Fukomys damarensis. The sequence goes on along the minus strand of NW_022900946.1, from coordinate 20,374,676 downwards.
AACCTAGGAGAGAGTCTAGAGCCATCCACCTTGAGGTATTTTCTCACTTTTGTTCTCCCCCAGGCCTTAGTGATTGGTGCTTTGTTTTTTCTGAGAGGAAGAAGCCTGGTGTGGCACAAGTCATAATTCTAGCACTCTGGGAGGCTGAGACAGGAGGATTGCAATTTAGTGACTTAGGGAGACCCTGTCTCAAATTTTTACGAAAGGGATGGGAAATGTAGTTCTATGGAAAGGCCCTGCATTTAATCATCAATATACATCCCTCCCCACCCTACCAGGAAAAAAGAGAAAGTGTGGGAGATGCATGTGCCATAGGAGAGCAAGTCCAGTAGAGATTTCTCACAAGGAGTGGCCCATGTCCTCCGAGTCCCCGTCTCCCTTGTGGCTGGCTGGTCCTTGGCAGAGTGGGCGCTCCTTTGCTTCAGCAGGGAATAGTTGGAGTGTGTGCAGCCTCCCCACTCCTTTACCATGTTCAGGGAGCTGGGGAGCATCGAGGCAGGACCTGACTACAAGCTGACCAACTGTCTCACTGTTCAAAACTGGGACTGTCCCGGGTCAACTGGGGTGTGTTGGGCCCCCAGGACCCAAGGCAAGTGTGGGGGGGGTTTCTGCTGGGCCCTGGGAAGAGAAAAGGCCCTGCCCCTTTGCTGGGGCCCCAGGAAGTGGGTGGGGGGCCCTTCGGAGACCAAGGCTTTTGCTGCCAACTGACACCTGCCCAAACCTGTGTGGCTGGATTCCTGGCAGCCCCTGGAAGGCAAGAGAGAGCCCCCTGACAGGCTAGTTTCTGTTTGCTCTTCCTTACAGTCATCCCCTTGCCTCCACCCCTATGAAGTCTACACCATAGGGACACTGATTTGGACACCACAGAGGGTTGAACTGGCCACTACTGCCAACCCCCATCCATACCCTGCCACTGTAGAGAAGGTGCCTCCACCTCCTCTGGCCTCAGTGGGGCCACCAGACCGGCTGTCCACAGGGAGGAGCCTCTCCCTGTGGCGAGGCTGGGCAGGGTGGTGGGGTATACCCGAATCCACCCCATTTTGGAGACCAGCTGAGTGGTGCTTTTTCATTCAGGGAAGGTTGTAAAGCTTTGTGGGGTCATAGACCCCTTTGCCAATCTGATGAAAACATAAGCATCTCTTCCCCAAAATACTAAAACCTTTACCCAAAAGTGATGCTTACACTTCTGCTTCTAAGCCCAAACAACTTGTTTTTATTTTGAATAGTAGGGATCGAAGCCAGGACCTTTGTAACTGAGCTACGTAGCCAGCCCCTTTTTTATCTGTATATGTCTATGTGCTTGTGTGTGTTTGTTTGTTTAATTTGTTATTTGTTTTTTTGGTACCAGGGATGAAACTCGGGTCTTTGTGCTTGCAAGGCAGGTGGCACAACCACCTGGGGGCTAAATCCCTGGCCCTGTTTGTTTGTTTGTTTGTTTGAGAAAGGGTCTCACTGTGTAGTTCAGGCTGGTCTTGGACTCACTCTGTAGCCCAGGCTGTCCTTGAATATACCCAGCTTTATATGTTTACTTTTTGAAACAGGGCCTTGGCCTTACTTAGTCAATAAATATCCCAGGTTGGGGATATTTGGCTGGGCATGGTGGTGCACACCTGTAATCCCAGTACTTGGAGGCTGAGGCAGGAGGATCACTTCAAGTTCAAGACCAGCCTGGGCTACATAGTGAGCCCTTGTCTCAATCAATAAATAATAATTTCCCAGGCTGGGGTCAAACGTGCAATCCTCCTGCCTCAGCTTCCCAGAGTGCTGAGATTATAGGTTTGTACCATCTCACCTGCCTCAAATCTGAACAATACTTTAAATTAGAACCCTTTATAATAAAGTCCCAAAATGTACCTACCCCCCAAGCTGAGGGGGCACTCCCAGCTCTGTCCCCACTGGGGCTTCTGGTGCCAGGGTCCACTCTAGGTTCACCCCCAGCTCTCCCTTCCTTAGAGGAGATGTAGAGGTGAGAGGCTGTCCTGATGAGGGCCGCTGTGGCTTCCAGAATCCTCATGCACCCCCTTCGGAAGTGTGTGAGTGGGAGAGATTTTCCTCAGTGTCTTTAGGAGTTCTTAGGAGGGGTTGGGGAGTTTGTGAAGCTCCCAGAATGAGCGGCTCCCCGTGTGTTGTGGGATTTGTTCCCACAGAGAACGTGGGTCCCTTAAGGTTTCTCAGGTGGGTCTTTGACCCAAGAGGATTAAGGAGCTTGACCTTGCATGATCCGTGTGGGTCCCAGGGTGCCTTCCACAAAGTGAGTCACAGTTCTGAGGGGCTCTTTTCTGTGTTGGAAGGCACCCTCCAGACGCCTGGGTGCTCTAGGCCTCCCTCCCTGCCCACTTCTGTGGTTTTGGCCTGGAGGGCCCGACTGGCTACTTCTGCACCGTGGCAGACAGTCAGGTTCTGGGCTCATTCCTGCCCTGGGGTCCCTTCAAAGCCCCACCATCTCCCTTTCTTCTCCATCCCCCTGTGCACCCCTCCACCTCAACAGTAGTCTCTTTATCTGCAGGCCTCTAGAGACCTTCAGTAATTCTGCTTAGCCCTCCAGTTTCGGCAGCAGGGGTAGGGGGCACGCCGGAGCTGAGGTAGAAGTGTGGGAGGGGTAGTTTTCTAGGCCGTTGCCACGGCGATGCCACCTGAGTTGGGCCCAGGCACCTGTTGCCTGGGGAACTGTGCGGGCGGGGCCCTTCCCCTGGGAGCCACCTGGGCCACTGGGCTGAGGCAGGAGAAGGATCAGATTCCAGAAAGTGTTGGGGGGTGGCTGGCTGGATACCGTGGAGGACAGGGCACATTTGCATCATGAAATGGGGCAGAGGGATGGCCAAGGCCGGGGAAGGGTCAGTCCCAGGCTGTACCCTTGGCCCACCCTATCCCCAGCCAGTTACCCTCCGCCTTGTCCTCCGTCTTCCCATTCCTTTGTCTCTGGGTTCTGCAATGATGTTTGTCCTCCCGGTCCCACCTGCCTTCAGTACCATGCACCACTGACCTCCCCATTCCCCCCCACGACTTGCTGTGGTCCAATCCTGGCCTCCTACTGCTTGCTCTGCTCCTCCCTCGCTGGGGCCTTAAAACCCCGCCTGTAGCTGGAGCCTGCAGAGGCCCCAGGTGACACCACAGAAGGTTCACCGCTCTCCAGTGCGCCAGCTGGGAGGGAACAGCGCTCTCCTCAGGTCTGAAGGAGCCTTTTTGAGCTGGGCCCAGATGTGACTGCGGGGTGTCCAAAGGGTGACAGCCACTCATCAGATACAAGCCACTCAGCTGAGCAGGACCAAGGAACAGGACTGTGGTGAGTGAGCAGCAGGCACCAACCTGTGAGAGGCCCACACTTGTGAAGACTGTTCTGGGCGGAAGACAAAGGGTTCCCTTCCTCCTGGGCATCGAGGACCCCCCCAAACACATCCGAACCCCTGCAGAGTCAACCCTGCTGTCTGAGGCTGAGAAGACGGACCAGAAGGGCAGATGGCTTCAACTGGCCTTGAACTCCTGGGCATGACCCTGGCCGTGCTGGGCTGGCTGGGGACCCTGGTGTCCTGTGCGCTGCCTCTGTGGAAGGTGACCGCTTTCATTGGCAACAGCATCGTGGTGGCCCAGGTGGTATGGGAAGGGCTGTGGATGTCCTGCGTGGTGCAGAGCACTGGCCAGATGCAGTGCAAGGTGTACGACTCTCTGCTGGCCCTGCCCCAGGACCTGCAGGCGGCCCGTGCCCTGTGTATCGTAGCCCTCCTGCTGGCCCTACTTGGCCTACTGGTGGCCATCACGGGCGCCCAGTGCACCACGTGTGTGGAGGACGAGGGTGCCAAGGCCCGCATTGTGCTTACTGCAGGGGTCCTCCTCCTCCTCTCAGGCATCCTGGTGCTCATCCCTGTCTGCTGGACAGCCCACGGCATCATCCAGGACTTCTATAACCCGCTGGTGGCTGAGGCCCTCAAGCGGGAGCTGGGGGCCTCCCTCTACCTGGGCTGGGCGGCAGCTGCACTACTCATGCTGGGTGGGGGGCTCCTCTGCTGCACATGTCCCCCACCCCAGATGGAGCGGCCTCGTGGCCCCAGGCTGGGCTACTCCATTCCCTCCCGCTCTGGTGTATCTGGGCTGGACAAGAGGGACTATGTATAAAGTAGATTTCTTGGGGAGCCAGCATTTGAGCTTCAGTTCTACCTTTGTCCCCCCCACCCCCGAAATCCATTCTTGTAAAGCTGATAACCTGGCTCAGGGTCAGTCTCAGCTGGCCTGGCTAGGCCAACCCTCAGTAGTCCCCACCTCACTGAACCAGGGCCAAAGCTGTTGGGTACCCTTGTCCGTGCCTGTGTCCTCTGTAATGACTCTCTTCTGCTGTCCAGGACATGAGCTTTCCCCTGCCTTAGGAACCTGGGATCCACTGAAAGGATAGCGGCTCCTTGTCTCCAAAATAAGGAGCCAGACTTGTCCTGGAGCTGGTCCATTCTGGCCCAGCCAATACCTGCATCTAACACACCTGGGGCCAGGGATGGAGCTCAGCGGACGCTGTGCCGGCCTGGCAAGTGTAAGGTCCTGATTTCAATCCCTGGTATGAACAAGAAAATTCTTACGAGACTAAGACACCTGGGGCCAGGTTCTCTGGGAGCAGGCAGCCCACATGCCCTACCCCTGCAATGACAATAAAGAGAGCTTGTAATCAGGCTTCCACTGTTTGAGTTTTGTTTTGTTTGAGGCAGGGTCTCACTATATACTTCAAGCTGTCCTTGAACTCACTGTGCAGCCCTGGCTGGCTGTAACTCGTGATCCTCTTGATTCTATCTCTGGAGTACTGGGATCACAGGTGCACACCATGTTGGCCAGCTGGGCTTCTGTTTTGTGCTCAAGACCCCTGAGCACCCAGGCCCATGCCTGGCTTAGGTCCTACCCCAGGGCAAACTCACTTGGCCACGGGGTCTGAGCGAGGAGGGACCAAGGACAAGTGACCATGATGGACTTGAACACACATCCTCCTTTAGCCAGGCTGGGCACTCAGCCCTCAGCAAAACCAAAGACATATTAACAAAACATGCTTTATTGTGTGAGCAGAGCATGGAAATAAGTGTGCAGGGTTGGAGGTACTCATGGGGGTCTACAGCACAGCTGGGACCTGACTTGAGGGTCCATGGCGGCTGGGTACAGGAGTCGGAGGTTAGAGGAGAGGGTGGGCAGTTCTTGGTAACTCAATCATCAGCCCTTCCAGGAACGGGTCTGGCTGACCCCAACTTTAGGGACTTTCATTCCCCAGCAGCTGCAGCCTTTGCAAGTTCCATAGCTCCATCTTGGGTTCCAAGATGGTTATACTTAGAATGAAAAAATATCCAGAAATTCAGAGGATCACTTCTTTGGCTCCATTATTCAAAGATGAGAAGTGTCAATGTCAGAGACCAGGCGGGAGGCTGGGTTGGTTATCTTGGTTCCTGTCAAATAGATTTAACCCTCCCCCAATAAAAACAGCCCAAAGCAAAGCAAGGTAAGCAGCAATCCCAAAGCTGTCAGGTGTCACCATCTCTTGATGGCTCCACCTCAGGGCCAGTACTAATGGAGCCCTCAGCCCCCACCTGTATCAGACGTAATTCTTGGTGGGGTACTCAGAGGGCCCCCGAGAGGGAGAATGTGGGGCAGATGCTGAGTAGCGGGCCATGTAATGGCTGGAGCCTCGAGACCCTCCAGAGGGACAGGTGTAGCACAGTAGCCCCCCACCCAGTAGCAAAAGGCCTGAGGCAGCCCAGCCCAGGTAAAGGGAGGCTCCCAGTTCCCGCTTTTGGGCCTCGGCCACCAGGGGGTTGTAGAAGTCCTGGATGATGGTATGGGCTGTCCAGCAAACCGGGATCAGAGTCAGGACCCCCGAGATGACAAAGATGATCCCAGAGGTGAGTACCAGGCGGGCCTTAGAATCCTTGTCCTCCACACAGGTGGTGCACTTGGCCCCAGCAAGGTAGACCAGCAAACCCAGCAGGGCCACAAGCAGGGCGATGACGCAGAGGGCTCTTGCAGCCTGCAGGTCCTGGGGCAGGGCCAGCAGAGAGTCGTACACCTTGCACTGCATCTGGCCAGTGCTCTGCACCACGCAGGACATCCACAGCCCTTCCCATACCACCTGGGCCACCACGATGCTGTTGCCAATGAAAGCGGTCACCTTCCACATGGGCAGAGTACAGGACACCAGGGCTTTCATCCAGCCCAGCAATGTAAGGATGATCCCCAGTATTTGCAGACCAGCAGATGCCATGGCAAAGTTGATGGAGCTGTATTGTGTGGGAGGACAGAAGCAGATAAATGTTAAAGAGTTGCTTGGCATAGACCTCAGACTTGTGTGACCCCACACAGGCCACCAATAGCATGTACTCCAGGGCTGGGGATTTAGTTCAGTGGTGCCGCTGCCTGCCTGGCAAGTGCAAGGTCCCAAGCTCGATCCCTGGTACCAAAAAAAAAAGAGTTGGTCATTATGTCCTGTAATAGGGCCAGCCTATACTCCTTGAGCCTCATTTTCTCATATGCAAAGTAAACAATGCTTCCTTAGTTATGTGGTAGTCTCAGGCTTAGGACAGCGAATAAACTGATAATCCTGGCTGTTTGGGGTACAAATGACAAGCAAGAGAATAAAACCAATGCACATCCATGGCCTTTCCATGAACTAGGAAGAGTACATTTTATCATGCAACAAAGTAGCAAAAAGAGGATGGAAAGACTGCATTCCACATGGTCTGGCTTTAGCATGTTTCAGGCTCAAAATTTCTCATTCTCAGGGCTGACGATGTAGCTTAGTGGTTGAGGAACACTTGCCTAACATGTTCTAAGCCCTGAGTTCAACAAACAGCACTGCCCCCCCAAATACTTTTTCCCACCCCCAAAGGTCCAAATCCCTTGAATCAAACTGTTCATATCAGGCTACCATCCTGGTCATATCTGAGTCTGGCCCTCCACCACCCTCCCTAAACCGCCTCTTCCTTGACGCCCTTCAGTGGTCGCGTGGGTAGCCAGCCTGACCCTTAGGGCAAGAGAGGTTGGGGAGAGGGACAACAAAAGCTCTCATCCAGAAGAAATACCTTTTCCAAGGACACCCACCGACTGCCTCGGTCCACTCTTCAACATTCCCCTGGGTGCCACGGAGCAAGCATGTCCTCAAGCTCGGGGGCCATTTTCTTGTTTTAGATCAAAGGCCATGCTAGGGTCCTCTCAGGACACAACTCCCCTAAGAGAAACTAAAACCCAGGATCTGTCCAGTCCTCTACCACCACTCTGTCTGCACCTGTCCCTCAAGGCCCAAAGCCCACCCTGCTCAAAGCCTGCTGTGGCTCCCCATGACACAAAGTTCTGCAGGCAGGGCCTGGACCTAATTGTAGATCCTTCCCCGGAGGGCAAGTTTCAACCCCTTTCCCACTTGCAGTTCCTCCTAGGTGGCCGAGTTCAGGACCTCCGGGCAGATCCCAGTCTGATCCCAGGCGACCCTGCCCCCGCCTCCTTCCCTTTCCGTACCCCGAGGTCGGCCACTGCAGTCAGCTCGGTCCCTTCTGCCTCGGACTGGTCGAGGGGTCGGCTTCCGCAGGGGAGCCGGGAGGGGAGCCCCGCCCCAGAGAGGCGAAGCAGGTGGAGGAGGGGCACAAAGTTTTGGAGCCTTTGTCCTGGGAAGAGGGAGGGGCGTTTAAGGCTTCAAGAGCTGCCCAAGGGCCCGATCACCTCCGAGGTTCAGTTTAGCCCCTGCATAGACCGATGGCTGCTCGCAGGAGCCGCTCCGGCTCTCCACGGTGCCTCCAACCACGCCGCCGCGATCTCTGCACCTGGCCCTAGGAAGGTCTCTCCGGACCCCAACACGCACCCTTGCTGAAGACTCACCTGAAGTAGGAACCAAAGAGATTCGCTGGCCGAGTGAGGGGAGAGTGGTGGAGAGGGGGGTCTTAAAGGGGAGCTGACGTCACTGTTCCACCTCCCCTGGGGAGGGGCAGAGACCCCGGCCCCGTCCGCACGGGTGCGCGCATCCCGGCTTGGTCCGGAGAGTGGGGGCGCTCGCGACCGCGGCTGCTACACCTGTCAGAGACCCCGGCCCCGTCCGCACGGGTGCGCGCATCCCGGCTTGGTCCGGAGAGTGGGGGCGCTCGCGACCGCGGCTGCTACACCTGTCGCGCGCTGGGTTGCGAGCTCCTCGGCTGGCGACACTGCTGCCGCCACTTACTAATCAGCTTTGAGACCTCGGGAACTCACTCAATTTGGAGCCTCGGTTTTCAACTCCGCAACATAAGGACAAGCCTGCGTTTTAGTGCGTACTTCCTAAGGTACAAATTAAAGAGCATGTGATTTTTCTGTTGTTAGTGATGTAAGAAACCTGCAATTGAGCTGGGCGTGGTGGCGCACGCCTGGAATCCCAGCACTCGGGAGGTTGAGGCAGGAGGATTGCTGTGAGTTTGACGGCAGACTGGGCTACTACATAGTGAATTCAAAGCCAGCCTTAAACACAGCAAGACCCTGTCTCAAAAACCTGCAGTTAGGCCAGGCGTGGTCGCACACGCCTGTAATCTCGGCACTCGGAAGCTGAGGCAGGAGGATCAGAAATTCAAGTCCAGCCTGGGCAATTTGGTGATTTAGACAGATCCTGCCTCAAAAATAACAAATATAGGCTGGACATGGTGGCGCACACCGGTAATCCCAGCACTAGGGAGGCTGAGGCAGGAGGATCGCTGTGAGTTCGAGACCAGCCTGAGCTATATAGTGCGTTCCAGGTCAGTCTCAACTACATAGTGAGACCCTGCCTCAAAACAAAACAAAACAAAACAAAACAAACAAACAAAAACAAAACCCCCAAAGTTTGGGATGTAGCTCAGCGAAAAACCCCTGGGTTTATTCCCTAGTATCTTTATTTATTTATTTATTTATTTATTTATTTATTTATTTATTTATTTTTGGTACCGGGGATCGAACTCGGGTCATTGTGCTTGCGAGGCAGGTACCAGAACCACTGAGCTAAATCCCCGGCCCCCCAGTACCTTTAAAAGAAAAGAAAAGAAACCTCCAAGAGTTGCTTCTATCAGACCCTACTGTTCCACACCCAATGAACGTGAGCTGGGAAAGATAGGTCCAGATCCACTTTCCTGCGGGCCACAAAGCTCCCGCGCCGACCTCGCGTTGATCCAATGAGCAGACAT
>NW_022900946.1:20358300-20365364 GCF_012274545.1 Fukomys damarensis | reverse complement strand
GGGCTTGTGCTGGCGCTGCCGCCCGCCGCGGCTGGGGAGCAGGCGCCAGGTACTCGGGGCGCGGGGGCTGAGGGACCCAGAGCCGGGGATCCGACCGGGACCAGTGGACTTGGGTGTGGGTTCTGGTGTCTAGGACGCCGAGCTTCCTGCTGTGGGAGCTCTCTTCCCACTCGGCTTCACTCGCAGTCCGGACTTCACTTTCTCTTCGTGCAAATGCCCTTACCGGTAGCTGAGAGAGAGCAAGATTCCGGCACGAAGTTCGGTTTGGTGAGGGGTCACGCCCCCCTCCCGGTCTTCGCGGGATCTGCTCAACCCCAGTGAGGGAAGAGTGGGGGGTCCGGAGAGTCACAGGGGTCTGTGCCCTCTATACCAGTGGGGTGCCCCCTGCCATCCGGTGACTTCAGTGCCCAGCTATGCGGGGGGAGGGATCGGGGTCGGGCCGGGTGCCCAGGAGTGAGTCACACGCCGGCGGCGCGGGGGTTGTGGGGACCTGAGCCCCCCCACACCAAAGTTGTGCGCTACACCACCCCTCCCGGTACTGCCGTGTCTCGGTCCGGCCGTGCGGTCACCTGTGAGGAATGCGGGCGGGGGGAGCGTCGGTGACTCACGTTATTCGAGCCGGCGGACCCTGACCTCAGCCCCCAGAATAGCTGCGCCCCTCCCCCAGTGTCTGACCCTCGGCCCCCTCCCCAGGCACCGCCCCCTGCTCTCGCGGCAGCTCGTGGAGTGCGGACCTGGACAAGTGCATGGATTGCGCGTCGTGCCCGGCGCGACCTCACAGTGACTTCTGCCTGGGTTGTGAGTGAGGGACCGGCCGGTGGCGACTGGCCCCTAAAGGAGGGGGAGAGTTGCTGGGGTGGAGAGGGGAGCAGATGGCTTTGGATCTGGGGGACCAATCAGAACGAATGGAGAATGGGGAAGGAGTCAGGGTGGGAGCCATGGTGGGTTTAGGTTCGACGCTATAGGGTAGGGCTGGGCCTGAGAGAGATCTGATTTAAGTCCCATTCCCAGGTGCTGCGATCCCACCTACCCCTTTCCAGCTGCTTTGGCCCATACTTGGGGGGGCCCTGAGCCTGGCCCTCGTGTTAGCGCTGCTTTCTGCCTTCCTGGTCTGGAGACGGTGCCACAGGAGAGAGAAGTTTACCAGTCAGTATGCCCCCCTGCCCTCCCATCACTCCTGCACCTTTCCTCTCTGCTCATGACCACCCACATCTCTCTTGCAGCCCCTATAGAGGAGACCGGTGGAGAAGGCTGTCCAGGTGTGGCACTGATCCAGTGACTGAGTACCTTCATTCATTCATTCTTCTGGAGCCAGCTCCTGCTTCCCAGACAGACAAGAGCCAGTGCCAGGCCTCCTCCAGCCACAAGGGGGAAGGGAGTTGTGAATCACCACCAAGGCTGGGCCCAGGGTTCAGGGGAGGCTTCCAAGGTGTGTGATTGCCCTGTTGTGCACCGGGTCCGAAAAGGAGCCTCGTGCCACTCACAGTAAGAACTGCAGCATTTGCACAAAGGGGTCTTCCGGTCCCCTGATGCCCTGGCGGCTAGGCTGACTCAAGGGGCAGACACAACACTAGGCCTCACCCACTCAGATGGACTGAAATTCCACAGGGGTGGGGTGGGGTGGAGGTGGTCACCCTGGGGCAATTAGGGACCTGTTCTTAACACTAGAGGGCTGGCCCTCTAGTAGGGCCCGCCCTAAGATACAGACCCCCCCCATAGCTCCCAAGGGGGAGGGGGAGGAGATATTTATTTTGGGGAGAAAGTTTGGAGGGGAGAATTTATTAATAAAAGAATCTTTAACTTTAAATGGTTTGGAGTGATCCTCAGCCTGACTCCCCAGAGATGGAAGGAGGGAGTGAGTCAGTCGCCTGCTGCGGGGGTGGGGGTGAGGCTGTGACTCACACATTCTCAATGCCTGCAACCCAGCCTGCCAGGACCTGGCCAGCCCTGACCATTTTCCAGGGAAGATCTTGAAAAACCCCAGGACCCAGTATCCCACCCTCCTCAAAGGCCCCAGGTTCCAGGCTGGATCTTCCTACGTAGCCTTCAATTGCTAGGCAGTTTTTATTTATTTTTGGAGAGGATACCTCCCTTCCCATGCCGTCCCTCCTATCCCAAGATTCCACTGAGCTCATTGTCCTCTGGTAGGGGAAGGTCCTGGTACCCAGATGCCTGATGTAGAAGAGGATAAGCAAGGACCTTGTGCCTTCGCAGAACCTGTCAGTCTTGTAGCAGGCAAGGTGGGGAGAGTCACTGTCCACCAATGCTCAGAGCTCCATTATGTCCCCAGGTGGGGATGCGGCAAAATGGGGGGTAGGGGTATCCCCTAGCCTCAGCAGCCGGAGGGCCTCTGGGATCAGGCTTCCAGGGTATCGCCAGAGAAGCAGCTCCGAGCAAGGGCCCCTGCAAAAGGAAACCATGGTCAAGGCATGGAGCTGTAGGCCTGCTTGGCAGAACTACCTCCCCCAGGTCCACGTCTCTGAGGCCAAGATGGGAAATAGCACATAAGTTAGAATCTAAAAATAGCGTGATGAGTATCAGCTCAGAGGAGCATGTATGACCCGCTAGGAGATGTGGCCAGCGGAGAGTGCTTACCTGAGTGGGGGCAGGGCAGGGGGGAAAGCCGTGGGGGGGCTGCAGTAAGGGTGGTCATTATGTAGGCTGAGTCGGGAGAAGTGGGTGGCCACGTTCTCCTCCGACAGGAACTGCTTGCGCAAGGGCTCCCTGGAGAGAGACAGGAAGCCAGGCACAGATATTGAGAGGAGGCTGCCTGACGGAGGACGTCTAGTCAGGAACCCTCCCTACCCCCAAAGTCACTGCTCCTCCTCCAGGCGCCACTCGGTGCTCATAGGCACAGCTCCTTGGAGAGGAGCTGGGAAAAAGAACCAGGTGCGTCCCACCCTTTTGGTTTTTCCGAGGATCCGACCTCCTGAGCCTGCAGGTCTGCCAGGAGCCCCCTGCCCATTCCTAACTCAATAACGCCTAAGCCACCCCATCTCTGGCCATCCAACAGCTTATCTCAGAAGTCTCGACTATAAAGTTGCTCTCATCCTCAACCCTGTCTCAGCTCAAGCGAAAGCCTCACCCGGTGATCCTGCAGATCAGCCCTGGGCCCCCGGCCAAAGCTCCTGCTCCCCTCAGTGGGGGCTACCCAGTACCCCAGAACGCACCTGATGTCCAGGCCCCGAGTCACCCCCGAGGTGGCCCGCAGGGCGAGGCCTGGGGAGGCCCGCTCAAGGGACTGCTGCAGAATCATTGGGGTTGGGGTCCCGCGGACAGAGGGGTGGGATCCAGGCAGCAGAGGCGGAGCCGTAGGGGCGTGGTCCAAGCGCAAGGGGTGTGGTTTCACGCACGCTGCGGTGGGGTTCTGCGTAGACGCGGAAGAGGAGCTGCGCGCCACTGCAAGGCGGGTCTACTTGGTTGTGTGTGGGGGGGGAAATCCGGCGTTGCAGCCGCTGCCACTTCTTACGATCTGGGGGCTTCGCGACGCTCTACTTGGTTCCCGAGGAGCGTGGCGGCACGAGACTACCGTTTTCGCCGGATCCGCCGGCAATATCTAGGTTTTAAGAGCCGCGAAGAGGAGCGGCTCACGGGCACGTCCGGCGTCAGAGAGGCTGCGTCACGGAGAGCACTCTGGGATTTGTGGTTCCTGAGATGGAGCGTGCTACGCCGCTCGCGGTGCCTCTGGGTCAGGTGAGCCGACGAGCGCGTGGTGCTTTCTGGGGTTTGCAGTCCCTGCTTGGCTGCGACGCAATGGTTAAGGAATGATGCGGGCGTGCTGGTGTACGGAAGCGATCAGTGAGACTCCAGCTCTGTAAAGGGCTGTGGAGTAAGCAAGAATAGCATCGGCAAAAGTGAAAGTTGAATTTAGGGGTTAGAGGTCAGTCCATTTTTCTGTGCCGCAGTAATAAAGCCTCTAATTATTTCTAGCTTGAACCCAAGGGGAACGCGCAGGTTAGGCAAGGCTTTGATCAGGTTACTTTTTTTTTTTTCTTTCGAGTTACTTCTTTGCTCCTAATCTTAATTTGGGGGGTTTTTTGTTTTTGTTTTGTATCAGGGATCGAACTCAGGACCTTGCGCTTGCTAGTTAGGCAAGGTGCCACTGAGCTAAATCCCTGGTCCTGGTTTTGGTTTTTTTGAGGCATGATCTCACCCTGTAGTCTAGGCTGACCTTGAACTCAACTATGTAGGCCAGGTTGGCCTCCAACTCTCAGTGATCCTCCTGTCTTAGCTTCCCAAATACTGGGATTACAGGTGTGTGCCTCCACGTCTGGCTAACCTCCCCCTTAAATTTCAAGACATAGTCTGTGTAAGTTGCTTAGGCTGATCTTGAATTTATGATCCTCCTGAGTCAGCTTCCCCAATAGCTACATTTTAAGAAGATGAAGCTGGACATGGTGGGGAGTTTGAGACCAGCCTGAACTGCATAGCAAGACCCTATCTTAAGTAAATAAATTAATTAAAATAAAAAAGAAAATTGAAACAATAATTGTACAGGAGCCTCTTTTTTTCTTCCAATACAGGGGATTGAATCCAAGACCTTCACATTGAGCTACATCCCCAGCCCTTTTTATTTACAATTTTGAGACAGGATCTCATTAAGTTTCTAAATTGTGAGGCTGAGTTTGAATTTGTAAACCTTGTCCCTCAGCTTCCCAGAGTGCTGAGATTACAGACATATACCACCACCATGCCCTCAAGAGCCACTTTTTAAGTATTTCCTACATAACAGACCTATACAAGGCTCTATGTACAAGCTTTGTACATTAGCTTGTCCACTAGCCCGTTTAATTGTGACAGGATTTCCTGTGAATGCATTTGACTGTTGAAGAAACTAGTAGAAGAGATTTGGTGCATGCTTTGCACTTCCTAGGCATCACACCTCAACTTTCCTTTCCTCACCCCTTTCTTGGAGTCACTTCTGGGACTGCATGGGCAAGTGTTTGTGTAGTGAACATCTCAAAAGAGGGCTGAGACGTCTGGGCATTAGAAGCCAGGCTACAACAGGGGAGGCAGGGAGGAGTCTCTGAACAGAGGCTTCATCCAGTCTCCCTACAGGCTGAGGTGTTTCAGGCCTTGCAGCGGCTGCACATGACCATCTTCTCCCAGAGCGTCTCACCCTGTGGGAAGTTCCTGGCAGCTGGCAACAACTATGGGCAGATTGCCATCTTCAGGTATCCTCAGCCACTGCTCTCCACCATCTTGAGCCCTGGCACTTGGCCCTCCTGGGTCTGATTCCTCCTGCTTCTCACTCCTGGGTCCCCCTTGTCTCTCCTCTTCAGCTTGTCTGCTGCTTTGAGTTCAGAGGCCAAAGAGGAAAGCAAGAGGCCTGTGGTGACCTTCCCAGGTGGGTGTAGCTGTTGAGTGGCTTAGGGGACTGCAGGGTCGGCTTACTCAGGTTCTGCATTTCTCTTTAGCCCATGATGGGCCTGTCTACAGCATGGTCTCCACTGATCGACATCTACTGAGTGCTGGGGACGGGGAGGTGAAGGCCTGGCTTTGGGCAGAGATCCTCAAGAAGGTAAAGAATCTGGAGCCTGGAGCTTGGGGCAGGGCTGGGCTGCCTCAGCCAGAAAGAGCCTTTGTGGTCACCCAGTGTTTTCCCTTGTAAAGGGCTGTAAGGAAATGTGGCGTCGTCAGCCCCCATACAGGTGAGCCAGGGCCCTGTGAGCGAAAGTCACGTCGGGTGAGGGCACTGCCTCACTGACACTGATCCTGCCCTTCCTCCCCCAGGACTAGCCTGGAAGTGCCTGAAATCAACGCCTTGCTGCTGGTTCCCAAGGTCTGAGCCCTTTGTGACAGTTCTTCGCCCAAACCCTGACTCCACACCTACTCCCTGTTGTGATGTGACCTGACTCCCATCCCCACCCTGCTTCCTTTGCAGGAGAATTCCCTCATCCTGGCTGGGGGAGACTGTCAACTACACACTATGGATCTGGAAACTGGAACCTTCACTGTGAGCAGAGCTGGGGCAGATCTGGGCCAGGGGAGGGACTCTTTCTGGGTCTCTTCCTCATTCTGCCCCTCTCCCTCCAGCGGGCTCTCCGAGGCCACACAGACTATATCCATTGCCTGGCACTTCGAGAGCGGAGTCCTGAGGTGCTGTCAGGCGGCGAAGATGGGGCTGTGCGGCTTTGGGGTAAGGGGGTGGCTGGCTGGAGTGCAGTATAGGAGGGGTGGTCGGTAGGGCTCGTTGGGACCCTCTGTCTCTTTCCCCACAGACCTCCGCACAGCCAAGGAGGCACAGATAATCGAGATTTATAAGCATGAGGTAAGAGGATGACCCACATACCTCTTCTCTTCCCCACCCTGTCTCTGTCTTCACCTTCCTCCCCCTTCCTCCCAGGAGTGCTCCAGGCCGCACAATGGGCGCTGGATTGGATGCTTGGCAACTGATTCAGATTGGATGGTGAGCTGGCACAGTGCGTGGGGGGCTGGGGGAGGGTAGTATCTCCAGGCCCTGTCAGCTGAAGGCTCATGGGTCACAGTGGCTGGGGACCCGACACCTTTCTGTCCAGGTCTGTGGAGGGGGCCCAGCCCTCACCCTCTGGCACCTGCGGTCCTCCACACCCACCACCATCTTCCCCATGCGGGCACCACAGAAGCATGTCACCTTCTACCAGGACTTGGTGAGGCCCTGTCTTGCTTCTGCCACCCTCCCTGAGTCTCCTCTCCAGCCCTGAGCCCCCTCCCTGTCCTCCATAGATTCTGTCAGCTGGCCAGGGTCACTGCATCAACCATTGGCAGCTGAGTGGGGAGCTCAAGGCCCAGGTGCCTGGCTCGTCCCCGGGGCTGCTCAGCCTTAGCCTCAACCAGCAGCCAGCCGCACCTGAGTGCAAGGTGGGTCAAGCAAGGGGCTCTGGGGACCTCAGGAGGTCTGGGGAGTGTGGGTAGATCAGTCGTGCCTCTCTGGTCCCCAGGTCCTGACTGCTGCAGGCAACAGCTGCCGGGTGGATGTCTTCACCAACCTGGGCTACCGAGCCTTCTCCCTCTCCTTCTGACACCTGACCAACACCATCCCAGGGGTTTAGACTCGTTTTTTTTTTTTTTTTTTTTTTTTTTAA
>NW_022900946.1:20351279-20358187 GCF_012274545.1 Fukomys damarensis | reverse complement strand
TTTTTTTTTTTTTTTTTTAACAATAAACTTTCAAGTTTTTGTCCGTCGTGCTTTCTTCCCAAGAATGGAGGCCAAAAGTCCATGTAGTGCTTTATATATTACTCTGTCCAATCTTGAGACATAAATATGCACCCCCTCTCCTGCCCTGGAGCTGCCAAGAGCAGGGGGCCTAGTGCTTAAAGACAGACCTATACCGATAGGAAAAAGCTCTGCCCTGTCACCAACGCTGACCCCTGACCCGGAAGAAACCCCTGGCCCAGCTTTTTGGGGGGAGGGACAGAAGGGCCCTGGTCCTCCGTGGAACTTCCTTAGAAGAAAGTAAATGCCACCATGGGGAAGGGTGTCCCCTCAGCCGGCTGTCAGGTCCGCCGGAAGAAGTTACTGAGGAAGCTGCCGGTGAAGAGAATCGAGGTGCGGCGTGGGCCCGACGCTGCTGCATTCAGCTCCTTCTGGCGTTGCGAGCGCAGCTGCTGCCCGATCACCACCTGCATGTCGTCCTGCAGGAGGCGGGTTGGGGATGTGACGAGGTCCATCCTCCCCAGCCCTGCCACCGAAACCCGCCTGGCGCCTCACCTGCCAGGCTTCCAGCTCCTGCGTTAGCGCCACCTTCTGGCGGATCGTGCGGAGCAGCTCGCGGGACAGGGAGTCGCGCTCCAGGGAGACGCGGTTGAGCTCCAGGGACAGTTCCAGGGCCCTGTGGGCGGGAAGGGCAGGAACAGTCTGAGGACGCTGAGGGCTCCTGGGCGTCGGTGTGACGGAGTTGCTTACACTGAGACCAAAATTGTCGGGGGCTCCCCGGGTCCGGGTGGGAATCATTACAGCCACATCACGGATGGGAAAGCCAGAAGTACCCTGGACCCTGTCACTCCGCTAGGCGACTGGAAGAAGATGGCAGAGGCTCACTTGTTCACGGCTTCGTCGCGGTCCGACAGTGCACTGCGCAGGGCCTCCTCCGGGTTGTCCTGTGCCCGCAGCTCCTTCTGCCTTTGCAGTTCCTCCCTCAGGGTCTGCAGCTCTGCCTGCTGCAGCGCAATCTGCAGGTAGGAGAGGAGGCAGCGAGACAGGTGGGGCCCGGGACCTGCTACGTAGTCTTGGCTCTGACTTGCCCGGCTCTCACTGCCCTCCCTTGCCCGTTCCACAAACACTAGGCACGAACACTGTGGCCCTGCTCTGGAGGTGAACCCTCTGAGCAGCAGCACTAATCCGGGAGTAAAAGCTTGCAGGAGGGTTTCAGGGAGCATTGCTGGGAGTGGAATGAGGGTGAGGATGGGTGGGTTAGCCCAGGAAGTCTTCCTGGAGTTATACCCCCTGAGCCCCTCTCCTCCCACACAGGAGATTGAACCAGGGCCTTTGCACTGAGCTACACCCCCAGTTGTTTGTTTTTGTTTTTGTCTTGAGACAGGGTCTTGTTAAATTGTTAAAGTTCCCAAGCTTGACTTGAACTCCTAATCTTCCTGCCTCAGCCTTTCAGAATGCTGGGATTACACGCATGCCACAGCCAGTCTGGTTGTTGACTTTTGACGGTAAGTTTGTTGAGATGGTGGGAAACCCAGGTATAGGGACGGGCTTCGCGGACCAAGGCCGGGAAGGGGAGACGGGAAAGAGAACAGGGCAGCTGATAGGGCTCTGTGCTCAAGTAGTCCCCACCTCGTCCTGCAGCCTGGCCGCTTCCGCTTCTTTCTCTTCCAGGATCTCCGCTGGGCTTAGGGGTGCTCGCTTCTTGGGGGGCTCCAAGCTATCCACCTGGGGTGCAGACTGGAGGACAGAAGCCTCTTGGGTCTCTGGGGATGAGGTGATCTGTGGAGCAAAGGATCAGGCAGTGCCGTGGATCAGTGGAGCTCCACACTGCTTGCTCATGGCATAGGTGGGGGCCAGGATCCGGGAGCTCACCTGGGTATCTTCGCCTGCATTGGCGTCCTGCTCCTGATCCCGGTCACTGTCCAGGCTGTGGGCGAGCTCAGACTGCAGCGAGGCACTTGACACATTGGTGTCCTGGAGGTGCGACTCCTCCTCCAGCTCCGACACTCGGCGCTGCAGCCTCCTCAGTGCGTTCAGAGCCTCACCAGCCTCAAAGCGCGCGCGTTCCAGCTGCAGAGGGTCGACCCAAGGCACAGAAGGTCGGCTCGCGGGCAGGCGCCTGCAACCTGAGATGGACCTACCGGGGCAGCAGCACCCCAGCTCCCACGCAAGCCTGGATCACAGGGCCACCTTCAGCCACGAACTTCCCCTGGGCTTTATAGTTTTTTTACCTATAAAGCAGGACGCGCCTGGGATCAACTATTCCCAGCCACACCCCATCAAAGTCATCTCCCATAAAGCACGTCCCTTTTCCTGCACAGCTACCTTCTAGCTCTAATTGCCTGGACTCAGAGTTTATTGATCCTTCCTTCTGAGCCTCACAGCCTCACCAGTCATTACCATCCCATCTCACAGATGCGGAAACTGAGGCTGGGCACCCCACAATAGTAAGAATGGACACTGAGGTAAAAAGCCAGGCAATCTGACCTCAAAGTGCAAACTCCTGAGATCTCAAACATTGGACCTTGCTTCCTTTTCGTTCCCTGTCTCCATCTCCACTCCCCAAATGTGGTCCAAGCCAGGCATTTCCAGTTGGAACCCAGCCTCGACCCCCCTCCCTGGTCTCTCAGCAGCCAGGCTCTGACTCATCCTAAGAGTCTACCGCCCCCAACAGCCTTCTGTGACTCCCACTTGCCCTCAGGCTAATGCCCATGCTCTTCTGGCACAGCTGCCAGCCTCCCAGTGACCCAGCTCTGGCCATCCCTCCCAGAAATCCCGAGGCCCTTACCAAGGGCCCTGCTGATTGCCCACCCAGGCCAGCCCGAGGTCACCTCCAGGCTGTCCTCCCGCCTCTCCCTCCTCAGCAGCATCAGCTCCTCATGGGTGGTCTGCAGTCTACCCTGGCCCTTGTCCACCTCCTCACGCAGGCCTCGAATCTGGGCCTCCAGGTCATGTCGGCGGCTCTGCAGCATCTGGTTCTGGGGCAAGGCCATAGAGCTGGGAGAGGTGTCCCGGATGCCCCCACCCCAATCCTTGTAGCTCAGACTGTTCCCGCCCCAAATTCCCACCCTGCAGACTTACCTCCCCATGCAGACTCTCCAGCTGGGTCCTCAGCTCCACTCCGGCCAGCGCCTGAGCCTGACACTGGGCCCTCAGTGCATCCAGTTCTCTCTGAAGCTCATGCTCGGTCTGAGAGGCCTGGGTGGGAGAGACGGGGAGTGGACTCCCCAGCTGACTCTAGTCTCAACTCCCAACCAAGGCACCTACCCCCCTGGGAACACAGGCAGTGGCAGCCCCCTCCTCTCCTGGGGCTAGGGCCACTCACCTGGGCCAGCTCCTGGCTGAGCCGGAGGTTCTGCTCACTGAGCTCACCAAGAGCCCGAGCCCGCTCACGCCCGCTGTCCTGCTGCTCTGAGCGCTGCTCCCCCAGCTGGGCCCGCAGGGCTGCCAGGTCGCCCTCCAGCTCCACAGCTCTGGACTCCCACTCTGCACCCCGGGCTGCCAGGCCCCTGCGGAGCTCATGGTTCTCCTGCTTGAGCCGCTGTGGGGACCATGCAGAGGGTCGGAGATAAGGTGACATCAAGCTGGAGCTGACCCACAGAGCAGGGAGGGACACGGACCCAAAGAGAGCACGTGAGGGAGCGGGTGTCGGACACAGACATGAAAGCAGGAAAGAAGGGCATAGGGCGGCGGACACCCAAGTATCAGAGGCAGTGGAGAGGAGGTTCCAGGGTGAGCAGAAGGCTGACCCTAGCACGGCAAGAGTAAGGCCTCCCTGATACCCACTCACCTCAGGCTGCTGCCTGGGCTCCTGGACCCGAGGTCGCAAGCGCCGTTTCTGGCGCCTGAGTCTGGTAGAGTTTAAGCCACGGCCCATGGCCTCACTCTCACACCTGTGGAGTCCTAGGGGATCTGCAGGCTGAGTCTCTGCCCAGTCCCTCTCCCAGTTCCCTCTAATTAGCCCTGGCCAGCCCTACCTGAGCCCCACCCTCTGCCTGCCCATCCCCAAACCCGTCTGACCAGTGGGGGGACGTGTGATTGGCATACTCAGATGCCCATCTTGAGGGGGAAGTCAAGTCAGGGGGTCGCTCTTTCTAGGTCCTCAAAACAGGAAGGGCCCAGAGCGGGCGACAATAACCATATTTACAATTACGATACTGTATTAGGTAACCCTGCCATGCACTCTACCTGCAGTATTTCACTTACTCCACTAGAGGGAGCATCACTAACATTCTCAGATGAGAAAACAAGCTCAGAGAGGTTCAGTGCCTTCTTGCCTAAGGACACACAGTAAGTTAGTGGAGCTGGAGGTCCAGCCCCGCAGCCAAACTCAACCTAATATGGCCCTGGAATTAAGCTGGCAGGTTGTGAGGTCTGACTGTCCTGGCTGGTGCTCAGTTCTGTTGCTGTGTGGCCCGGGCAAGTCCCTTTCATATCTCTAAGTCCCATCCTTCCTCCTTGCTCTACTTCCTGAGCTTCTTCTGTCCCGGGGGTCTGAGCAAGACCATGAAGTTCATTGCCTCAGCATCCTAGATCCAGAGGGCCACAGGCGAATTACGTGCTGGAACCCAATAATTTCAGAGGGACATCGAGGGCTGTGAGGAAACCTGGGGAAGTGATCATTGAGGAGAAGCGGGAGGCATCTCTCTCAGAGGAGCTGATGTTGGGATTGACTCCTGCAGGGCAAGGAGATAACAAGGAAGAGGGCTGCTTTAAGGGGAGGCCGTACAAAGGCCCTGTGGGTACAAGTTTGAGTCAGCTTGGGGACTTTTAGGCTGTGCAAGAAGTTTCATTTTCATCGTAAGTGTGATAGGGAACTGTGGGGAGATTCTGGGCCAAGAACGAAATGAGCTGATCACTGGCTGCCTGCACGGGAACAGACTCCAGAAGGCAGGAGGAGAGGTCAGGCAGAGGGGAGCGGGGCTGGCCCTGGGCTGCAGAGACCACCGGAAGCAGGTGAATTTGGATTCACCAGAGGGGAGAGGGCTTGTGCACGAGGAATCAGGGCCATTGTAGTGAGCTGCCCAGTCTGCAGTCTGGTGGGAAGGGCACGGGACAGTTTGTATCCAGGTCAGCTCAGAGCAGGGATTGGGGCTGACAACATGGGTACATCAGGGTGTTTAGGGGTTCAGATGTGAGTTCCAGCATGAGAGTGCGGCCAACCACAGCCTGGGTAGAAGGAAGAACCCTTCCTACTTTGCAACGCTGAGCAAGAATAAACTGAGATGAGGCATGGAGAGCACTTAGCCAGGTGCAGGAGGGAGTGGCTCTCAGGACCTGTTGGGTGGGGTTACACTACGCTGCTGAGAAGCCAGGCCGAAGAGCCAGAGATGGCCAGCAATTTGCCCAGGGTCACACAGTCAAGCAGAGGTCTGAATTTAGATATTGACTTGCCCTTAGATTTTGTTTGTTTTTTTTTTTTTAGTACTGGGGGTCACATTCAAACCTTTGCCCATACTGGACAAGTGCCCTGCCACTGAGCTATAGCCCCAGCCCAGGATTCTTGTTCCTAAGCACTGGGACCATACTGGAAGTGCCCTGCCACTGAGCTATAGCCCCAGCCCAGGATTCTTGTTCCTAAGCACTGGGCCACACTGCCAGGGGACCTGGGCCCAGTCCTAGGCTATTCCAGAGGCATCCCCTGCCCACTTGCCTGCCTATGCTCCTTACTCCTCTCCACGTCTTGCTCCCCTCCCTGGTCACCCCAGTCCCCCTGCCCTCCGCCAGGCCCCAGTGGCCAGCTCACTTCCTCACGCTCAGCGTGCTGGGAGCTCAGTGTCTCTAGCTGCAGGCGAAGCTCCTCATTGCGCTCCAGAAGCATCTTGCCAAGTTCTGCAGCCAGCAGCAAGTCTTTCTCCTTCTGCTGTAGCTGCAGGGCCAGGTCCTCTGGCTCCTCAGGCCCCGGGCTCACTCCCAGGAATGAATCTCGCCGTTCCAGCACAAAAGGAAAGAAGCCCTCGTCGCCGCTGGGGGAGGTGCCCCCCGAGAGTGGCCCTGTGGGTAAGCTCGGCCCTTCTGGGGAGCTCATGGCATCTGCAGCATCTGTGGGAACAGGTTGCTACAGGCTCAAAGGCTCCCCCACTGCTGCCCCACACCTGGCCATCCAGTCCTGCAGCCAGGGCCTCCCTGAGACAGGAGGGGTTAATGATCTATGTTTTGGCCACCCAACTCCGTTAATGTCCCCAGGGTAGACCGGGGCAGGGAACAGAAGGAAATGAGATGTCTTGCCTCTTGCTTCTGCCCCAGGACGCTTTGGCCCAGTGCTCTGGGCCCACAGCCATACCCCTAGTGGTCCCTGTCCCCTTTCCAGAGCTCAGCTGTTTGACTCCCAGCTCCTCACCATCTGGGCCTCAACCTCCAGAACCCAGGCTGATGTCGACCTGGCCCTGAGGGATAAGTCCAGCTCCTTCCAAGAGTGTGGAACACTCCCCCTTCGGAACACAGGTGTCCAGGTCCCTGTGCCCCAAGATTACAGCTTCTCCCCCACAGAATCCCAGAGCCCCAGCCCCTGCCCTTCCTTCTCCTAGTTTCCCAGGGGGGTTGAACTCCAGACTTGAAGGTCCCACCCCTAGTGTCCCTTCCTCCTGTGTTCATAGCCTCAGCCTCTCATCTTTTCCAAGACCCAGACGTTCCTGACCTCGCCTGCTGGGACCCAGAGCTGTTACCTGAAGACCCTCACCTCCCAGAGCCGTGGCAGCAGGGCCACGCAGGGCGAGGTTAACAGGTTGTGCCAGCCTGCGCACCAACGCCGCCGCTGCGAGTTTCTGTTTACTTCCCGGCCCGCCCCTGGGACAGGAGCCCTGGGTCCCCAGGGCCGAGCAGGATCACCGGTGCTGGGGGCACTGGGTCGGGAGGAAGGACCCGCAGCCCGGCACCCTGACCCCGCCCAC
>NW_022900946.1:20344805-20351118 GCF_012274545.1 Fukomys damarensis | reverse complement strand
GGGGGTCTTCCCGAATCCAGGTGGCCGAAACCCAGCCACCACCTTCCTTCCTGTATGTGTCCCGGCTGCCCCGCGGTGCCAGACATCCGGCCCGGTCCCGGCTACCCCTACGCCTCCCCGCAGACACTTCGGCCCGAAGCCGGAGGGTTCTTCCCCCGGCACCCCCAGCCTCTCACCCGCCGCCGCCGGCTGCCTCCGAGGTCCCCACGTCCCCAGTCCCCTCTTCCGGAGGCGGCGCCAGGTGTTCGGTCTGCACAGGTGAGGGGGCGGTGCCGCGGGAGGGGCCTGGGCGCCTCCTGGTGGCCCGAAAGGCCAGGCGGGGTCAAAGGAAAGTCGCCTCCACCTTCTCAGAGGCACTAATCCGTCTTGCTGCTGCTGCTGTTGTTGAAATTGACTGCATTAATTGAGCACCTACTGTGTGTGATCCTACGCGAGATCGATGTAAGTAAGCTCTTCCTTTTCCCTGGATATTGCCGTGTGTGTGTGTGTGTGTGTGTGTGTGTGTGTGTGTGTGTGTGTGTGTATTTAGGGGTTGAACCCAGGGCCTTCACAAATGAGCTATGTTCATTTGTGATTCATATTGAATACCTATATTGTGGGGAATTGGTACATATATACAGGGTATATATCACATTTTAGTCCATTTTATTTCTTTTTCCTCCCTTCCTCTATTCATAGATCCCTTCCCCATCTCCAAAAGGCCCACCTCTCTGTGTTGTGTCTCTGTCTTTTATTTTACTCTTTAAATTATTTATACTTTGAGTTTCTCATATAAGAGAAGCCATGCAGTAGTTAACTTTCTGATTCATTTTACTACCCAGGCCCTTTTAAAAAATGTTTTTATTTTGTTTTATTTTTGTTTTTTGTGGGTTTTTTGTTTGTTTTTGGTACTGGGGATCAAACTTGGGACCTTGCACTTGAGAGGTAGGAGGCAGAACCACTGAGCTAAATCCCTGGCCCTATTTTCTTGGCTTTTTGAGACAGGGTCTTGATGTAGTTCAAGCTGACCTTGAACTCACAATGTAGACTAGGCTGGCCCCTAATTTAGGGTAATCCTTCTGCCTCAGCCTCCTGAGTGCTGGAATTACAGGTGTGAACGACCATGCTTGCCTTGGGATAAGAAATGATTAACAATGAAAACAACAACCAACCTAACATGTTATGCCCTCTGCTAAGTCAGCTTTTTTATGGGCATAGTTTGTTTACTTTCATGACATTCCAAGGAAGCAGGGTAACATGCTGTATTTCACACATGAGCAAGCTGAGGCTCTGCAAGGTCACCTGTCTTGCTTGAGGTCCTGTGGACCACAGAAATATGACCTTAGGGTCGTGGTCTTTCCTGACTGTCATGCTGCAGAGATTTACACTGAAGCCCAGACAGCTAAGGTGACTTGCCTGTAGACACAGTCAAGTATGTGCACATCCAAACCTGGTGCTCTCAGTGGGTTGCTGCCTTGTGTAGAGCTGGCCCCATGCTCTAGCTGGGACTGGAGTCCTTTGTATGGAAGGTGAGGATCCAGGATCCAGGGCAGAAGACTAGGGACCAGCCCCAGTGTAGCTTAGGCACTCAGTGGTGCCCACTCAGGCCTTGAAGTGCATCATGAGCATTTTTTTTTTTTTTTTTTTTTTTTTTTTTGGTAATCAGGATTGAACCCAGGACCTTTCACTTGCAAAGCAGACAGCAGCACCACTGAGCTAAATCCCTGGCCCCCTAGGACTCCTCAGACTCCAGAACCCCCCAGACCTTAAACAGATGGGGGCTCCTGGTCTGGAGAGCAGCTACATGAGGGACTGAGGGCAGGGAGAGTGGTGTGTGGCTGAGTAGATAAAAGGAGGCTTCCTGGAGAGAAGAAAAGCCCTGATCTATTTTTTTTTTTTTTTCCTTGAGACAGGGTCTCACTATGTAGTTGAGACTGACCTGGAATTCACTATGTAGCCCAGGCTGGTCTCAAACTCCTCCTGCCTCAGTCTCCCGAGTGCTGGGATTACAGGCGTGAGCCACCACACCCAGCAGAAAAGCTCTGACTTTTATGTGCCAATTTCTGTGGTGAAAATACTCCCTCAAGCACCACACCCAGCAGAAAAGCTCTGACTTTTATGTGCCAATTTCTGTGGTGAAAATACTCCCTCCTGATTTCAAACTACTGCCAGAGTATAGTCAAGTTTATTTTATTTAATTATGTATTTTCTGTGCTGGGGCTCAAACCCAGGGCTTTGCATATGCTAGGCAAGCACTCTACCACTGAGTTACATCCACAGCCCTATTTTAAAATTTTACTTTGAGACACGGTCTTGGTAAATTGCCCAGGCTAGCTAGCCTCAAACTTGTGAACCTTCTGCTTCAGCTTTCAGAGTAGTTGTGTTGACAGGTGTCCACTACTGTGCCTGGCTACCTGGCTTGCTTTTCCTTTGTTTTTTGTTTATTTGTTTTGTTTTGTTTTTGTCAAATCCAGGGCCTCACACGTATTAAGCAAGTGCTCTACCGTGCCTACATTCCTGGCCCCATAACTAGCTTTTGCCAATCAGTATCAGTTAGGTTTGCATACCTCTGGCTGGGGCCAGGGCTCCTGACTCTGTGGGACCTGGCAGCTTGGGTACTGGGACTTGGAAAAACAGGAGTGGATGGGAACTTGGAATTCTGGCTTGTGGGAAAAGAGCTGCAAGGACTCCTTCAGGGGCTGGGACTCTTGAGTCCTGGGGCCAGGACAAGGCTCCCTGCCAGCAGAAAGTAGGGGGCACCAATGCTTTGCAAGGGAAGGTGGAGGACTATTAGCAATACTTTTCACAGAAAGACGGAAGGCGCTCCAGCTTCCCCTGCCACTGGACTCCTTGGCAAAGGTAAGTTTTTTTGTTTGTCTGTTTTTTGAGACAGGGTCTCACTGTGTAGTTGAGACTGACATGGAACTCACTATGTAGCCCAGGCTGGTCTCGAACTCACAGCGATCCCCCTGCCTCAGCCTCCCGAGTGCTGGGATTATAGGGGTGCGCCACCACACCCGGCTGGCAAACTTAAATTTAGAGTGCCCTCCAAGTGCCAGAGTCACCCAGGCTTTACCACTCCTGGCAGATGATGTGGCTAAGGTCCTTCTCCCAAGAGCCTCACAATCTTCCTAGTGAGTGGGAGGAGGTATAGACCTACAAACCAGGAACAAACCCTATAAAACAATACAGCAGAGGAGCTTGGTTCATTGGTGCTGGAATCAAGTGGCTTCAGTCCAATCCCAGTTTAGCCCCTTACAGATGTGTGCACCTGGGCCAGGGACTTAGCTCAGTGGCACCACATCTGCTTCGCAAGTGCAAGATCCTGAGTTCAATCCCTGGTATCCCCCCAAACCCGCCGCCAAAAAAAAAAAGAGCCCCAGATATGTGTGCCTGTGCTATTTAGCTAATTAATCTCTGCAGCCCTGTTTCCTCATCTGTAAAATGGGGATGATAACATTTCCTAGCTTCTAGGAGTATAAAGATAGATGAGAGGGCCGGGGATTTAGCTCAGTGGTCTGGGCCTGCCTTGCAAGCACAAGGACCCGAGTTCAATCCCCGGTGAAGTATCACACTTACTCCTGGCTGGTGAGCTTTCCCAAGGTCACAGAAGTGACTCACCCACACGTTATATTGTTTTGATCCCCTGGGCATCCCTATGAGGTCACACCATTCACAGATGAGGAAACCAGCTCAGAGAGGCAAAGCCCTTTATCTGTGGGCACATGCAGATCTTTCATCCCAGCTGGCCTGGCTCCCAGCCCCAGGCACTCTTCGGACATTTGAATCCGATCCCCAGGCTTCTCTGAAACCAGGAGTCCTAGCCTCCAGCCTTTCTGCTAGACCGGAGTTCTGGCCACCCACAAAGAGGCTGGCATTATGTCCAGATAAGGAGGGGACGCACCAGACGTGATGGCACAGCCAGTAACCAACCTACAACTTGAGAGGCTTAACACATTTGCTGTTTATTTGTTTCTTTGTTTGTTGTGCTGCGGGATGGAATCCAGGCCTCCTGTGTGGTAGGCAAGTGTTCCACCACTGAGCTACAGGGTAGTTTGTGTCTCTCTGTCTCTGTCTTTGTCTCTGTGAGTGTGTGTGTGTGTGTGTGTGTGTGTGTGTGTGTGTGTGTCTCCCCTAGATGATTCTTGCTGCTAAGATTTCAGAAACTGCAGGTAAATGGTGGAAGGCTTCTCCCCACTGTGTCTGGTACCTGAGCTGGCTGACTGGATCATTGTGGGATGTGGAAAGGATCTGATGCCACCTCTCAGAGAGGGGAGGGACAAAGGGTTTGTGCTCACTTTTGTCCACCACAGAGCCTAGATGCTTAAGCTTTATTAAACATCATCAAACTGATTTCCCAAGAGGAGGTTTTCATTTGCTCCTGATGATAAAGAGTCTGACTGAGGGCTGGGGATTTAGCTCAGCGGTCCGGTGGCCTGCCTTGCAAGCCCAAGGACCTGAGTTCAATCCTCCTCAGCACCCCTCCTCCCAAAAAAGAGTCTGATTGCATTTTTGATGTCTGATTGCTAACAGCTTTGAAGTTCTGTGCATCCTCTTCCCCTTTGTCCCTTTGTCCCCAGCTGGACAAGCTCTGACTCTGGCTCTCTTTCTCTGGAGAGAAATTTAAATATGGAAAG
This sequence comes from Fukomys damarensis, assembly GCF_012274545.1. Taxonomy (NCBI): domain Eukaryota; kingdom Metazoa; phylum Chordata; class Mammalia; order Rodentia; family Bathyergidae; genus Fukomys; species Fukomys damarensis. The sequence continues at coordinate 20,346,502 of NW_022900946.1, read as the reverse complement.
CCCTGGCCACTTTGGAGGAATCTTTACCCCAGCCTCATCCCCTTATCACAATAAAAGCTCTTTATCACTTTGGCCATTGTCCTTCTATTTTATTTTACTTTGTGGTTCTGGGTTTTCGACCCAGAGTGTTCAGTACAACTCCATCCCCTTTTATTCTTCTCCTTCTCCTTATTTTTGAGACAAGGTCTTATTACATAGTTCAGGCTGGCCTTGAGCTATGTAGTCCACGCTGGTCTAACTTGGGGTGATCCTCCTGCCTCAGCCTCCCCAGTACGAGGATTATGGGCATGTGCCACCACACCTGGCTTTTTTTATTTTCTATTTTGAGGCAGGATTTCACTAAATTGCCCAGGCTGGGCTTGAATTTGTGTTCATCTTGCTTCAACCTCCCATAGTACTGGAATTTCAGGTGTGTACCACCATACCTGGCTTCTCAGGCCGTTTTCTTACCAGTGGGGAAACCTGCTCTACTCACCCCAGGAAGCCTCATCACTAAGTAATCAGATTTTTCCTACTTTTTTTTTTGAGACAGGTCCTTGTTGTGTAGCCCAGGCTGGCCTTGAACTCATTGTGACCTTCTTGCTTCAGCCTCCTGAGTGCTAGGATTACAGGTGTGTGACTGGCTTCATGCTCTCTTTATAGGTGAGCTTTGTCAGTGTTCAATCTCAACCAAATTCTCAGTGGTGAGTTCATCGCATCATAGAGCAACCACAAATTTTCATGTGGGCCACACATACCAATACTTGGCATCCTCGGACTTTTTAATTTTGCAGATCTGATGGCAAACGTAGGATCTGTTATGGACCAAACTGTGTTCCCTCAAAATCTTTTTAGTGAAGCTCTAACACCCAGCACCGGAGAATGTGATTGTATTTAGACACAGGCCCTATAAAAGGGTGATTAAATTCAAGTGGCTGACGTCCTTCTAAGAAGAGGAGACATAGGGGCCCATGGACCCAGGACAACCTTGTGAAGAAACAGCAAGCGGCAGCCCTCCTGAAGCCTGGGAGAGAGAGGCCTGACAGGAAGCAGACCCTGCTGGTCTCTTGACATCGGACTTCCAGCTTCCAGGACTGGGGAAAAGGAATTTCTGTGTGAGCCACCCAGGGTGTGGCATTTTATTACAGAAACCCTACCAGAGAAATCCAGGATAACAGTATTTTTAGTTTGTATCTGCAGGTTGCTCCTCCTGTTCACTATTTTGTCTAAAATGCAGGTGAAGATGGGCAAAGTAGCCCTTCCCTGTAACACCAGCGCTCTGGGAGGTTGAAGCAGGAGGATGAGCATTTGAGCCCAGCCTGGGCAATTTATCGAGGCCCCGTCTAAAAAAAAAAAAAAAAAAAAAAAAAAAAAAAAATTAAATGAGTGGGAGGCTGGGGACGCAGTTCAGTGCTAAGGTGCCAGTAAAAAGGGGGAAGAAGAAAAGAAAAGAAAAAAAGACAGCTGGCCGTCCTTTCCGGTTCCTCTCCGGGCTGCTCCAGGGACTGATCGGTCGGTGGAACACACACTCTGCCCCGCCCCTGGCCGGAGCGGATTCCTCTGTCGCTGCTTCACCAGCCCGGCCAGGTGGCGACCCCTGCGTCTGGGGTCTGGCGAAGCTAACACCACGGCGCACCGAGGCGGAGACGCGCGCAGCTACGTGGGCTTGGGGGGGTTGATCCGGCGGCGCACAGCTGCCGGAGGGACCCCGTGCGGAG
>NW_022900946.1:20335252-20344212 GCF_012274545.1 Fukomys damarensis | reverse complement strand
TCCCCTGGGCCCTGCGCTCCACCCCCGGCCCCCAAGGACCCTCCGCTGTCGCTGCCCTGCACCTCCTCCCTCCCTCCAACGTGCCCTCTGGATCCGGGGTCCCCTCCTACCCACCCTTCCTACCCTGCGCCAGGTCCTCTGCTCCTCTCTGCGCCCCTCACCTCCCCGCAGTTCCCCAGGGTGGCCGGGTCAGCCCTTTGAGAGCCTGGGCGTGGTGAGCTGGGGTCCTTGACTCCTGGGATCCGCAGGGAGGCTGGGAGAGCCTGGTGGGGCGATGGACTTCTATGTCTGGAGGAAAGAGCGGGCCGGATTCACATGATCACACAGTGGCTGAAGTTGGTGTCTGGGGACGCCCCGATTGTTGGATCTCTCAGGAAGTTTGGGCCCCTGATTTGGAGGTCTGGATTTGGTGTTCTAGAAAGCAGTGAGGATGGGCAGGGGGTGGAGCTCCAACTCCTAGTTTCAGACAGAGACCTGCGAACCCAGCGCTGCGGGGTGGAGACCTTGAGGAAAGGGGAGCAATTCGGCATCGGGCCGGGGGTCTCTGGGCTCTGGATGCTGGGAGGACGCGGCTTCCAGGATGGTGGTGGGATGGGAGAACTCCATCCTCCTTACCCTTCTGGCTTCATCTGCACCTTCGCATGGGCTAGGACTGGCTGACCCGTTATGGCTACCTGCCCCCACCTCATCCGGCCCAGGCCCAGCTGCAGAGCCCCGTGAAGCTTCGGGATGCCATCAAAGTCATGCAGAGATTTGCCGGGTTGCCTGAAACAGGCCTCATGGGTAGGTGGCCCCCGACCAGTTCTACAGGCCTGCCTCTGTCCCCCGCCTGGCCGTCCTAAAAATCCTCCCACCCCCACCCCCACCCCCAATCTCAGGCGCTATGAGGATGCTGATCTTAGGTCCCTACTCAACCCTGGAGGTTCTCAGGTATTCGTCTTTCCAGAGAGCTTTTTTGGGAATCTCTTACACACCGAGCCATTTGAGGCCCACTGTTACATCCATGGAAAAAGTAGATCAAGTCCTGGTTCCCACGGAGCTGATGTCCTGGGGCAAGAGAAGCATAAATCAAGAACATAAATATGCAAGACGATTTCAGACAGTGCTGTGTATATCTGTTTGTTTTTGAGGTGAGGGGACTGAACTCAAGTCTCATGTATGCCAAGAGATTTACTGCTGAGCTGCATCCCCAGCCTAAGTGTGTTGAAGAAAATAAAATGCTAATGATATCGAGAGCCTGGTCTGGGTAGGGCAGGCCTTTTGTAAAGATGTCATATGGGGTGTAACTACCAAGAGGAGGAGCCAGTCATGGGAAAATGTGGGAGAAAGTGTCCCAGCAAAGGCCCTGTGGCAAGTATAAGTTTACTTGTCTGGAGTGAAAAAACTGAAGATCATAGGCAAGGGCCTAGTTAGGGGACCTTAAAAGGTGTTGGGTTTGATTCCAAGGGTGATAAGAAACCAACAGGAGGGGTTTAAAGAAGGGAAACAATTCTATGTGATTTGCTGTTTCAAGCTTCCTGCGTTTGCTGTGAAAGTGGCTGGTGGAGAACAAGAAGGAGGCCCTTGTAGGAGTCGGCCAGGGATGATGGTGGCTGGGGTGATCAGAAGTAGTTGAACTGAGGGTGTGTCTGTGGGGTCAAACAGGGAGGAAGAGAGAGCTTGAGAGAGCTGGAAGGACCCTGGCTTACTATAGGGAGGGTTTCTCTGTCCTGTCCATTCTTGGAAAATACTTGAACAGTGTCTGGGCATCTATATGTTCTCGGTTACTGTTTGTCAGCTCAACCCCAGATGTGGTTTGACCTTAATGGAAATGGAGCTGAGCTGGAAAGGGGATTCCAAGTAGACCTAAGGGGTGTGTGTGTGTGTGTGTGTGTGTGTGTGTGTGTGTGTGTGTGTGTGTGTGTGTGTGAGAGAGAGAGAGAGAGAGAGAGAGAGAGAGAGAGAGAGAGATCAGCCTGTCATAAGCACTCTGAGGGATGAGATGAAGTGTAGGCAGCCCAGGGAGTTCCAGCTCCAAAGGAAAGGAAACTCATTCTGCCCCTGGGGCTCCTTTCTTGAATCCACCTTCCAGGGCTCTGGAAAGGGGACCAGGCCTGAGCCCCCTGGAGCAGCCAGTACATCCAGGCCAGGTAGAAAGGGCACTGTCAGGCCAGGGATTTAGCTCAGTGGTTCCGCTGCCTGCCTTGCAAATGCAAGGTCCTGAGTTTGATCCCCAGTACCAAAAAATAAAATAAAATAAAAAAGGGCAGTGTCCATTAGGGACATTACCACAACAGTCTGATACAAGCTAGCTTCCAGAGTCAGACAGCTTGAATTCAGATCTTGGGCAAATTTCTTAACCTCTCTGAGCCTCAGTTTCCCTATGTAAAAAAGTTAACTAGTGCCTGATTTGGGCAAGCTTTCCTACTGCTGATGCCACCCCCCACCCCACCCCATTTCCTGCAGACCCAGTGACAGTCGCTACCATGCGTAAACCCCGCTGCTCCCTGCCTGATGTGCTGGGGCCAGCGGGGCTCGTCAGGCGCCGTCGCAGACGCTATGCTCTAGGGGGGACTGTGTGGAAGAAGCAGAAGCTGACCTGGAGGTAGGTCCCGGTACCCCCTGCCTGGGCCTGCCTGCTGGGCAGAGCCTCCTGCACCACCCTCTCTTGCCACAGCCACCTGCTCCCTCCTCTCTTCCCAGGGTCCAGTCCTTTCCACAGAGCTCACAGCTGAGCCCGCAGACTGTGCGGACCCTTATGAGCTATGCCCTGACTGCCTGGGCCGCTGAATCAGACCTCAGTTTCCAGGAGGTGTCCCCTCAGCAGCAGGAGCCTGACATTCTCATCGACTTCGCCCGGGCATACCACCAAGACAGTTACCCCTTTGACGGGCCAGGTGGCACCTTAGCCCATGCCTTTTTCCCCGGGGAACACCCCATCTCTGGGGACACTCACTTCGACGATGAGGAGATCTGGACATTTGGGTCAAAAGGTAAAATGTGCCATATTTGGAAAGGTCCCCTCCCCAGATCTGTCTTAATGCATGAGGTTTTTTGTTTTGTTTTGTTTTGTTTTTGAGTCAGGGTCTCACTCTGTGGTTGACCTAGAACTCACTAGGTACCCCAGGCTGGTCTCGAACTCACAGTGATCCTCCTGCCTCAGCCTCCCAAGTGCTGGGATTACAGGCATGTGCTACCACACCCAGTTTATGAATGAGTTTTTAATTAATCAATCAATGGTGCCTGAATCAGTCAGGTGTCTCCAGAGAAACAGCAATAGGAAGTGTGAGTGTATAATGAGATTTGTATTAAGGGATGAGTTCACAGGGGCATCTGGGGCTGGACAGGCTAAAATTAGGGCAGGTAAGAAACTCAGGCAGTTCTGTTACAGTCTTAGGATAGAATTCTTCCCTCTCAGAACCCTGTTTTTGCTGAACTGATTGGACATTGGTCCCTTACGTTTCGGTTACTTGCCTTACCTTAGTCATGTCTCCGAAATACCTCACAGCAACTTCTGGACTGGTGCGTGATCAAACCACTGGGCACCATAGCATGGCCAAATCGGTACATAAAATCAGTTCACCACTGAGGCCTATTGGTTCCTGACTCTGAGCTGGGCTGACTCAGGGTCAAAACAGTTTCTTTGTCCTGTAGCTAAGGAGGAAGAGTAACCTGCAATTACTACACACATGGTGATACAACTTCTGGAAATGTCAGCAGAGGAAGTCCCATAGCTGCAAATGCTCAGGGGAGGTATCAGCCCACAACGCTAGGGCGAGGGGAGGCTTCCTGGTCAGGGACCACACCGTGACTCCATTCACTCGATACATATAGATCCTCACTCAGCGGCAAGCGGTGCAGGCTAGGTGACAGACCTGTTCTCCTGGAGCACACACCGAGGGGGGGCAGTGAGAAAGCACAAACCAGCCAGCCACCCAAGTGCCAGGTCATCAGGGGCAGGAGGAGCCGCTAAGGGACTGCATGTCTGAGACATTTTTGCCGGAAGGCAAAAGTATGGTATAGGGAGGGAGCTAGCACAGGATGGCACTGGACATGTCACAGAAGATCTTGTCTTTTGTTTTGATTTTGGAGGCAGGGTCTCACTACACAGTTCAGGCCGGCCTCAAACCCACAGCGATCCTCCTGCCACAGCCTCCCACGTGCTGGGATTATAGGTGTGCGCCATCATGCCTGGATCACAAAGGATCTTGGGAAGCAAGTGCAAGGATTTGGACACAGGGTTCTGGAGGCAGTGGGAAGCCATTAGAGGGCTTTGCATTCTAAGAATACCCCTGGATCCAGCAGGGGAGGTGGGTATTGGAAGGGAGGCAGGACTTGCTGCCCAGTTCAGGTAACGGACCAGGTGGGCAAGGATGAAGGGCACAGATGTGAGGGAAGTCAACTAGGATGGCCAGAGATTGGGCTCTGGTTCAATCATGGGGGCAAGAGATGGGGAGAGCAGGATGATGTCAGAGTCCCGCTCAGGGTCCTGGACTTGGCTTCTGCTGATGTGCATGAGGGAAGGAGGGACAGGCTGATAGAAAGACGGTGGGCCGAGGGCAGACTGGGATGATGTGTGCAGTGTGAGGTGCTCCACACAAACGGCACAAGCTCCAGAACCTGGGCGCCACTGTCCTCGATAGATGGCCCTCCAGCTGGCAATTCTCACGCGGGCAGTTTCTCAGGGGCATGTGCCGAGGGGAAGAGAAGCAGTGGAGGCCAGATGCTGAGCAAGGATGTGGTCTCTGCTGGAGAGGAGCCTGGCCTCCCTGAGCGCTGCAGAATGCGTGGGCCAGCTCTTTTCCAGTCCCCTAGGGGCCAGACTGGCCTTGGGCTGCTAGAGGTGGAGAGGCTCAGTCATGGCTGGTGCCCAGTCCCCGTCAGGGATTGACAGCCAGTCACAGGCTGCAACAGGGCGGCGTGTCCCGTGGCATCAAGCTCGGGAGCTTTTATATTTTTGTCAATGAATTAATTTTTGCAGTGCTGGGGACCAAACCTAAGGCCTTACCCATGCTAAGCAAGCCCTTTTCTAAAAAGTTGCACGCTGAGTGGAGTCACTTGTAATACACGCAAGTTACTGAAGCTCACTTCTCCGCCGAGAAATGATATGAGGATGGTGCTGAGGGCAGTCATTCACGCCCAGCCCTTTGCCCTGCAGAGTGGTGCTGTCCACCTTGAGAGCCACTGTCGGAGCTGGGCCTGGGGGAAGATTGTAGAGTGTAGGCCTGCGGCGCAAAGGTACAGAGCCTTGGAGCACCCCACTGCTAAGGAGGCATTGGGGAGGAGGAATTGACAGAGGTAGAGCGTGAATAGGCTGAAAAGTGACGCAGAACAAGAGAGAAAGAGGAAGTGGTCAGTGATGGCCGGCACAGCAAACAAGTCCAGTAAATGGCACAGGCCTGGGTTTGTCATCCGGGCACCAAGTGACTTTTTTTCTTCTTTTCCTTTTTCCTTTTTGTTCAGCAGTGGGAATTGAACCCAGGTCCTTTCCACTGAGCTACATTCCCAGCCCTTTCTGCTTACTTTGAATTCTTTTTTGGTACCAGGGATTGAACTCGGGTGTCCTTCAGCTTGCAAGGCAGGCAGCAGAAACACTGAGCTAAATCCGCGGCAAAGGAAACAGGATTGAGGCTAGGAAGACTAACTTGGGGTTTTTTTGTTGTTTTTTTGTTTGTTTGTTTGTTTGTTTGTTTGTTGGTACCAGGGATCGAACTCAGGACCTTGCACTTACAAGGCAGTCGGTGGAACCACTGAGCTAAATACCCAGTCTGCTTTTTACTTTGAGACAAGGTCTTGCTAAGTCACGAAGTTGCCAAGGCTGGGCCTAAACTCAGTCATCCTGATTGCCGCCCACAGGACTGGGATTATAGGTGTGCACCACCACACCTGTCACCTAGGGACCTGTAAGTGCCTACAGACTACATGTCCGTGGGTGGGGGAAGAATCCCAAATTGCAGTGGAGTTAGGCGTGAGAAGAGCAGAAGTGAAATCTGAGATTAGAGACACAGAGGGCCAGGGATTTAGCTCAGGGGAGGTATCAAATCCTTGCACTGGGACTGGGACTGCTTCGCAATTGCAAGGTCCTGAGGTCCATCGGGGTACCAAAAACAAAACAAAACAGAGACAGATAGAGGAAGTTGACTAGTGAGGGCTGAGAACAGCATGGCTGGAGGCCAGGGAAGCAGGAGCGTGCTAAGGCGAGTCTGAGGATGAGGGAGTCAGGAGCGGCAGGCACTGGAAGGAAAGGTGTGGGGAGGGGTGGGGGGTGGGTGGCTGAGAGTGGCTCGCACCGGTCAAGGCAGGAGGAAACGGCAGCCATGTGCCCTGGGAGCACGGACCTCGGGTTCCACTGGACACCCGTCTGGATAACACGGGAAGCGCACTTGTCAGCCCTTGTCACAGTGCTAACCCAGGGGCTGTGGGTGTGGAAGGGAGGCTGAGGAGAACACAGAGGAGCTCTAGGCCCCTGCAGCTGCCCCAGGGCAGGGACGAGAGAAGGAGGAACCGGCGCCCTCCCCCCAACTGCATAGCGTGAGGAGGGTGCAGGAAGGGGTTGCTAACCCGGAAGCCTCATGCTGGGGAAAGGAGGCAACACAAGGAAGGGAGGTGAGAGAAGAGATCAAACTGATTGGGACTACAGCCTTCCTCTGACTTCTCAGAAGGATCCCGAGTACTAAGAAGACCCATAGGCAGCGCGGAAGTCCACGATTTGTGCAGTTTGAGTAGGGACTGTCCAGGGCAGGATACACAGCTGCGAGCTGTTCTCAATCCCAGCCCCGCCTCCCACCTTGAGCTCGGTGCCTCAGTTTTCCTGTAGATTGAGGATAAGAAGTAGAGCTAAATAAGGCCAAGTGTTTCTTGTAGGCTCAAGGACCTACAAGATCCCCGGTACCAAAAAACAAAGAAAGAACAAGGCCAAGTGTTTGCTATTTCTTTTAGGACTTGCCTAAATTTTTTTTAACCTAAGTATTTCACTCTTAGTCTCAGATAGCAGCTGGCAGAGCCCAAAGGAAACGTGCTTTTCGATTCACCAGACTATTTCCAATAATCCTACCTCCAATGTTGCTGACCCTCACTAGAGATTTCCAGAAAACAGATCAATATCTGGAGACCTATAACTTGTTGGGGTTGCTTAGCTCTTTCACTAACTGGGTCTCTTCCGGGTGAGGCCTCTCTCCCAGCTGGAGCCAGATCCTGATTGAAGATCTGGGCTTCTCCAGCAGCCTAAAAAGGCTCTGCCCTGGCCCCAGGGTTGGGTCGCAAGGGAAGAGGCTAGGAGCAAGACTGGGCGCCATCACGACAGGCTGTGGTCTGAGAGTGCTTGCTGGAGGGAGTTCAGTGTTCTTCTAAGGAGACAAGGGCAGGGAAGAAGGCCAACTGCGGGAGGGGAGGATCCCAGGAAGGGGGAGGGGTGGCGGATATAGGGAGATGGGGGAGGTGGAGAAGGAAGAAGACCGGAAGTGGGAGGTCCATGAGGGTGGGTGTGGAAATGGCAGGGGGTCTTTGACCAGAAACTGGAGCGAGGAGGAGGAGGAGGAGGAGAGTAAGCTTCAAGAACAGGAGCTTCCTGGAGAGAACTGCATACATTCAGGATTCCCATCCCACAAGTTTCTATAGGCACAGTTTTTCCTTTCTCTGTCCATTCTGTGGGTCACTCTAGCCCTGACCCAAGTGTCAGCACTGCCGAACAGGACTGCCTAAAAGGTGGGTGAAGGGATACAGCAATGGACATGACTCATGGGGCCTGGGTCCTCTCCCAAGGGTCTCTGGCCCTTCCTGGTGGCCAGCAGACCCTACTCCCCAACTGTCCCTCCTGGTGCAGGATGGCCTCAGCTCTACCCTACTGTCTCCCTGTGCAGATGGTGAAGGGACTGATCTGTTTGCTGTGGCAGTTCATGAGTTTGGCCACGTCCTGGGCCTGGGTCACTCCTCTGCACACAACTCCATTATGAGGCCCTTCTACCAGGGCCCAGTGGGCGACCCGCACAAGTACCGCCTGTCCCAGGATGACCGAGACGGCCTGCAGCAACTCTACGGTACGGCGAGCGGGTGGAGACTGTGGACCCACTGTACCTCTCCCTTGGCCTCTGCCACAGGCCCACAGAACCCACACCTGTGTGACTCTGCCTGCAGGGAGAGCACCCCAGACCCCAAGTGACAAGCCCACAAGGAAACCCCTGGTTCCTTCTCCCCGGCCCCCAGCCCTGCCCCCTGACAGGTGAGTCCCCCACCAGCTGTGTGGCCCTTGAGAGGGGGATTGTGGTCAGGGGAGTGAAGAGCCCCTGCCCTCCGCTCACCATCCTCCCTTCCCCAGCCCCTCCACACCTGTCCCTGATAGATGTGAGGGCAACTTTGATGCCATTGCCAACATCCGAGGTGAAACTTTCTTCTTCAAAGGTGAGTGGTTGTAGATGGCCTCCGACGCTGTATATTTGGATTCCTACCCACTTTAGATGACCCCCCCCCGTGGTGGGAGTTTTTTCTGGGAAGAGAGATTTTGGGGGGGCTAAAAAAGGAAAATCCGGGGAAAGCCACTGAGAAGCTGGTCACCCTGGATCCCTGCACCCTGGGTACCCAGGAGGACCCCACACGTGCCTGAGAAGAGCAAGACCGGCCCGCCCCTGTTACTCTGTGGGACGGAGCCTCCTGCCATGCTATGGCCCCGTGCCCTCCCCTCCTTCCCCCGCAGGACCCTGGTTTTGGCGCCTCCAGCCTTCAGGACAGCTGGTGTCCACGCGTCCTGCCCGGCTGCACCGCTTCTGGGAGGGGCTGCCCAGCCACGTGAAGCTCATCCAGGCCGCCTACGCGCGCCACCGAGACGGCCGAATCCTCCTCTTCAGTGGTGAGCAAGGTTGGGGGGCGTCAGGGAGCCTCAGGCGGGCCCGGGACCCTGCTGAAGCGCGGCCGCCCTGCCAGGTCCCCAGTTCTGGGTGTTCCGGGACCGGCAAGTGGAGGGCGCCGCCCAGCCGCTCAGGGAGCTG
>NW_022900946.1:20324280-20335134 GCF_012274545.1 Fukomys damarensis | reverse complement strand
GGCAGTACTGGCGATACGATGAGGCGGCCGCGCGCCCCGACCCTGGCTACCCACGCGACCTGAGCCTCTGGGAAGGAGCGCCGCCCGCCCCGGACGATGTCACCGTCAGCAACGCAGGTGGGGGAACTAGCGCCTTTGGGTCGGGGGTTCGGATAGAGTGGAGGGTGGCAGAGCAGCAGTCCAGCAGGACCTGGGGGAACGAGGGGCGCGGCTGAGACAGACCTGGGCCCGGCTCCTGAAGTGTGTCCTCCTCGCCAACAGGTGACACCTACTTCTTCAAGGGTGTCCACTACTGGCGCTTTCCCAAGGGCAGCGTCAAGACCGAGCCCGACTCCCCCCAGCCCATGGGGCCCGAGTGGCTGGACTGTCCTGTCCCCAACTCTGGCCCTCCAAACCCCAGGCCCCCCAAAACGACCCCCAAGTCCGGAACCTGCGATTGTCAGTGTGAGATCAATCTGGCTCCGGGGAGGCCGCCGGCGCCCCTCCTGCTGCCCCTCCTTCTGCCCCTCCTGCTCCTTTTGGCCGGAGGGGTCTCCTGCTGAGGGGGACATCCAGAGCCAGCAGCCCCCTGCAAGGAAGGGGGCCTGAGTCTCCACCGCGGGACCAGTGTGGAGTTGTGAGCCACTGCCGAGACCCTCGCAAAGGTTCCCACAGGGGATCCCCCCCACAGCATGGAGCAGGGCAGGGACCTTGAGGGAAGGGGGTGCAACCTAGCTCTGACCACCCACTGGCGTCAGGGCGCTCTAGGCGGCCAGAGCCAGCAGCCCCCTGCAAGGAAGGGGGCCTGAGTCTCCACCGCGGGACCAGTGTGGAGTTGTGAGCCACTGCCGAGACCCTCGCAAAGGTTCCCACAGGGGATCCCCCCCACAGCATGGAGCAGGGCAGGGACCTTGAGGGAAGGGGGTGCAACCTAGCTCTGACCACCCACTGGCGTCAGGGCGCTCTAGGCGGCAGGCACAGCCTGGGCGAGTAGGCCGGCAGGCTTGGTGGATTGGACACAAGACGCCCCCTGGCAGTTTACCGGGAGGGGACTCTGTCCCCGGCTGAAATGACACAGCATGCACACCTCGTTTTCCCCAGAACAGCCAGGCTCTTTCAGAGCACTGTGGGCTCTCTCCAGCGCCCCACCCTAGTGCCACAGTGTCTAGAGTCTGATTGGGCCCTTAGATGATCAGATCAATATAATGAGTTGCAGCCCCTAGTCTCCTGCTCTTGTCTTCAAACCTACTTGGTCCTCTCACCCTGTCCCGCTCCTACCACATCCCACTAGTGTAACCGCCAGTGGGGAGGGGGGCAAGACTGGAGACCTCCCCTGAAAGCCCAAACGCCACATCCTGGATGACATCGTGGCCGGCCCTTCCCGCCTCTGGTCTGCAACCTCCTTTCCAGTCAGTCATACCTCAGGCCGCACAGGCTCAGGGCTTCTCGGTGGACAGGGAGAGATTCTGCGCCTTCTCGGCCCTTCCGGTGGGCCCTACAGGTAGTTCTAGAGTCAGGAGTTCTAGGGTGAGACCTGGGCACCGTATCACCTCTGCTCTCCAGATTCAGGACCTGCGTCTATGCTTCTGGAATATTCAACATCAGAAATCACCCATGGGAATTGCAGGTCCTTACTGTTTCTCCATTTACAACCAAATCAGTTTCATGAGATTTAAAATGTCTGTTAATGTCAAATGGAGGAAAGGACTGGAAAGTGTAAAGTAATAAAATTTACTTATAAAGTAATACAATTTAAAACTGAGCTTTTTTTAAAAAAATGCAGATCCTGTACCTGCACCCTGAAACCCTGACTGTAGGAATGAAGTCAGAAATCTACATTTTCTTTTTAAAAATTTATTTATTTATTTATTTATTTATTTATTTATTTATTTATTTTGGGGGGAGTTTGTTTTTGAGACAGGGTCTCACTATGTAGCTGAGACTGCCCTGGAACTCACTATGTAGCCCAGGCTGGTCTCGAACTCACAGCAATCCTCTTATCTCAGCCTCCCAAGTGCTGGGATTACAGGTGTGTGCCATCACGCCTGGCCTTTTCTTTTTGTTTTTAATTAATTAATTAATTTATTTATTTATTTTGGTACCGGGGATTGAACTCAGGACCTTATGCTTGCAAAGCAGGGGGCGGAACCACTGACCTAAATCCCAGGCCCTTTTTTTGTTGTTGTTGTTGTTGTTGTTGTTACTAGGGATCAAACTCAGGACCTTGTGCTTTCGAGGCAGACACGGCACCACTGAGCTAACTCCCTGAGCCCAGAAATCTACTTTTTTTTCTTTTTTTTTTTTTTTTTTTTTTTTTTTTTTTTTTTTTTTGATTTTTTGAGACAGGGTCTCACTATGTAGTTCATACTGCTCTGGAACTAACTGTGTAGCCCAGGCTGGTCTCCAACACACAGCAATCCTGCTGCCTCAGCCTCCCAAGTGCTGGGATTACAGGCATGCACCACCACCCCCAGCTCAGAAATCTACATTTTAACAAGCTTGGGCTGGATGTGTGCCTGATAGGCAAAGGAAGCTGGCCGTCTCCTGCCATTGCTGTGTCCTGTCTTGCAGGTGCCAGTCTTCCTATATTCTCTACAGGGCCGGGCTGATGGAGGGATTGAGAGGTGTCCATTCCCCCCAGGGCTGAGTCACTTAGAGGGCCACTTTGTGGTTTCCCTGTAGCACCAATGGTCCTATAGTGCTTTGGGGACCCCAGGCCATGGACAGCACTTCAGGAAACCAGGAGAAGCTGGCCCCACTTGTTCCCGACCCCCAGATCTGCATGAGAACAAGAGTCAGGTATCCTCAACCAGTTCAGGACCTGATGGATCTAAGCCACTTGGGAGCAATGTGGGCCTCTCAGATTGCTTTCCAAGTAGCAGGAGAGGAAAACAGCCCTACTCTGGAGGAGAAGGAAAACAGAGAGAAAGCCCTTCATGTCTTCTGAGCACTGATGGTCCTGAGGTGAAATTTGGTGACAGTAACTAGACAGGCATGAATTGCTCTTCTTTGCAGAAGTTGGAATGAATGCAGGGTTGTTCAGGGCAGCGGGTATTGAAGTAGAAAGAGGAGGACAAAGGTTGACTGAGGGGAAGCCCAGAAGAAAGATGATCCTTGAGAAACCAAGATATTTTCATGGCTACATGTAAACTCCAGCCATTAGTACGTCATTGACTACTACAAAACAATGTTTACTTTTATTTTCAAAATGGTACAGTAAAAATGTGGTACAAAGGGCTGGGGATTTAGCTCAGTGGTTCCACTGCCTGCCTTGCAGGGGCAAGGACCCGAGTTCGAGTTCAACCCCTGATACCAAAAAAAACAAAAACAAGCCGGGCGTGGTGGCACATGCCTATAATCCCAGCACTCAGGAGGCTGAGGCAGGAGGATCACTGTGAGTTCCAGACCAGCCTGGGCTACATAGTGAGTTCCAGGTCAGTCTCAACTACATAGTGAGACCCTGTCTCAAACAAAACAAAACAAAATAAAACTACAATTAAAATCTTTTTATTTTGTAGTAGGGGGAATTGAATTCAGGACCTTGCACTTACAAGGCAGGTGCTGCACCACTCAGCTAAATCCCCACTCCCAAAATTGAAAGTTTTGGTTTCAAAGGACACTATTAGAAACTTGAAAGACAACCCCCAGCATGGGAGATATTCGGGTGTTTATATCTGATAAGAGACTTGTACCCAAGATATAGAAAGAATGCATAACTTAATAATAAAAGAACAGCCAAGTTAGAAATGGGTAAAGAGGGCTGGGGATTTAGCTCAGTTGCTGCTGCTGTGTGCTGCAACAGCTCAAGGTCCTGAGTTTGATCCCCAGTACCAAAAAAAAAAAAAAAAAAGGGTAAAGAATCCGACCATACATTCTTCTTAGGTAGACAAAAGACTGTTCGGCATATGAGAAGATTAGCATAGAGCATCATTAGTTAGCATGGAAATGAAAATTACAGAATAGAAAAGAAGCTGGGCGAGGTGGTGTACATCTATAATCCAGAACTCTGGGAGGCTGAGGCAGTAGGATCACAAGTTTAAGCCCAACCAGAGCAACTTAGTCAGTTAGCAAGACCCTGTGGGGGCGGGGGTAAAAAGGTAACTGGGGGTCTAAGTCAATGCTATGTCTTTGGGTTCTATCTCTGGTACTACAAACAACTATTTAAATTCCCTAGGATTAAAGAGATAGATAACAACATTTGTTGATAAGGAGGTAGAGAAACTGGAATCCTCACACCCTGCAGTTGGGAGTGTAATGTGGTGCAGATATTGTGGGGAAAAAAAATCTATTCCTCAAAATCTGAAGGATAGTTGCCCTCTGACTCAGCAGTTCTACTCCTAGGTCCACACCCAAGATGAAAAGTCCACACAGAAATGTGTACCAGAGGGCCCAGGACGTAGCTCAGCGGTACTGAACATCCCTGGTGAGTGCAAGGGCCCTGAATTCAATTCCCAATTCTGGAAGAAAAAAATGTGTATAAGAAGCAGACGGGGTACATGACTAATCCTAGTGTTACCGGGTGGAGAGTTATGCTTGTCAAGCTTCTTTTTTTAAATTTTAGACAGGACTTCACTACAGATATTCCTCATTTAATGACCTACCTGTTTAACAACTATTGGAATTTATGATAGAAGCACACTGTTCAGACTTACCATCCACTGCTCTGACTTATGAACTCTCTTTTTTGTACAGTTCTGTACATCTTATTTATACAGCCTCTATGTCTTTTTTTGTCTTTTTTTTTTGTATAGAACACCTTGTTTCTATAGTGTTATAATTCTTTGTTTTGTTTTTTTGTATTTTTGTTTTTGTTTTTGCTCCTGGGGATCAAACTTGGGTCCGTGCACTTGTGAGGCAGGTGGTGGCACCACTGAGCTAAATCTCCAGCCCATATAGTGCTATAATTCTTGCTGATTGTACTATATAGTATAGTACTGTAATGGTTCCACTGCCTGCCTCTCAAGCTCAAAGTTCCGAGTTCATTTCCCGGTACCAAAAAAGAAAAAGGAAAATAGTCATTAAGTTAGAGTTTCTTTTGACCCTTTCTTTGTTTTGAATATTGGATTGTACATACTGTAAACATTTTTCTCATTTCGCAATCAGTTCGTTGAATGACCTAGTTTCAGGGACGTGACTCGTAACTTGGTTGTTTCATTCCAATTTTTAATATATGAGCCCGGCGTGGGGACACACACCTTTAATCCTAGCACTCTGGAGGCTGAGGCAGGAGGATCGCTGTGAGTTCGAGACCAGCCTGGGCTGCATAGTGAGTTCCAGGTCAGTCTCAATTACATAGTGAGACCCTGTCTCAAAAAAAAAAAAAAATTAGTGGGCTGGGGATTTGGTTCAGTGGTTCCGGCGCCTGTCTTGCAAGCATAAGGACCTGAGTTCGGTCCCCAGTACCCAAAACAAAACAAAACAAAAAGAACAACAACAAAAATTAGTATATGTATTACCAAAGCAGGCAAGTAACTCAGTTGTTAAATGAGGAAGTCTGTATAGTTGAGGGTGGCCTTAAACATGGTGAGCCTCCTGCCTTAGCCTCCAGAGTGCTAAGATTATAGGCATGCCCCACTGCACCTGGTTTTTGTTGATGTGGTTGGGTTTTGTTTGTTTGGGTAGTTTGTTTGTTTGTTTTACTTTTTTTTTTTTTTTTTTTTTTTTGCGTCCTTGGGCTTGCTTTCGAGGCAGACAGCGGAACCACTGAGCCAAATCCCCGGCCATGTTTGTTTTACTTTTTGAGACAGGGTCTCACTATGTAGTTCAGTCTTGCCTTGAATTCAGTATATAGCCCAGGTTGGCCTTGAACTCGAAGTGATCCTCCTGGCTCAGCCTCCCAAGTGCTGCAGTTACAGGTGTGTCACCACACCAAGCTTTTCCAGGTTCTTAATGTCCTAAGCAAAGAATTGAACAGGGCATCTAAGAGTAGCTGTAAGATCAAAGATTTATATGCTTGTGTCTGTGGAGCTGCACCAGCAGGGTTCTGGTCTCCAACTCATGCAGAGGCTGGAAGATCTGGGTGTGTTAGGTCCTGGACTGTACATGCTAAGGAATGCTGGTGTGACTGCAGTAGTGGTGGCAAGAGGGGCTGTTTCCCTGTCCCCCTTTCCAGTCCTCACGGATTCCTGCTTGGGTCACCTCTCACCCGAGATCAAGAGAAGGTGCTGGAAACACGGACCTTGCTCCTTCTGAGGAGTGTGCCTTCCTTGCAGGACCTGTGTCGGGGGGTGCAAATGCCCGTGTATGACAGAGCATGGACGTAGCTTGGCACGGGTCAGAGAGGAGGGAGAATGTGACAGAAGGCCCAAGTATCCTATTCTTTCTACAGGTCAGAAATGGTTCTTTGTTGGGGGTGTAGATCAATGGCAGAGCATTTATCTGGTCTGTGTTAGACCCTGGTTCAATTCCAGGCACACACACACACACACACCCTGGAAACTGTAAGGTCCAACAAAGGTGGTTCCCATCTATTCTTGGGATCATGGGTGAAGGGCCTGGGTTCCCAGCCTGTGATGCTCTGGAGGTTTCCACTTACCTAGGACTCAGGGTAAAAAAGGATCAGGCCTAGTGATCCCAACTCTGCACCTCTTCACATCTCTAGGATGGAGGCAGTTGGGTTAATTATACAAGGGCCAGTGTGTGGCTTGTATCTGGTTTCCCCCCAAAGCCTCATGGGCTCACAGGTGGGCTTTTAGGAGATGGCTGGGCTTAGGGTGTTTGAATATGGATTTAGGGTGTGTGATAACTAAATTAGTCCACTGATTGGTTTAGCATGGCTCTAATTGTGTCTGAATGGATTTACTGAAAAGGGAAGCCCCACCCTGAGTGAAGGTGGCACCAACCTTACATACAGGCTTGTACCCTGTATGGAATATAAAGGGATGGAAAGAAGGCAGGCTCACTGCTTGCTGCTTTTGCTGCCTGCTGCCAGCTGGACTGTTTCTCCTCTGTGATGTCCCTCTGCCGTGCCGCCCTGCTTTGGAGTCTGTCTATTGAATATGGGCTGTAACCTCTCCTTTAACTTGTGGATGTCGGGTATTTTGTCCCAGCAATGAAGTCTAAAATAGCTGATCAAAAAACATGATGTGGGTTTACATTTTTAAAAAAGTATTACAGTTAAAGTCAAATTTCCATTAACCCACTCAGTGCTCTTCTCTTTGAACAAACACCTCCTGAAACAGCTCTGGAAGTCCTCTTTCATAAGTGTCTTTAATTGTGCTGTTGTGGGTGCTTCAGTGTTCTGAATCAGTTTATAACCTTTCATAGTCACTTTGACTTTGGGGAAAAGCCACAAGCTGCACAGTGCTAGATCCAGTGAATAAGATGGATGAGGACACATTGTAATGTTTTTATTTGGCAGAAATTGCTGTAAACATTTTTAACTGATTCAGAACATCAAGGCAGCCACAAAAAAAGAGTCACAAAAGACTTCCAAACTGGATGTGGTGGCACAAGCCTATAATTCCAGCCCTTGGGAGGCTGAGGCATGAGGATTGCCATGAGTTTGATGCTAGCCCGAGCTACATAAGGAGCTCAAAGCCAGCCCAAACTACATAGCAAGACCCTGTCTCAAAAAACAAAAACAGGGCCAGGGATTTAGCTCAGTGACACTGTGCCTGCCTGCCAAGTGCAAGGTCCTGAGTTCAATCCTTATAATGGAAAACAAAACAAAGTAAAACTTGCAACAAACAAACAAATGAAAAAGGACTTCCAGAACTGCTTTAAAAAGTTGCAAGAATGATGGGATGAGTATATCTGAATCAAAAGAGAAATTTTTTTTTTTTTTGTATCGGGGATTGAACTCAGGACCTTGCACTTGCAAGGCAAGTGGCAGAATCACTGAGCTAAATCCCTGGCCCTAAAGGAGAATATTTTGAGGGAGATTAATGGCAAAGTATCTTTTACTGTAATAAATTTTTAAAAATTGTAAAATATTGGGCCAGGGATTTAGCTCAGTGGTGCCACCACCTGCCTCAAAAACAGAAGGTCCTGAGTTCTATCCCCAGTACAAAAAAATAAAAAAATTGAATATCCACATATCTTTTTAACACACCATGTACAAAAGATCAGTATGAAAGAAATGGACAGGTGGGTCACTTTGCCATCTGGCTGCAGGGCACACGTCCCCACCCTCAGCTTCTGTACAAGAGGTGGGGGTGCTCTCGAGAAGGTGACGAGCTACTTCACAGAGACCTGCAAGTCCAGTGACCTCGCCGGTCACCCGGTGTGGCAGGGCAAGGCCAGGGCAGGAATGTGTCTGCCTGGCGAGGTTGGGGCGGTGTCCATGTCCACAGGGTACGGAAGACACAGCGGGGATTCCAGGCGTGTGGGCCCCAGGGAAATGGACAAGGAGCAAGTGTCAGGGCTGAGACGGGCAGGGGCTCCGGGCTGCACCATTTGAGCCTTGTGATTCTCTTTCAGGACCAGTCATGCTGAGCAAAGGATGAGCAGAGTGTTTGTGACAGGTTATGGCCGTATCTCTGAGATATGCCGCACAAAGCGAAGCGAAGGTGGCATTCGATGGCCTGAGCTCAGCACGCTGGATGCTTTGTTTCCAGGGCTCAAGGATGTCACCTGTAGCAGGTTCTTCCTAGGAGTGCAGGGAGGTCAGCGGGGTCTGGGTGAGAGAGTAGGGCTCCACCACAGCCCTGGATTCCTCACCCTTGCTCTGAGTGTCCTGCGGTGATCTTAACCCTCCTCATGCTTCCTGCTTCTTTATAGACCTTGACTCCATCCCTGAGATTCTCCTGGTGCCCCACCTGCAATCTCCGGCAGGCCTGGCCTGTTGCTCTGCCCCTTACCTCTCTAATCTGTAACAAAAGTTACTCTAACAAATTAAATCCTTATCTCTGGCTTTTGCTCATTTCTTTGTTTTTGGACACAGTGTCTTGCTATTTTGCCCAGGCTGGGTTCGAACTCAGGGTCTCAAGCTACGCTCCCACCCTTTTCCCAAGTACACGGTGGTCTCTTAATTGCTTACACAGAAACTCCTGGACCTGTGCCCATGATCAAGTCCCAAGTGCAGGGCAGAGGACGGGCCACTACTCAGTCCAGAATGGAGGCAGAGGGCTTGAGGCCTCATCCCGTCTGGAACCAAAGGGCCCCTCAAGGGGCCCCTCCAGTTGTTTTTGAGGCAGAAGAGCCCCCACTCCTTTCCCACTTCCTGTCTCAGGCTGTTTCCCACTCAGGGGTGTTTGGCAGCACCCAGAAGCTGCAGAGGTCGAGGTAGGGTGGGGTGGGGCCCTGCCCTGACTGTCCTGGGGTCCAGGAAGGAGGTGGAGGACCCAAGCACCAGGCCTGTGGGAGAGAACTTCAGTGGGAGGTGCCTGACACAGGGGCCCTGGAGTTGGTGGCCAGGGCTTGGGAGCCTGCAGACCTGGGGATACCCCTTCTCCTCTCCAATCCTTCCCAAAGGGATGAAATCAGATGGGGGTGGTGAGACAGGGTCTCACTATGTAATTGAGACTGACCTGGAACTCACTATGCAGCCCAGGCTGGTCTGGAACTCACGGCGATCCTCCTGCCTCAGCCTCCCAAGTACTGGGATTATAGGCATGCACCACCATGCCCGACTTCTCAAAATTTGTAAAGAACAAAAGTGCTAAGGATGTAGCTCAGGTTAAAAGCATTGGGTTCAATCCCCAGTATGTGTGTGTGGTGGGTGCCAAAGCAGCTGAGAAACAGGCTTAGAAGTTTTTCTCATCTGATTTTTATGAGAAGTCAGCTGAGTTAGTGACAGGAAGGCAGCTGAGATTGCCTGGTGGCTGGCAAGGAGGGGTGGGCAATGCCCAAACCAACATGGGTCGAAAGGGTCAAGGATGACAGCCTGCCTTGGCATGTGGGCAGGTTCTGTTTACCTGTTGCCCTTTCAGCTTGAAACACTTATTAAACTTCCAGGATGAGAGGTTCCCACAATAATTCAGAGCCTGAGACTCAACGTTTCCTTCCATCTTCATCAGTTTAAAGAGTCTCATCTAGATTGTGCACAGTGCATTGGACAGTACAGACTCTGGAGCAAAACGAAGTCCATGGTGGATTCCTGAACCTTCCCCCAGGTTCGTGTCATTACCGGACACCTTCCCCACACAGGGCGAGAGGACACGCTGATGGGGAGGAGGGAGGAAGGCAGGCGTGGCACGGAAGGAAGGGTGACTGATGCACTCTGGTGAACTTAAAAAAGGGTCTGGAGCGTAGCTCTGTGGTAGAGCACTTGTCTAGTATGGGGAAGCCCTGAGTTCTGTCCCCAGCAGCCCTCAAAAAGGAGAGTGTGTGTGTGCATTTTGTTTTTGTTTGTTTGAGACAGGGTCTCATTGTGTGGTCCAGGCTAGATTTGAACTCACTGTATAGCCTAGGTTGGCCTCGAACTTGGGCAATCTTCCTGCCTCAGCCTTCTGAGTGCTATGATCACAGGCATGTGCCACCACGCAGAAACCAGAAACCACTTTCGAGAAGGCCGATTTACTTTGCATATGAAATGCATTCCTGAGGGGAAAAGGCTTTGGATGGGGGACAGAGGGAGGCAGGTGTGATGGGGACATCTTAGAAGGGACACCTTGGAAGTGACACGTGGGGCCGGGGTGCCAGGCGGCGGCCACTGTTAGTACAGTGTCTCCCGTGCGTGGGTCCTCAGGTGGCGCAGCAGGTGCGAGTTGCGGCTGAACCCTCGGCCACACTGCGCACAGGAGTAGGGCCTGGCCCCCGTGTGCACTAGGAGGTGGCGGAGCAGGTTGCAGCTGCGGCTAAAGGTCTTGCCGCACTCGTGACACTCCTGGGGGGCCTCGACCTCCTGCGCCCGCCCTGCATGCGTGACCAGGTGGCGCTGCAGGTGGGCGTTCCGCCGGAAGCTGCGGTCGCAGGTCGGGCAGCTGTACGGCC
>NW_022900946.1:20318327-20323531 GCF_012274545.1 Fukomys damarensis | reverse complement strand
CGGCGCACAGGAAGGCGGGCTCCGAGGAGTGCGTGAGCAGGTGCTTGGCCAGGTGCGAGCTCTGGCGGAAGCGGTGGCTGCACAGGTGGCAGGCGTGGGGGCGCTCGTCTGTGTGCGTGCGCATGTGCAGCTTGAGGATGGAGCTGCGGCCGAAGCTCTTCCCGCAGCACAGGCACAGGAAGGAGCGTGAGCCCGGGTGCGAGTGTAGCTGGTGCTTCTTCAGGCGGGAGAGCTGCGGGAAGTTTGCCCCGCACTCCGTGCAGATGACCTGCATTTTGGCCTCTGACTCGGAGGTGCCCTCTACCACTGTGACTTCCAAAATGTCACTGCTGCCAAGAGGGGTCCCTCCTCCACTGGTGCTGTTCGCTCCGTGCCCGGCTGTCTGAGCAAGGGGCTCTCCTGCCACCTCAGGGATGTCTGCCTGGGACTCTGCTGAGATGACAGTCGGCCAGGCAGCCTCTTTGGGCTCTTCCAGTTTAAATTCCTCCTTGTCTGGAATTCTGCTTTCAAATCCTGGGAAAGAAACAAGCACAGAAACGTCAGTCCTCTTTGGAGGGGCTCTGGGAATCTCCAAAACTGGTCTGGCCAACAAATGTAGGAAATCCTAGATCCTCCAAAGCTGGTTGGCAGGAAGAGGCTGGGGATCAAATGAAAATGTCTTTTCTATACCACTTTTCTTTCTTTTGTTCAATATTAGTAAAATACACATAACAAAATTTATTACAATACCAGTTTAAAACACACATTTTGGGCCCATTTAGCAAATTCACAATGTCGTGCGGCTATGACCACTACTTCGAAATGGAAACCTAATACCCATAGGCAGGTCACTCTCTTGACAACTATTTTGTATTTTGCTTTTGTTTTTGCGGTGCTACAGTGTTTGTTTGTTTGTTTGTTTAAGACAGAGTCTTGCTTGGCCTCAAACTTATGGTGATCTCCTGCCTGAGCCTCCTGAGTTCTGGGATTACAGGAATGCACCACCACACCCCATGGGTACTAGGGACTGAATCTAGGTCTTGGTACATGTTAGACAAGTGCTGAACCACTGAGCTGTACCTCTTGCCCTATACTTGTTTTTGGTTTGTTTGTTTGTTTTTAAGACAAAAGTCTCAATGGCCACATTGCTCATGTTGGCCGCGAACTCCTACACTCAGCCTCCTGAGTAACTGGGTGGCACTGAGTATAGCATGTACCACCATACCCAGCTTCTGACTTTCTTTTTATAGCACTGGGGATTAAAATCAGGACCTTCACACTGGACTACATCCCCAGGACTTTTTAATGAGACAGGGTCTCACTAAGTTGCCCAGGCTGGCCTCAAACTTGCAGTCCTCCTGCCTCAGCTTCCTAGAGTGCTGGAATGTGGTGGCTATGCCACCATACCGGTTTTAAAAGCTGTTTTAAAAGCTCAAAATTAACAGGCTGATGGTTAGACCGGACACAAGGAGCTATAAGGAAAAAGAAAGATAGGACTTAGCTCAGTGGTTCCAATGCCTGCTTTGTAAGCGCAAGGTCCCGAGTTCGATCTCCGGTACAAAAAAAAAAAAAAGATAGATGCTGGGGATGGTAGTGTATGCCTGTAATCCCAGCACTCTCAGAGGCTAGATCAAAAATATGAGAGCAAACCTAGGCAGTTCAGTGACTTAGTGAGATCTTGTCTTGAAATAAAAATTAAGAAGAGCCAGGTATGGTGGCACATACCCACAATCTCAGCATTCAGGAGGCTGAGGCAAGAAGATTGCTGTGAGTCAGGCCAATGTGGGCTACATAGTGATGCCTGTAATCCCAGCACTCTCAGAGGCTAGATCAAAAATATGAGAGCAAACCTAGGCAGTTCAGTGACTTAGTGAGATCTTGTCTTGAAATAAAAATTAAGAAGAGCCAGGTATGGTGGCACATACCCACAATCTCAGCATTCAGGAGGCTGAGGCAAGAAGATTGCTGTGAGTCAGGCCAATGTGGGCTACATAGTGAGTTCATGGCCAGCCTGAACTATGTAGCAAGACCTTGTCTCAAAAAAACCAAAAAATAGGTAAGCAAATAAATAAAAATTAGGCCTGGGATTAGCTCAGTGGTACCATACATGCCTTGTAAGCACAAGGTCCTGAGTTTGATTCCCCAGTACCAAAAAGAAACAAACAAATAAATAAACAGATTAAAAAGGGCTGAATGCTGATCATGGCAGTACATGCCTGTAAACCCAGCATCTCAGCACTGGGGAAGCTGAGGCAGGAGGTTCATTATGAGCTCCAGCCCAGCCTGAGCTACATACTAAGTTCTAGGCCAGCCTGCTGGACAAGTGAGACTCTGTCTCCAAATAAAATAAAACAAACAGGGCTGGAGATGTAGCTCAGCAGCATGGTGCCTGCCTGGCAAGCACAAGGTCCTGAGTTCAATCCCTGGTAACAAACAAAGAAACAAAAAAACTACAAGAAAAAGGGCTGGAAATGAAGCTTAGTGTAAAGGCCCTGTGTGTGCGCTTGTGAGGCAGGCAGTGGCTAAACCCCTGGCCCTGGGTTCAATTCTTAGTACAACCACCATCACCATCAAAAAAAAAAAAATCCCCTTTCAACAAGGCCCATAACCTAGTAGGCTCCGAAGCTGTGGGCAAAATCCTTTGGAATACAATATAATGGTGTAAAGGTGTCAAAGGGCTGCTTACCTTGAGGGTGCATAGGCCAGTTCTTCTTAGCTGGGACGTCCTCAAAAGTCAGGCTTTCCTGTAATAAGCAGCAGGGGCTTGGGGTGAACAGTTGAGGAATGAGGTATTGGGGGCCTGACTGGATAAATTAAAGACAAAGCAGCTGGCACAGTGGCACAAGCCTGGAATCCTAGCACTTGGAAGGCTGAGGCAGGAGGATCACAAGTTACCTGGGCAACTTAGTGAGAACCTGTCTCAAAATGAAAAGATGGTAGGGGTGGGGATACAGGTCAGTGTGAAAAACCTTGGGTTTAATCCCTGATAGCAAAGGCTGAGGAAGCAGCACAGGGCAGGGAAAGTTCCTGGGCTTGAGAAGGACCTCAAGAGGGTGAGCAGGGGTGAGCCTAGCTTACCAGCACAGCAGCCAGCTCCTGATCACGGGAATACTCCTCAGGCCACAGTGACGGGCCCTGGAGAGCTAACAGCATGGGGGGAGGGAGAAAGCGCTGTTAAAAGACAGCTGTGCCTACCAAGTGGCTGAAGGACATGTCCTCCATCATGCCAGCCCATGAAGCCATCCCAGCTCTCTCCCATCCTGGGCCCTACTGCCCTCATCCACACATCTACACGTCCCCCTGTCTGGGCATCAGCTCCTCACTGCTTTCTGGCAGGGCCTGGAGTGTCCCTTGGGGTCCTGGGCTCAGTAGCTGCCGGGAACTGGGGGTAGGTGTCCATTCTGTGGGTTCAGCAGGTCTGACAGGCCATGGCTGGGCTGGGGGCACTTCCTTCAACAGCGGCGGGGATGTGGGCTCTTCGGAGGGTACTTCCTTTTTGGGGCTGTAACTGGAGATCTGGGAAGGGCCCCCCTGTTCCTCCAAGATGATGTCTGTACGGGGACAATTCTTGCCGGCACTGGAACTAAAATCCTGTTGAAAATACATCCGTATTAGGTGACAGGCCTCCACAGGAATGGGACAAAGAGGGGAGATTCACACAGCCAGGAGAGTAAGGAGAGTCAGGTTTTCAGAGATTTCTTCTGGGGGTGATCAGTCCCTCTCCACACCCCTCTCACCAGTGGCCCCACGTGGCCGGTGTCCCGGGGCACACCCTCCAGCAGTAGCACCACCTCCTCTCCATCCCGGAGCTGTTGCCCCTGCAGCCGGCCCAGCAGGTGCTGGGGCAACACACTCAGAAACTGCTCCAGCACCAGCAGCTCCAGGATCTGCTCCTTGGTGTGCAGAGCTGGCTGCAGCCAGTGGCCACAGAGCTCCCGCAGCCGGTTCAGGGATGCCCGTGGCCCCATGTCCTCTTTATACTGGAAGCATCTGAACAGCTGGTGGGCCACCTCCGGCCGAGGCCTGGCCTCTGGCCGTCTGATGCCTGCCAGGCCAGTAGCCTCCTCCTCCTCCAGCTTGACAGCTCCGAGCTGCTCTTGCTCCGGGGCAGCTGGCACTGACTCCGCCAGCATCCTTCACTGCAGTGCACTCCTCCTGCAGCTGGGCCCACTCAGGTTCCTCTCCTTGGCTCCTTCCACACCTGTGGAGCTAAAGACCATGGGTGAGGATCTGCTGCAGGGAAGCTGACCCAACCTGGATCATCAAGATACTCAGATGTTCGTCAGATGGCACATGCCTATAATCCCAGAACTCCTCAAACCCAGCTCGGGCCTCTTAACGACTTAGTAACATCCTGAAAACAAACAAACAAAAAAACAACAAAAGGCCAGCAATGTAACTCAATAACAGTCTTGGGTTTAAATACTCCCGTATCAAACAAGCTTCCCCAAAGGAATCCTTTCTCCTACAGTCAAGTCTCAGCTAGAACAGTGCAGCAAGGGCAGAGAAATAATACAGTTCTGTGATCATCCCATACTTTAGCACTTAAGGCTTTACATCTCGTTGCCCTAGTGACTGAGCATCCTCCAGAGAGGATCAGCCTCCGCCTTTTGCTCCTTCCCATGCACATAGCTCTATGGAATCCAATCCAGTCCTGTCCATAGGGCATGGCAGGAAATAAGAAACAAATTAAACCACCACTTGAACAAGCAAGTCAACAATGTCCCAAAAAAGATTTTAGCCAACAGAATTGGGTTCTTCAACCTGACATAGAAATAAGTGCCTGTAGGGGGCGCTGTTCTGCGAGAGACTAAAGAGCTGTGCCTATCAAATGTAAACCCTGATTAGATCCAGTTGGATTTTTTTCCCCCCGGGAATCAGGGATTGAACTCAGAACCTTGCTCTTGTGAGACAGGCACAGTACCATTGAGCTAAATCCCCGGGCCTGGTTTGGTTTTTTTTGAGACGGTCTTGCTATGTATTCCAGGCCGGCCTCAAAATCTCGACAACTGATACTTCTGCCTCAGCCTCTCAAGTACTGGGATGACAGGAATGCACCACCAGGCCTTGCTATTTTGTATATACCTTATTTTTTTTGTTGTTGTTACTGGGATCGAAATCTGGCCCTTGCACTCGTGAGGCAGGCGACGGAGTCACTGAGCCAAATCTCTGGCCCGCATATGTATATACTTTAAAAAGGCTCTTACAAAAAAAAAAAAAAAAAA
>NW_022900946.1:20313348-20318196 GCF_012274545.1 Fukomys damarensis | reverse complement strand
ATGGGCCGAGGATTTAGCTCAGCGGTTCGGTGGCCTGCCTTGAAAGCGCAAGGATCCGAGTTCAATCCCTGGTACCAAAAAAAAAGAAAAGGCTCTTACAGAGAGTTTAAAGTCAGTTGGGGAAATACGAATATGGATGGCATAGATTGACTGTGAATATTTTTGGGGGGGTTCTGGGGATCGAACTCAGGACCTTGCACTTGCAAAGCAGGCACAGTACCACTGAGCTAAATTCCTAGTTCAGGTTGACTGAATTTGTTAGATGGGATGCTAGTCTTGTGGATGTACTCAGTTTCCAGTATAACATGCTGTCACTGAGTGTGGTGGCACATGCTGCCTGTAATCCCCACATTCTGGGAGGCTGAGGCAGGAGGAGGATGGTAAATTCGAGGCCAGCCCAGGCAACTTCACTTAGAAAGATCCTATTTTAAACTGGGGATTTAGCTCAGTGGTTGCCATTGCCTTCCTTGTAAGTGCAAGGTTCTGAGTTCGATCCCCTATACAAAAAATAATAATAAATAAATAAAAAGGGCTGGAGATGTACCTTAGTGTGAAGGCTCTGGCTTCATTTGATCCTCAGTTAAAAAAAAAAAAAAAAAGCTACAGGGTTTGGTTGATGAGACACACATAGAAATTATCAAGGGAACCGGGAGTGGTGGCGCACACCTGTAATCCCAGCACTCGGGAGGCTGAGGCAGGAGGATCACTGTGAGTTCGAGACCAGCCTGGGCTACATAGTGAGTTCCAGGTCAGTCTCAACTACATAGTGAGACCCTGCCTCAAAACTAAACAAAACAAGAAAATATCGAGTGGACCAGAGAGTTACCTCAATGGCTCTACTGCCTGCCTTGCAAGCGCAAGGTCCTGAGTTCAATCCCTCATACAAAAAAAAAAAAAAATTCATTGAGTTGTTCTTTCAATTTCTCTGGATGCTGGAGCACTTTTAAAGTAAAAGATTGGGGGAAAGTTAACGCCTGGCATCCAGACCCTGGCTTTTTGGCTCTGGCCCAAGGCCTCTCAGCTGAGCAGGGCAAGGCTAGGCTCTCCAGTGTCCTTGCTTTCCACAGCCCCAGCCCCAGCCCCAGGGACTGAGGTCAGTTGTAAAATGGGTGTTACGGTCGAGTTTCTGGAAGTGTCAAGGTCATGGATCTGGGCAGAATGGACAGTATTTCAGGTGGGAGGAAGTCTGGCTTGCAGGCAGGAGCCCCCCTAGTGGGTGTGCCTTGAAAGCCAGGGCATAGCCACCCCAATCCTGGATGTTCCTTACTTGCATCACTCCTCTCAGGTGTACGCACCCTAACGTGGAGTCTGGCTAGCAAAGGAAAAAATGTCTGTAATGGGTGGGGCTGGACCCTGGTTCTGCAGAATCAGGCCCCTCCTCCCATCTCCTCTTCCCAACCGGTGAGAATTCTTCCTCTATTGGGTAGCCCAGAGCTATCAAGGAGGATCAGCCTTCTCAGAACAGGATGTTGTTACCTCTCCTGGCCGTGCCTATCCTCCCACACCCCAACGGCATCCTCACCCTCCTGCACGGCTCAGACCTGAGCCACACAACCATAGCAGCATACGTTAGGGGTACCTTGGTGCCAGCCAACGACTAGCTATTGTTCTCAACTGGACTGTGTAGGACACCAGTAAGACTGACTATCTGAGGACACTGAGGCTCTGAGGTATAGACACACCCAGCCTCAGGGGCAGGGCCAGGAAGGGTCAGGCTAGTTAAAGAGTTGGGGTCGCTCCTTTATATGGGACTCAGGGTGCATGTGTGTAATCTCAGCACTTGGGAGGCTCAGGCAAGAGGATCACTTCGAGTTGAAGATCAGCCTGGGATACATAGTGAGTTCAAGGTCAGCATGAACTACATAGCGAAATACTGTCTCAAAAAAAAGAGAAGGAAGTAAAGTTAATTAAATTCACTCCCAGCCTGAGCATTTCATTTTATTTTTGGTACTGGGGATCGAACTCAGGACCTTGCACTTGCAAGACAAGTGTGGTGAAGTTGAGCTAAATCTCTGGCCCTAGTCTGGGCAATTTGGAGATTTAGGGAGACCCTAGCTCAAAATTAAAATAAAAAACGTTTGAGACTTAGCTCAGTAAGAAGGCCCTAAATTCAGTTCTGCCAAAAAACGAAAACCTCAGGTGGTGTGAACAGGGTGAGGGACAGCAGTGAACACAGGAAACCTGGACCTTAAACCTGGACACGGGAGAGGATTTGACACTGAAACCAGGAGCCAGGCCCCATCTCTCTCTCCCACACAAAGCCTGCCCAGCCTGAGCTCCAGGTTGTACTTGGTCCTCAGATTCCTTGGGACATTCCCTGTCCCTCCTTCCCCTCCCTGTGTCCCCCTTCTGGAACCGCACAGCACATCACCTCTCAGTAGCTGGGGCGAAATCCCAGGTGAGGGTATTTCTTTCCCCTGGTCTTTGAATAGGCACTGTTTCTAGTTCAGCAAGTATTTCACTCAGCCCTAGAAGGGATTTCTGTTAAGTGTGAGTAGAGGTAAGGAAACAGCTGTGATGATGCCTACCTCAGAGGCTAAGAACTGAGGAAGATAATGAAAAATGTCCAGGGCAGAGAAGGCCTTTGATAAATGCAAGAAAAAAATGTTTTGCACATGTGAAATAGCTAGAGAGCCAATCCTTTTCGGCAGTCCCTTTAACAGCAGCAGGCAGGCCCAGGGGGTGACCTGCTGGGTCACCAGTGAGGCCTACTTCAAGCTCCAGCCAATGGGTACACTCCATCATGATTTCTTCTTTTCTTTTCTTTCTTTCTTCTTTTTTATTTTGGTACTGGGGGTCAAACTCAGGACCTTGTGCTTTCAAGACAGGCAGCAGAACCACTGAGCTAAATCCCTGGTCCCACTTCATAATTTCTTTATCCAACAAGTGCAAAGACCAAGAGTAAGTTGCTCATGGTCACACCAGGTGTGGCCAAGCTTGTTTGTGAGAGTGTAATTCTAGACCCCATAGATCTCTTGAAACATTGAGAACCCAGATATCCCTCTGGGTCTTGCCATTTTCCTAGCTAGAATATCACAGCAGGACTCAGAGAAGTAAGAGGATTCCAAATTCCAGTCTTTATATCTAGCCACTCAGGGTGGCTGGAATCTCCCTCCAGGTGAGGATTCCCCAAAAGGTTTCCAAGAAGTGGAATTCAAGCAAATTGCCTTTAAAGAGTCTGTCCCTCCTCCCAGGTCTCCAGGACAAAGGCTCTATTAATATGCACATCTGTAGGGGGTCAGCCGGGCTGGGGGCAGGAGAGCCCTTCAGCCACCCTCAGAAGTCTAACCAGCCTAAATTGGGGTGCTGCAGAGAAGTAGAGCAGCATGGGCAGGGTCAGCCCCGGTAGAGATCCTGCGATGAGACCCACACCGACAACTCAGAGCCTACAGCCAGGGAGGCCAAAGGGTGGGAGCCTCTGGCAGGAACATCCCTTCCTCCGCTCACACAACTGCAGGTGCCCCATTTTCGTTGGCGGGGCTCAGTGAAAGAGGCTGGCTGGTTTACCCGGGGACACGTGGGGATCCTCCTTGATCCCCCATCTGCGGAGACCTAGGCGCTGGCTAGCAAGGTTCCCCAGCACAAACACCCGCCGCCATCCTCCCAAGACTGATCCACCACCCCCACACACGCTGCCGTGAACCTATACCACAGGCTTCCAACTCACCACTCCGGGTCCCCAATACAAAGGCGGAGATGGTTTGGGATTCTCTGAGTGTTCCAGGACCAGAGCCAAGTTTCCACCA
The DNA here is from genome assembly GCF_012274545.1 of Fukomys damarensis. NCBI lineage: Eukaryota > Metazoa > Chordata > Mammalia > Rodentia > Bathyergidae > Fukomys > Fukomys damarensis. The sequence continues at coordinate 20,314,450 of NW_022900946.1, read as the reverse complement.
GCCTAGGGAAGGACTCCCAAGAAAATGGGACAGGAAGTTCCCTGCCGCCGCCCCCCCCATTCAGGTGATGAAGGAGCTTCCTAAAAGTTAACCCTTGCTTCCCAGTTCAGGATGGGGTGGGAAGAGGGCGGGGCCAGAGAAATAAAGACAAAAAGTTGACTCCTGAGCGCGACCTCGGCCAGGCCTAAAGTGAAAGTCTGACTACCGCGCCCAGCCATCTCCACCCCCCCAATCAGGATGGGCCGAGTCCTGTGGGGGTCCGAGAGACTGCACCTTTCTTTTACACCTTGAGCTGCCCGGGACTAGCTGGGCTACACAATGAGACCCTGTCTCACAACTAAATAAATAAACCGCTGGGTGCGGTGGCACACGTCTGTAATCCAGCATTAGGGAGGCTGAGGCAGGAGGGTAGGGAGTCTGAGGCCAGCCTGCACCACATAGTGGGATGTTACCTCAAAAACAAAACTAAGTAAAATAATATGTCTGCTGTATGCCAGTTTCGTTGGTAGTCTTTCTCACTCCTGTGACAAATTTTTGGCAAGGGTGTTCGGTGTGCCTGGCCTTCGAGCTAAACAGGAGGTACCAGGGCCTGCTCTCGGGGCTTTTGGTCCAGGGCGCAGGGCAGGCAGTAAAAGGTGCCAAGAAAATGGGACAGATGTGGGAGTGTGTGCTTGGACCACAGGGTCACCTAGAGGTCCCCCAAAATCCTGCCTGTGCCCAGCCCCCCCCACACACACTGAGGATTGAACCCAAGGCCTATGCACTGAGCTAATCCCCAGCCCTTTTTGAGACAGGGTCTCACTAAGTCGCTAAACTGGCCAGGCTGGGCTTGAGCTTTAGACCTTGCTGCCTCAGCCTCCTCGAGTGCTGGTTTTACAGGCGTGAGCCATCCCGTCCAACTCTTCGCGTGACTCAACTCCCCCAATGGCACAAGAGAAGCTTTCGGGGAGAGAAACGACCCCCGCAAAGTCAGTGGGGCAGCTCAAAGCCGATCCCCTTCCCTTTGCGCCGCTGGGCGTGTGGGTTCGTGCCCTCGGCCACAGCCCGGAGAACGCTGTCCTCAGGGAATCCACGGTGCCTCCCCGCGCGTCCAGCACCCCTG
>NW_022900946.1:20279541-20312817 GCF_012274545.1 Fukomys damarensis | reverse complement strand
CTCCTGCTGCTTCGCGACCCAGGCGGAGCTCGCACCCGCACCCTCCTGCGTCAGCTCCGGGCTGGGCCTGCCGTTCCCACCAGGGCTGTCCTGGGCACCTTTGGCTCAGGCGCCACTGAGCTAAATCACCGGCCCCGTGCTCTACCAGATTCTTTGGGGATAGAGTCCGCTGAACCGCGAGGCGGCGGACCCTTTACCAAGAGGTGATTAGGGACAACTCTGAGAACGTGGCTTCTGGATAAGGGACCTGCTCGGTGGTCTCCGTGCCTTTGGCCTGGCGCATCTGGAACTGAGAGGCGGCTAGACTGCTGGGAGTGCAGCCTGAGAAGTAGAGGTTAACTGTATGTTTGTTTGTTTGGGGGTTTGTTGTTGTTTTGGTTGTTTTGAGACAGGGTCCCACTATGTATTTGAGACTGACATGGAACTCACTATGCAGCCCAGGATGGTCTCAAACCCACAGCGATCCTCCTGCCTCAGCCTCCCGAGTGCTGGGATTACAGGGATTACAGGTGTTCGCCACCATGCCCGGCGAGGTTAACTGTAAACATGGACATCAGACCCCAGCGCGTGTCAGAAAAGCAGAGACCCATTCCACCCACCCACAAAAATAGCTTCCTCTCAGAAAGGCATACAAGACCCACGCTAGCCATTGGCTTCTTTTTTCCCCTAAACCTCCACCCGATATGGGCTTTGGCTAGCATCCTGCTCTCCACTCCACCGTGTGAAGCTGCTGCTCTTTCCTGCATTAATCTTGGAACTAATTTACTGCCTAACATGTGTCATTTTCTGTGACCAGGGGGCTGAGAGACAAGCTATTGCTGTCCTCTGAGGATTCATAACTGACCTAGACTAGGCCACCACCCACAGTAGGACAAAGGGCTTTAAAGTAGATACATTAAAATCCTTTTAGCCGGGCATGGTGGCGTGCACCTGTACTCCCAGCACTTGGGGGCTGCGGTGGGAGGATCACTGAGTTCGAGACCAGCCTGGGCTACATAGTGAGAACCCCCCCCAAAAAAAAACATCCTTTCAGGGGCCAGGGATTTAGCTCAGTGGTGCTGCCACCTGCCTCACAAGCACAAGGTCCTGAGTTTGAACCCCATACTAAAACAAACAAACAAAAAAATCCTTTCAAATTCTTCCTGATCTTTGAAAACACACTTCCCTATGCCAGGGTGGTTTTTCCTAATACCAGGGATGTAAATTCTTGTGAAGTCACTGTGAATTTGGGGGGTACTGGATATCGAACTCAGGACCTTGCACTTTCGAGGCAGACAGCAGTAACACTGAGCTAAATCCCCAGCCCATCACTGTAAATTCTCGTGAAGTCTCATCTCTGTGGGAGCCTGGCTGAACCAGAGCGACTCCATATCGGCCAGCGAATGACCTAGAGACTGTCGCTGCCCCCATCCCTTATAGGATAACTAGTGATTAATTGTGAATTGTTGGATAACTGCTTTGAAGTAGCTGGGAGGCTGGGTGAAGACTAATGAACACAGAGACCCAACATGGATTGCACCACTCCTTGCATGCCTGTAGTCTGAATGTTCTGAACATTATAATCTAAGTTGTAAATGGAACAGCGGATGAGCAATCTGCTAATCATTAGTACATGATGGTCAAGTACATGCCTGATAACCACTAGGTCAGAACAACTGATTCTTTGCCTTTGTCCTCTTCCCGTAAGTTTTATATGTAACCCCCCCTTCAGCCCTATATAAAGTGGCCTCTGTTTCTGAGCTAGCCGCCTCTCTGAGCCACTTGGCTTGGGGAGTGCCGTCTGGCCAGACTAATAAAGGTCTGTTAGCCAACTTGCCTGGTGTGTTCCTTCCTGGGTGACTCTCGCTATCGGACAAGCTCCTGGAGCCTCGCTGAGCTACTGAGCCCAGCATCGTGAAGGCCTCTTGGCTGTTCACGCTCCAGGAGTAAAAGTGAGACTCAAGTCTTACAATCTCTACTCACTAAAGGATAGAGGCCCCAAAAGAGATATGGTGGTACATTTCAGTATCCAGCTCCTAAACTTATCATGAAAACACAAATGATTCAAGTTGTTACCTTTGATTATTGGATGGGGGAGAGTTGGTATCTTTAAGAAAAAAAATGAAAACCCAATTTACCATGTTTTTTCCAGCGTTGGGGATTTAATCTAGGACTTTTCGCATGCTGGGCAAGTGCTGCACCACTGAGCTACACATCCAGTCTGCTATTTATTTATTACATGTGAAAAAAATTATGAGTACATATTTGCAATGCATAGTGCTTAGCTGGGTGTTGTGGTGCGCACCTGTAATCCCAGCACTCAAGAGGCTGAGGCAGGAGGATCACCATGAGTTCAAGGCTAGCCAGAACTATACAGCAAGACCCTGCCTCAAAAAAAACAAAACAAAAAAACCCAGTGTTTAGATTCATCTTGGGGGATGTATACATGTTCTTTCCCCTTCTCTCTTCCTCCTTTTCCCATTACTCAACTCCCCCAATGGCACAGGAGAAGCCTCCTGTGAAAATGTTTGAAGCCTAATACCACCCAGGTCAACAAAAGCAGGTACAGTGAGTGACTCATGCCTGTACTTCCAGCCCCCTGGGAGGCTGAGGCAAGAGGATGGAAAAATTCAAGCCAGCCTGGGCAGTTTAGTAACTTAGTGAAGCCTTATCTCAAAATTTAAAAATTAAAGGGCCGGAAGGGCTGAGTGTGGTAGTGCATACCTATAATCCCAGCTCTTTGGAGGCTGAGGCTGGAGGATCCTCAGAAATTCAAGACTAATTTGGGTTTAGTTACTTCAACACCTAAATTGCATACCAAGACCCTATCTCAAAAAGGGGAGGTGATGCTGGGGATGTAACTTAGTGCAAAGGCTCTGTGCTCAATCCCCAGTACCCCACACATAAAACACCTGGAAATTTTGACTGAGGTTCTCAGTTTTCCTCTCTCCTCTGCAAAGATCGCAGTTAAAAAGAAAGTTCTTGGGCTGGGGATTTAGCTTAGTGGTTCTGCCACCTGCCTTGTGAAATGCAAGGACCCAAGTTCGATCCCTGGTGGTACCAAAAAAAAAAAAAAAAGCAAGTTCTGTATTTTCATTTCTTGTAGGATTTTGTCTGTTAGAATAATTGAGGGCAAAGGAAGAACTCCTCCAGCTCTGGCAAGTATTACTATTGAAAACCTTATTTCCTCTTTAAACTATTAGTAATAGTAAAAAGTTTTTTTAGCTGGGCGTGGTGGTGCACTCCTGTGATCCCAGCACTCGGGAGGCTGAGGCAGGAGGATTGCTGTGAGTTCGAGACCAGCCTGGGCTACATAGTGAGACCCTGTCTCAAAAAACAAAACAAAACAAAAAAAACAAAAAAGTTTTTTTTTTTTAAATGTTAGTAAAGTAATAACACAGGAGGGAAGAAGAAGGAATCGTAGTTAGAAACTGATACAGGGAAAGATTGTAACTCCCAACCTGCTAGATACACTGAGCTTGTGTTCCCTGAAGTTGAAGAATGAATTCTAAGGAACAGTGGAGGTTAAGAGTAGCAAAAATTTATTGAGAGAGAGAGAGAGCTCCTGACAGGAGAAGGGGACTTGAAAGGGGGTTGCTGAGGTCCCCAATTCACAGAGGAATTTCTGTGGAGCAAAATCGCAAGGGGGGTAAAAAATCATGAGGTAAGTACAATATGGTTCAAAACTATGGTCAACCAATAAGATTACAAGCATAGCTGCTTAGGTAATATTGACCCAATGGGGAAGCAGGTCATGTAACAGGTGTACATGGAAGGGACATTTTTAGGAAGGGATGGATCAGGAGGTCCTGGCCTCCCACCTGGGTGACTATTGTCTCGCTAGACTTTATTGGATCAGGTGATACCAATTATAGTGTAATCTTCAAATTATTGCTTATCCCTTATCCTTATTTTTTTAAGGCCTAGTCATTTTATCTTTATCTTGAGGCCTGACCTTCGACAGATGCACCTCTAGCCACAGTTGTTTTTTGGGGGTACCGGGGATCGAACTCGGGTCCTTGCACTTAACCACCGTTGTTTCTGTTTTCGGTACTGGGCATGGAACTCTGGACCTTGAGCTTGCCAGGCAAGCACAGCACCGCTTAGTTACATCCCAGCCCCCACAGTCACAGTTGTAATAAGTTTTCATCCTCTGCATCCTGGAGTGCCTAGTCCTGTCTGGCTGTCTCAGATATTTTTTCCCAATTTAGCTGTCTAATAAAACAAAGGAACTGAGTGAATCACTTCCTTCCCCCTATCTAGACCTAAACAACACTCAATAGTTATTCCTGCTTCCATTACCCTAAGAGAAGTCCAAGATGCAATAACAAATGCCTGAGCGATCGCCATGTTCTAGGCCCCAGAGAACTGGTGCCGAGATAGATTCAGTGGAGGCACCTAATGCCAGAGGTTCTGGCCTTTAATTTCTGAAAGCCTGGATTATTGTCCCCTTTTCCCCAGCTACCTTTCCTGTGATTGTCAATAAATGTAGCTATTTACTACTTACCACTGGGTGTACGCTTGGCAATACTTTCCTCCTCATACACAAGAACCTGGACTATTATTGGCTCATTCAACTGTCACATCTGGCAAGCCAGCCAGGAGGGCTTTGCCAAACCTTGGAGATCTCCCTGGACAATGAACCAAGGGATGTTGTTGCACATCGGAGACTTTGGAGACCTCAGCAGAAGAGAGCAACCAACAACCTAGCCAACGAGGCCGGTAATTCACTACCCTCTCTCTTCCGTTTCCTTTCTGGGTGAAAAACGGATCCCTGGGAGGAGAGGCCGACCAGTCTCTGCACGGAAAAGTCTAAATTGTGGGGCAAAAGGCCTCTGTCCTGAGGGGGACAGGAGGACCCCTGCCCATCAGTTGGGCATGCAGTTGTTGAACCACACAATGTGGAAAGTCTATCTTGGAGGCTGTGACGAAGGCCTCAGCAGGGATGGGCACGAGTCCAGCGAGGCAGGGGAGAAGGCCATCCGCCATAAGCAAATGCTTTGGCCAAGTGTTTTGGTGTAGCCGCCCACAGCAGATGACCAGGCGACAAGGACCTGGCTCGCCTGAACTGCTGCTTTATTTGGTAACTTGCCTTGGATGTGGGCAGCTCTTTGCCTAGCTCCAAAGATATTTGTGCTTCCCCATGGGTCACAGGGTCACAAGTGCTTCTTTTCCTTAGGTTTTAGGAATTTTCTTTCTCCTTTTCTTTTCCTTCCTTCCTTTCTTTCTTTCTTTCTTTCTTTCTTTCTTTCTTTCTTTGTGTGTGTGTGTGTGTGTGTGTGTGTGGTTTTTTTCGTTGTTGTTGTTTTTTGAGACAGGGTCTCACTGTGTAGTTGAGACTGACCTGGAACTCACTATGTAGCCTAGGCTGGTCTTGAACTCACAGCGATCCTCCTGCCTCAGCCTCCGAGTGCTGGGATTATAGGCGTGCGCCACCATGCCCGGCTTCCTTCTCCTTTTCTGATCCCATCCCTTCCTGGGGTTTTAGCTATGAGTGTTCCATTTGTTTAGTTGTTGGTTCTGGATAAGTTTAAAAAAATTAAAAAGAAAAAGAAAAAAACAAACAAGGTTAAGAGATACCACATCTTCTCGCACAGGAAGAGAAAAATTTGTCCCTTTAACTTTCTGCCACTGCTTCTGCACCACAGACAAGCTGACTTGCCTCCTCTGGGGCCTAAAACCCCATCTAGAGCGGTGGCTTCCTGGGGTAGTTTGCCAATAGTGATTTTCTTTCTTTTTTACTGTTTTGTTTTCATTGTGACAACTGTGGCTTTAAGTTTGTGTTGCTATCTGAAAGGATGTAACCTGTATTTGCTGAGTGAATTTACAAGTGCCTGACTTTTATTTCGAGATTTTTAACACCGGATTGTATACTTTGTGGCTTGATCTAGTGAGTTGGATTTTATTCCCTTTTTATTTGATTTAATTAATTTATTTATTTAGTACTGGGGTTCAAATTTAGGACCTTGCACTTGCAAGGCAGGTATGGTGCCATTGAGCTAAATCCCTGGCCCTTATTCCCTTTTTAGGTGGCTAAGGGTCATCCAGCAAGTAAGGCATCCCAATTCTGGGATCTTCAACTGAAAGATGAGCTATGTTTATAGGGAGAGGTCCAATAAATCCAAAGGAAGTAGCGCGGGTGTTCTCTTTAAACTGGAGACATCCAGGGCTGGGGAATTTAGCTCAGTGGTTCCACCACCTGCCTCGCAAGCAGAAGGACCCGAGTTCAATCCCCGAACTCCCCGGTACCAAACAAAAAAACACAAAAAACTGGAGACATCCAGCACCCAAGGGTTCAACACTGCCATGAGACATCTGATGTGAGCATAGGACATCAGGTCCCTATCAGGTTCAGGGTCAGGCCTGCTAGATACCAAAGAATTCAGCCTTACTGGGTGTCGTAGCTGTGTTTAGATGTCCCCCCAAAGCCTCCAGCAAATGAGGTGAGGCGATTTTGGAGGTGGCTGAATCTAGAGTGCATGATTCATGGTGGAGCCAGGCCCAAGGGCACGAGGATTAAGGGTATGAGGGCTACCTACCCTACGTAGTCTGAGTAAGATAATAGGGGCAGAAAGGTGCTCCTAAGGTCCATTATTTTTGCTCGGTTGTGCGAGCCGTGTTGTTTCTCCTCTGCGATGCCTCTTTGCCATCATTGCCTTGGAGCCAGCTGGTTATGGACTGAAAGACTGAAACCTCTGCAAATTGTAAGCCATGTAATCTTTTCCCCTTTGACTTTGGGGGTCGGTATTTTGTCTCAGCAATGAGAGAAAAGTAATTTAAAGCCCCAGGTCACACCCCTGGGACTGAAAAGCTCTGGCAATCCAGAGATGCCTGCTTGATTCTCACTGTTGGAGACTGACCCAGGGACAGTCCTGCTAGAATCTTAGAACCTAACTTTTTTTTTTTTTTTTTTTTTTTTTTTTGTACCGGGGAATTGAACTCCGAGGTACTTGTGCTTGTGAGGCAGGCGACAGAACCACTGAGCTAAATCCCCCAGAACCTAGAACCTAACTTATTTTTTTTGGTACCGGGGATTGAACTTGGGTCCTTGCACTTGCAAGGCAGGCCACCGAACCACTGAGCTAAATCCCTGGCCCTAGAACCTAATTTTAATCCTCCTATTTGCAGATGGGAACAACCTCATCTATTCCGAGTCCCCACTTGGATGTCTTAGCCATTGGAATGAGTTCTACACTAAGACCCTTCAGAGAGCTCATCATTTCTTTTTTTTTTTTTTTTTGGTATCGGGGATAGAACTCGGGACCTTGCATTTGTAAGGAAGGCAGCAGAACCACTGAGCTAAATCCCCGGCCCGAGAGCTCATCTTATATTCCAGTGTAATAACAAACGGCATATGTATCCACTTGGGCAAAATGAGGCATGGCCACCCTTTGGCAGCCTGAAATATAAATGTATTTCAATTATATCTTTACTATAAGTATCAAGAAGAATGGTCAGAGGTGCCTTACAGTCAAGCCTTTATGGCCCTCTACCAGAGGCCTGATCTGTACCAAAGAAGTCATCAACCCTCAGGAGCTGATGCTGCAGAGCACACGCTCCTGTCAGCTCCTCCTGCCCGCAGGCTACCTGCTAGCCAGTCTGCACAGTCAGTGCTCCGCGGAGATAAAGGCCGTCTCCTGAGTCCACCCCATACCAGGTCTGGATCAACCTTACCACAGGGCCCCAGATTCAAGGAACTCAACTTCAAAACCTACCACTTCTCTGTCCCTTGGGGAAGTGACCAGCCCCAATGGTGCCGTCCGGGTGCTAGCTCCTTTTTCAGTTATAGATTTTTAGCGATGCAAGAAAAAACTGGGTAGCTTTTCTGAGGATCCCGATAAGTTTGCTGTTGGTTTCCATACCCTAACAATGGCTTTCAATCTGATCTGGTGAGAGGTCCAGTTCATCCTTGTCTCTGGTTGCACAGCAGTAGAAAGGACAAGGATTATGGACTTTGCAAAGCAACGCAATGATGCGGCCTTTGCAGCGTCACCCTCTGAGGACCAGCCAGCCACTGTATTATTTGGCTTCCAAGAGGATCCTGAGTGGGATTATAACACAGGAGTGGAGAAGCCAAGTGAAAATTATACATAAAGGCTGTTTTAGCTGCTAAGCACCAAGGGATGCCCAAACCTGTGAACTGCAATAAGCTCAGGTCTTTTAGAGCCCAAATGAGAACCCAGGTACTTTGCATCTTCGGCTTGAAGAACCCCTCCATGAACACATTAATTTAGACTCTGAGTCTAGAGAAGGTCAGATTATCCTAAGGAAGTATTTCATTAGTCAGTCAGCTCCAGATATTAGGGAAAAGCTCCAAAAGCTCCACCTGGGCCCACAAAGCACAATAACCCCATTGGCTGCCAGGGATTTAGCTCAGCGGTGCTGCCGCCTGCCTCACAAGTACAAGGACCTGAGTTCGAGCCCCGGTACAAAATAACCCAGTTGGCTGATGAAGCTTATTCGGTGTTCAAAAACGGTGATGAAGTAAAGGACCGGTGCAAACTGGATCAAGAAAGGAGGAAGGCTGCAGTCAGGCTCGCCCTATTTGATAAGGCTCATGACAAAGCCTGCAACTCTAGGGGAACCTGAGGTAATCCAAAGTGATGGAAGCAAGTCAGACTGCTTCAAGTGTGAGTGAACAGGGCATCAGGCAAAGGGGCGCCCGTGGAAACCACCTGGCCCCTGCTGGACTTATCAGAACCCAGATGACTCTTGTCATTTGGAGAGGGACTGTTCTCGTTCCCAGAAAGGGAAAGGTCATCCCTCACCATGGGGACCAGGGAAGAAAGCCAGCCAGTGTGTGGTGCCTCAGGTGGCCGAGACGGCCTGCAAGGCTCCTGTACAGAGGATCATAGTTACATCACCCTATTCCATACTTTCCTCTTAGAAAGGAAGCCACCCTGTACAGCTCACACCTAAGGAGTAGAGAGTTTATGAGGAGGGGGTACTGTATCTCCATACCTTACTTTATATTACGTTTTTATTTTATTTTATTTTAGCGGCGCTGGAGATTGAACCCAGGACCTCCTGCATGCCAGGCAAGCGCTGTGCCACTAAGCTACTACTGCCCAAGTTCTCGGCTCTCCTTTAAGACACCTGGGTCTCAGGCAACGAGGCGGCCCCGCCGCTCTTCCACAAAGGGAACTCCGGGAGGCTGCCTCAGTCCCCCCTCAGGCAGAAGCCGACTATTGGACCAGGGTGCTGCTCCGCCATTCTCCCTTTGGCGGGACAGGTGGGTCGCCGGAAAAGAGCAGGGCAAACCGGATATCGCCATAAGCCAGCCGGACAGGAAACGCGGGGACACCAGCCACAGCCGGCGGGCACTGGGGCAGGCCTTCCGGCTCCACAGACTGTTTCTGGCGCGGGCGGGAGCACGGAAGGGAAGGGAGCTGGGTGGTGCCTCAGTGGGTCGGGGCCACAAGTGTTACAGCCAATCACCGGTATCTTCGTGACGTGTGGGCGGGACGTAGAGACAACGTTGCCTAGGTGACACGCTCCTTACGTGCTTGTTCTGAGAGCTGCCGAGCGCTGCTACTTTACAGGTTCGTTTAGGTCCCCTGAGCCTCCAGCCACTCGGAATGTGTGGTCCTGTGGCCACATCGACTTCATAAGGGATTTGTTTCAGGGTTGCCTTCTGGCCTCGGAAGTCTCCGGCGGAGTTTTTTTTTTTTTTGGCACCGGGGATGGAACTCGGGTCCTTGCGTTTGCGAGGCAGGCGCTAGGACAACTGAGCTAAATCCCCGACCTCTTGGAGTTCTTATTTTTCTTTTAAATTTTTTATCCCGTGGTGGCGCACGCCTGTAATCCCAGCACTCGGGAGGCTGAGGCAGGAGGTTAGCTGTGAGTTCGAGACCAGCCTGGGCTGCCTAGTGAGTTCCAGGTCATTCTCGAGTACATAGAGACTATATTTTGAGACTACATAGTCTCAAACAAACAAACAAACAACAACAACAACAAAAACCCACTTGCTGCAGGGCCGGTATTTAGCTCAGTGGTTTCCTTCCCTCCCTCTCCTCCTGACCTCCCTCTTTGCCTTCCCTGCTGTCTTCCTTTCTCTGTGTTTCTTCACTGTTTAAGATTTGCTCTGCTGCTTATTCTTACTCTCTTTACTTCCGTCACATTCCTTTATTTTCTCCCTATGGTCATCTCTTTCCTTCTCTAGCACACGTCTCTTCGTTGCCCTCGTCTCCAACCTAGTTCAGCTGCTTTCATTCGTTAGCAGTTATTTTATTAGCCCAGTCTGGCCTCCAATTCGCAGTGATCTTCCAGCCCCGGCCTCCTGAGTGCTGGGATTACAGGTGTGCACCACCATGCCTGGCTCAGTACCAGTGATTTTCTTCTTGCTTCAGATAACTCTTCTTTCTAGTTTTTGTCATTAAAACTAGAGTTAACTGTTAGGATGATCTCCGAGAGTAGCTAGTAATCTGTTTACTAAAGGTGGTGTCATCTTCTTAAGCTCAGGGAAGCCGCCAGGAATGGAACTGGCGTTGGTTGTTTCCCAAGCCCCAAACTCTGCCAAACGCTTTCATCCGTGGTAGCTAATACTGTACCTGTGACAGGCTCTGAGGTGCTCCCTGGATTTGTGTGGAGTTCAGCAATTATAAAATTGTCATCAGTTTAAAAGTCCGATTTCATATAAAGGTTGAATTTTGTTTTGTTTGTTTTGGTACTGGGGATCGAACTCAGGCCCTTGCCGCTTGAGAGGCAGGCGCTGGAACCACTGAGCTAAGTCCCCACCCTAACGGTTGAATTTTGGGGCTCCTCTTGAAAAATATTGAAACTTTGGCAACATTGGATCCCCAGTGGCCCTCTAAAGAAAATATGTTTTTCTGGAAGCTCCTGAAGTCTCTGCCTTCCCTTCTTATGCTGAATGCACTGCCTGGTACTGCCTGGAAGGCTACTGGAGGCATTGCTTTTTTTTTTTTTTTTTTTTTTTTTTTGGTACTGGAGATCAAAATCGGTCCTTGAACTTGCCAGGCAGGTGGCAGAACCACTGAGCTAAATCCCCGGCCCTACATTTTTTATTTTTGTTTTTTGAGACAGGGTCTCACTGTGTAGTTGAGACTGACCTGAATTCACTATGTAGTCCAGGCTGGTCTCGAACTCACAGCGATCCTCCTGCCTCAGCCTCCCAAGTGCTGGGATTACAGACATGTGCCACCATGGCTTGCTTTTTTTTTTTAGATCTGTCTTTACCTTTTGCCTCAATTTCCCCTGGTTTTTTCTGAGCTCTTTCAGGGATGATAGTGCCCACACAGCAACTGTGGTAACTCTTTCTCCCAGACCTCAGATTCTAAAGCTAGCCTTGGAAGAAACTGCTCTTGTTCTTAAGCTTAGGTGATCAAAAATATTCTCAGAACAGGAGCTGGGGATGTAGTTCAGTGGTAGACTGCTTACCTCCTAGTACCATACCCTGGGTTTGATCCCTAACACACACACACACACACACACACACACACACACACACCTCTGAACAACTAAGTAAATGCTCAGACTTCATTTGGTGATCTCATGATCACCCCCAGCAGTACCCTAAAGTGGCCCTTTTTCCTGGTAAAGAACTTTCACCCAGAAGTTAGGACACATTCTCTGTTCTTCTAACTTGGTGCCTCCTGGGACCGTGAGGATGGCACGGTCCTCTCCAGGAGAGAGGTCCCTTACCCTGGGTACTCAGCTCTGCTCCCTCTTGGCAGACCTGATGCAGTAGTATTAAATTTGCCAGGACCTCTCTGACTTTGTTTTGATTTATAGCTGTAGCTTAAAAACAGTATTGACTTTTGTTACAACTTTGAACATTGCTCTTCACCTTGAGGATTAAAACCTGGAAATACTAACTAGAGAAAACTCCAGGGGTGGGCTGGGTATGGTGGCACCCCGTGTAGTCTCAGCACTCAGGAGGCTGAGACTGGAGGATCACTGCAAGTTTGAGGCCAGCCTGGACTGCATAGTGAGACCCTGTCTCAAAAAGAAAAAAATTTTTTTCCTTCAAGTTGACAGTAAAATCAAACCAAATCCCAAGACTTATAAACCATGTTTAAGAGCGGAAACTCAGATGCTCCAGGGACTAAGTGTAGACTGTGGAAAGACTGTGAAGGTTAAACATACGGACCAAGTGTTGCCAAATAGTTTGAGGTGTTGTTTTTTTTTTGGTACCGGGGATTGAACTTGGGTCCTTGCACTTTGGGCAGGTGCCAGAACAACTGAGCTAAAGCCCCAGCCCTAACTCTGATAATTTTTAAATATCAGAAATTGTTGTTGTTTTAAGAAAATCTTGTAAGCTGTTACAGGGAAAATAGTGCCAGGCTTGCTGAGTTAAGTGGTGGATCTTGGAGGACTTGAGGGACCTTAAAGGTGGCAGACACAGGACCTTCTCCTGGAGGAAACTTCCTGAAAGTAAACCCCAGGGCTGGGACCCCCTCTTTTCTTGACATCTGTACTGTGCCTTACCTGTGGAAAGTAAAATGCAGTAACTGTCCTTCCCACTTTGGGCCTTAGTTCAAGATCTGAAGGGAAACTGAGACTGAGAAGTGTTTTTTTGAGGCTTCCAGGGATGTCTGAAGGCCTGGGGCCCCATGGATATCTGGATTAGGCCTTTCCCCTCTATCCCTGAGTTGAAGTGGCTCTAGAAAAATCAGATTATCTCACAGCTATGAGGTGTAGGGCGTGGGGGGGGGGCGCTCAAGGGAGTTCCCAGTCTGCTTCCTAAATGTGCCCTTAGAGAGAGCAAACTCTTTGTAAGTCTTTTTTTTTTTTTTTTTTTTTTATGGAATACATAGCAAGACCCTGTCTCAAAAAAACCAAACCCAAAACCAAAACCAAACAAAACACAGTATACTCTTTCATATGTTTTTTGATGTTGTTGTTTTGTTTGTTTTGAGACAGGGTCTCACTATGTAGTTGAGACTGCCCTGGAACTCACTATGTGGTCCAGGTTGGTCTGAAACACAGCGATCCTCCTGCCTCAGCCTCCCAAGTGCTGGGATTACAGGTGTGCGCCACCATGCCCGGCTCCATTACAATCTTGAGTGGAGCCAGAAAATCCCCTGATTTGGGGAGGCTTAAATGAATAATGGGGCCTCAAGGAGACAGGAGATAACCGTGTGCTGATTAAAATGGCCCTGCCCCTCTGCCTAGCAAGGTGTCCCCCACCTTTGAGGGTGACTGCAGCACTCTCTTGGAAATGTCAGACATTCCTGTAGTCTCAGGGAGGCTGAGGCAGGAAGAGGACAAGTTTGAACCCAGCCTGGGCAATTTAATGACTTTGCAAAAGCTTGGCTCAACAGCAACTTAGCAATTTAGTGAGAACCTGTTTCAAAATTCAAAATTAATAAAGGGCTGGGGATGTAGCTTAATGAGAAGGCCCTGAGCTTAACCCCCAGTACTGAAGAAAAAAGAGGGAGGGAGGGGAGAGGAGGAAAGAAAGATATCAAATATAAAAATCTTATCCAAACCGTATCTTTCCATTTTTCTCTTTGGCACCTCTGCTTTACAGTGTGAATAAGTGCTTGGGAAAGTAGTTGTCATAAGCTGGTATTGCGGATCTAGAAGTCATCTACTAGCCAAGAGCAGGTGCTGGCTGGGCTGGGGACCCCAGACCCGGAACTCTCAAAGCTGGGAACTTTGTAGAGCTGCAGCTGCATGGGGAACGGGATCCGGGAGGGACTTCCTGTTGTCCCTAATACCAGTCTCCACCCGGCTCCCCCGCCTTCTAGGTGCTTGCTGCAGAGACTACCTTCCCTGGGGAGGGGCCCTGCTGCCCCAGGTACCCCTTCCACCTCCACCTTGGTGAGACGGGGGTGCTGTGGCGGGTGCTGGATCCCGAGGCCGGCACAGGTGGCCAGCTTGCAAAGGGGGACAGGGTCCATGGTGGAAGGCTTTGGGCTGGCAGGAGGGAAGGGCCTGGACCTGGGTTTGGGAAGGAGAGGGACATTGTCTGCAGGGATCATGAGTGCAACAGACATCCCGAGGCAGCTGCAGCTGCAGAGCAAAGTGCTGAGAGGGAGGCAGGTTGATCCTGCATGGGTATCCTAGGTGGGCCGAGGCACAGGGTGTGCGTCCTGAGGCCTGTGGCTTTGATTCCCCAGTCTGAAGGACCTGCCCCACCAGCCCATTTTGTAGGATCCCTGCAGAACTTTCTGCTCCTGGTGACAGGAAATACTGGTTTCGATTTAGCCCCCCAGCTGTCCTTGAGCCCTGAGACGTGAGGCTCCTCAGCTATAAAGGGGACAGTACTCTACAGCATTCTTTCGAAAGGAGGAAATAAAAACCATCTTTGGAGGTGAGACCATAGGATTAGGTGAGACAGATTTCATTTCCAGAGAGCTCCGTTTCGGTGTGCAGATTTTTCAGGGCACATTAGAGGTGCCCAGGAATCACTTGCTGATTTCTTTCTGCTTCTCCAGGCTTCTGGCCAGAAGCCAGAGGCGGGTTGGCTGGCAGTAGGGAGAACAACTTGCTGTTCTTCCTAGCTCTGAAACGGAAAATGTCTACGGATGGTGGAGGCGTCCCTGTTGCTGAGAACAAGGAACGCGCTCAGGAGGTACGATGGGGTTTCAGATGAAGAAAGCATATACGCGTTGGAACAGAGCAAAATGCGGTGGGGGTGGGTGTGTGTCTGGACCAAGGGAAGAGTTAGACTCCCTGGTTGAGGAGGACGGGAGACTGGGGTACTGGGTATGGATTGTTGGAGGGGAGGCCTGATGGGAAATACCCTTCACCTGGCATTTCCGCTGTAACTCTTTCACTTTACCTGGTGAACTTTATAGTCAGTGCGCACATGAGATACTGGGGAGTTTAGAAGGTGTCCTCTGGGAACGTTTTGTTTGTCTGTCTGTTTTGTTTTGTTCTTTGTATCCGGGATCAAACTCGGGACCTTGCGCTTGTGAGGCAGGCAGCAAAAACACTGAGCTAAATCCCCGGTCCCTGCTAAGGTTTTATCTGCCCAGCGCCACGTGCACAGGGAGCCTCACTGGCTCCGCACTCGCTCTGCCTGGGCGCATCTCCTCATCCGTCTGGGTCTCAGCTCCCTGTTCTTCCTGTGTCTGGTGTCTCTGTGTGTGGGTTTGTGAGTATCCACATGCGTGTGTGCATTGTGTGTTTGTGCACGTGTATAATTACCACCTCCTGGGAAGTAGGGTTTCCAGGACCAGAGTCAGAGGACCCTGAGTCAGCTGTAGGCCAGGTGTGTGACCTTGGGCCAGTCCCCTGGCGTGTGGTCATCAGGTGTGTCCCCTATAAAAGGTGGATCATGTGGATAGTCGCCAGCCATCTCCCCAGGTCCTGGGCAAGCTGGAAGGAAGTGATGGGCTGAAGCCTTCTGCGAGCAGCTCGTTAGCCCGTCACATAATGATCACATACTACACAAAGCCAGGGCACCTCTCGTACTGTCCCCCCTAGTGTGTTTCTGCATACACACCTGGCATTAATGCCACTGAAGTTCAGTGTCCCTTCCAAGATGGCTTGTTACAGGTCCCTTGAGCGCCTGACAAGCTTGTACATCCACATTCTCTGCTGATGTCAGGTCCTGTCATACAGGCACAGTAGAGTGAGAATATAATAATTACCTGTGCTGCTCTGTGTTAATCCAGAATCTTTTCTCATCTACCTCTGTGCCCTCATAAATGCTCTGGGTAGGCGGAGGAACAGGTGAATCTTAAAGGCCTTCGCCATTTGGGGTTATTGCTGGCTCTGGCTCTCTGGCAGCCACGCATTCTGACTCCGGGCTGAGGATCTTTCAAGACCTGACCACAGACAGGAGGTGTGAGGAAAGCTAGGCTCAAGCTGGTTCCTGTGCTGTGGTGGTGATGAGAACTCTCCAGGAGCCCTCCAGGATGAAAGAGACGGCTTGCCGAAAGCTTCTGAGCTCTGTGGTTGTGGGTCGTTGTCTAATCTCTGAGCCTTGCTGTTCGTGTTTCCTGTAGCTGCAACACACACCACTGAGTTGGTGGCTTCAGACAGCCATGATTCATTCTCTCACAGTCCCGGAGACCAAGGTGCTAGCTGGGTCATGCTCCCTGCAAAGGTTCTCGTGCAGGGTCCTCCTCTCCTTTCTAGCTTCGGGTGGCTCCCAGTTCTCCTTGGCTTCCTTGATGATGGGGGCTGTCATTCCTAGATTTCAGGTCGGGGCCGTCCCTGTCAAGACGTGCTTTCTCGGCTGGAGAAGACGGTGCCTTTGGGAGCTGCTCAGGCATCGCGGCACATCAAGTCGGAGCCGGAGGAGCTGGTCCCCGAGGGGGCCCCGGAGGAGGACAGGGCTCCAGGTGGATGTGGTCGGGTGTCCCTGCGTCCCGGTTCTAAAGAGAAAGCTCTCTTCCTGCCTGGTGGAGGTAGGAGAGGGAGATGGGAGAGTGAGATGCTTTTTTGGGGAGGCTGTTGTGGGAGAGTAGAAACTTGGCCAAGGCAGGGTTGAAGAGCTTTAATCTGGGAAGGGACGCAGAAGTCCACCTGCTAATCCACCTGACTCTGAGACCACTCCTGCAGCCTCTTGTTGGATTGGGTTGGGAGTGGGATGAGAGGCAGTTGGGGAGCAGCATACAGCAGGAGGAGCTGACCACCCTAAGGACCCCTCTCCTCCCACAGCGCTTTCCTCATCACGGATCCCTGTGCTTTCCCGAGAAGGGAGGACCAGAGACCAGCAGATGGCTGCAGCACTCCTCACAGCCTGGTCCCAGGTGAGCGTCCCTCTCAGGCCTCTCTGCCCTGTCTCCTGCCTGTCTCTGGGTGGAGGCAGGGCCCTTCCCTGCCCCTGCATCTGCTGCTTCCAGCTAGGAAGGCTGGAGGAAAGTAAGGGGCACGAAGCCCCAACCTTTCCACTGGTCCAGGACTGTCCCTGAGGTGCTGTGGGAGTGGCCCCCTGAGCATCCTGGTCCAAGCCTGGAACCCACAGTTAGGCTTGGCTGAGGCTGGAGAAACAGCGGAGGAGAGTGGAAAGTTGGGTCTGTGACTGAGACTCATCCTCCAGGGGCTGAGATGAGGGTGGGAGATGTGTGGAGATCCTGAGCTTTGGCCCCTGAATACACTGCTTTGCTCTTGAACCTCCCCTGACAAAGGCCATCCTTGTGTGGCTGTCCCACCTGACCGTCGGGTCTGGGTCGGCAGGCCTCCCTGGGGACACGTTGGGAGGCCAGGGCCTCAGCGCACATCATCATTCTACCATGTCCATGCGTATCCTGGGCATAGGGTGTTTTGTGTTATGTCAGATGCCTGTCACCTTTGAGGATGTGGCTCTGTACCTCTCCCGGGAGGAGTGGGGACGGCTGGACCATGCACAACAGAACTTCTACAGGGATGTGCTGCAGAAGAAAAACGGGCTGGCCCTGGGTAAGCGCTCACAGGTGGTGGGGGCATCTGGCTTCCTGAGGCCCTGGAGTGAGGGTGGGGCTGTCCTGCTGTTACCTCCCTGTTCCTTTGTTTTCCAGTAGTGGTGGGGGAATATTGAGAATCGAACCCAGGGCCTTCGCACTGAGCTCCATTTCCAGCCCTTTTTCAATTTTGAACCAGGGTCTTACTAAGTTGCCACGTTGCCTGGCCTGGGCGCAAACTTGATCCTCCTGCCTGAGCCTCCCGGAGTGTTGGGGTCACAGGTGTGTGCTCCTGCACTCAGCTCCTTCTCTTTGTTCCTGCAGACACATTGTTCTGCAGAAGCTTCCACAAAGATAGAACTACATTATGCATCAGTCCTAGGGCGGTGGCCAAAGGCCCTTTTCCTGTTGAGCACTAGAAATGTGGCTAGAGCGATTGAATTTTTGGGCCGGGGATTTAGCTCAGCCGTTCCGCTGCCTGCTTTGCAAGCGCAAGGTCCTGTGTTTGATTCCCAGTTCCAAAAAACAAACAAGCAACTGCCTTTTTAATTTTATTCAGCTTTGATCGGCTCAGATTTGAGTGTAAACAGGTACGGTTTGTGGTTGCCCACTGGACAGAACTGATCTGGGTTCTGCTTTTCTTCTGTCCTTTCACAGTGCTCATTTGTCCCCATAGTTCTCTCTCCCTTCTCATGGTCCCAGCATCTGCAGAAAGCTTGGCCCTGGGCTCTGTGGTCTGCTCAGCCAAGGAAGTGGCTTCAGCTAATCCCTTAGGCCCAGTTGACCCGGAGGTGTCACATCGGCCCTGGGAACTTGGAGAGCCTGTGCTCCTCGGTGGGGCTTGGCTGCCTTGGTCCTCTGAGGGCAGGTATTTAAGTTCCAGGCTTTTGACTCCTCCATTGGAGACCAGTTTTCTTGACGGGATCTGATGATGTCATTGTCATCAGTCAGTCAGTCAACATCCAGCTGTGGCACACCTGCTAGTCCGGGCAGCTGCACCCTGACTCCCATGGCGGTCCGCAGGTCCCTGCTGGCCTCTCCAGCTGCCAAGCTCACTCCTCCAATTATCTCAGTTTGGCTTCACACACCCAGGGGCCAGAACTACAAGCCCAGGCAAGTCCCAGGGGATCAGAAGGAGCTGAGCACCAAGCCACTGTGGTCCCATGAATTCCTTTCCTTCCTCCCGTGGATCATAGAAGCCATGGCTCCTCTGTTCTTTTCCTGACTTGACCAGAATTCCAGGGCCTCTCACCCCAGGGACTCAGCACATGATCCTTTGGTCCTGACTACTTGGCTGTCAGTGTTCCCAGCCTCTTGTCCTGGGCCTGTTACTTGTCCCCGTTCCCCGTGCAAGAGCAGGCATAGGACTGTTCTTCCCACTTCCTACTGCGCTGTTAGACTGAAGAGGGAGAGCCCACGCCTGGTTCAGCTCTGCTCCTCCCCCAGAGATCTGTGGCTTGTGCAGGGAAATAGGAGTCAGGGCCAGCTCACCACTGGGAAGGGTAGAGCTGGCTGTTTCCCTAAAAGGGCATATGCTGTCTCAAAATAATTTTTAAAAATAATTTTAATTTTAATTTTATTATTTATTTATTTTGTGGTACAAAATAATTTTACAATAATTTTAATTTTAATTTTATTATTTATTTATTTTGTGGTACCGGGGGTTGAACTCAAGACCTTGTGCTTGTGAGTCAAGCACAGCACCACTGAGCTAAATCCTCAGCCCAAGAATTTTTTTTTAAATGCTGAGCATCTACCTAGAGCTTCCTTCATGTTAAGTGCAAATACTCCACCACTGAACTACACGCCCAGCCTTATTTTGAAAATTTCAAAACAGGGTCTCAATAAATTGCCCAGGCTGGCTTTGAACTTGTGATTCTCACGCCTCGGCCTCCTGAGTGCTGGAATCACAGGCATACACCACGGAGGCAGGGCAGTTATTGGGTGTGTTTTGCCCACGCTTCCCGGAGCCTCATGTCCTCCTTTTGGGGGAATGATGTCTGCTGGTGGGGACCGCCTGGGAAGTCCCATGATGAGCGCGGCCTCTTTCTGGGCAGGATCTCCCTTCAGCGGGCCTTTCTGGGCCCCACAAGTGCCTGGGAAGGTTGAGACCTCGAGCTCCAGCAGGCGGACAGGAGCCAAGGAGGAGGAGAGCGACCCTGGCTCAGGTGAGGGCCTTGGCAGGTGCCTCGGTCTGAGGGATGGTGTGGGCACTGCCAGTCCTTGGGGGCTCCCTGTGTGTGCAGGACGGTCAGATCCCTCTCTGGAGAATGGTTCTTTCCTCTCTGGGTGCCCATGGGCCTTTCCTGTTCCCAGAATTCAGCCCCTGGGCCTTGGCTCTTCCTCCCCACCCCTGGAGTCCTTCCAGAGAGAAGCTTGTATCCTTAGAACTCCTTTCTTTCCTCAGGAGCTGTGGAGGTGGGGAAGGAGGCTCCAGCAGAGTCTGTGGTAGCCCTTGGGGACGTGAAGCCCTTCTTCAGGACAGGGTGGGTCGCAGGGCAGGTCCCCCAGTGCAGGCAGCAAGTCACCAGCGACCAGAATGCGGGGTCCGCCAGAGACGCTGGGCGGCCGACTCCCGGGGAAGCGAGACGGCCCGCGCTAACCTTGCCTAACACCCGCACCCCAAAGGCCCTGGAGGGCTGCATCCCAGAGAACCCCAGTGAAGAGGGGAAGGGCGCCCCTGCGAGCGGTGAGGGTCTGGCCGCTGATGGCGAGGTGGGAAAGAGGAGCTATCAGTGCGAGCAGTGCGGCAAGGGCTTCAGCTGGCAGTCACACCTGGTCACGCACCGGCGCACGCACACCGGAGAGAAGCCCTACGCCTGCACGGACTGCGGCAAGCGCTTCAGCCGCAGCTCGCACCTCATCCAACACCAGATCATACACACAGGCGAGAAGCCCTACACCTGCCCCTCTTGCTGGAAGAGCTTCAGCCACCACTCCACGCTGATCCAGCACCAGCGCATCCACACCGGCGAGAAGCCCTACGTGTGCGACCGCTGCGCCAAGCGCTTCACCCGCCGCTCGGACCTGGTCACGCACCAGGGCACGCACACGGGCGCCAAGCCGCACAAGTGCCCCATCTGCGGCAAGTGCTTCTCGCAGAGCTCAGCCTTGGTCACGCACCAGCGCACGCACACGGGCCTGAAGCCCTACCCGTGCCCCGAGTGTGGCAAGTGCTTCAGCCAGCGCTCCAACCTCATAGCGCACAACCGCACGCACACAGGCGAGAAGCCCTACCACTGCCTCGACTGCGGCAAGAGCTTCGGCCACAGCTCGCACCTCACCGCCCACCAGCGCACGCACCGCGGCGTGCGGCCCTATGCCTGCCCCCTGTGCGGCAAGAGCTTCAGCCGCCGCTCCAACTTGCACCGCCACGAGAAGATACACAGCAGCGGGCCCAAGGCGCTGGCTGTGCTCATGTTGGGGGCAGCGGCCGCGGGGACTCTGGCCGCACCCCCACCCGCCCCCACCTAGCTTGGTAGGAAGAGAGGGGCAGCGGGGCAGGCCCACTGAAGTGAGGGCCAGGGCCTTGGCGTGGGGAGCGGCGGGGCGAGGGATGAGCTCTGGGGAGGTGCAGGTGTGGGGTGGGGAATGGCATCGTGGGAGGTGAGACGGTGCAGCGTGCCTCTAGCCAAAAATTAAAGGCCTTAGAATGTCGGCTGTGGCCTAAGCCTCTGTCTCGGGCGCTGGTGCTGACCCCCTGAGCGTGGTGGGAGAGGGGGCCGGGCCAGCTGTGTGTCGCCATCCCCGAGTCACCACCCTGGGCTGGGGCACCCCCTCCTCCAAAGCCTTCCTTTTTTGTTTGTTTGGTTTTGGTTCTGTGGTGCTGAGGGTTGAACTCAGCACTGAGATACATCCCCAGCCCTTTTTATTTTGAGCCAGGATCTTGCTGAGTTGCCCAGGCTGGGCTTGAGCTTGCGATCCTTCTGCCTCAGCCTCAGAGAGCCAGTATTACAGGCATGCGCCACCATGTCTGCCTCCTTCCTAGCCTTGGCTTGAGGTTCCTTTAGCCATAGGCTCATTCCAGAAGAGTGGAATCTATAAACCAGTGCCTCTGAGTACAGATTTCTGAGCCTGAAGCCAGCCAGTCCCTTCTCAAAGTGTAGACCTTCGGTGGGACTGGCTGCTGCCGCTGCCCTCAAGTTCCAAGGACACTTGCTGCTCATTGTGCCCTGGGCTTTCTCTCTGGGAGCAAGGAGCAGGGCAGAGCCAGCTTGGCAGCTGCTGTTCAATTTCCTGCCTTAGGCACAGGGTTGAATTTTGCAGCTGGCCTTTTTCCATCTGCTTGTACCAGGTGCTGTCTGTGCAGTAGTTAGGATTCCTCCCTGACTAGGGACCGCTTTGCCTCCTGAATCCTTCTGCAGCTACCGCCACTGTTGCTGCTTCTCTCCTCTTTGCCCTAAGGTGTACGTCCTTTACAATTTGCCCTACTTATCCCTGCCTGGCTCTCTTTAGTTCTGGTATTCTCCTGGTTTTTAACCTCTGTAGCTTTTATTTCCCATTGTCTACTTTGCCCCCCACCAGGGAGGAGTAGGTTAAGCCTGCTAATCCCATATGGTGGTGGCTCAACTGCTAAGTTAACATGGACCAATTGTCCACATTCTGCATTGGGAGGCCACGGAGACCCCAGCTGGAACAGGTGGGTGACTGCGGCCCTGGTTGGCTCTCAGCTTCTGAGGGGTGCAGCGGCTTCGGGAGTATGGCTGCTTGAGAAGTGTTAACAACTGCCAGCTGTTAAGCAGCTGCTCTGCCAGCGTGGGGCCAAGCCTCTGTATATGACTTGAGTTTTATCATCTGTTTTATAGCTGAGGAAACAGGACAAGAGAGAATTCCAGTCACTTCTCTAAATTCTCAAAACTGGATAACTGGAAATTGATGTCAGATCCTGGACTGTTTGTTTATCCTGTAAGAAGACCTTGATGCTTCCTTCGGTTTGTCCTCTTGTCTTTAGTCACTCGGCCAGAAGTGGGATTTCTCTTGTTGAGTATAATGGGATGAAGGGGCTCTCACTTCAAGACAGGTTGCTCTCAGGGAGTTTGTTTTCTAATGGAGGGAGACAGGTAGGAAGGAAATTTGTTCAAATGACACTGGAGCTATAATCACTTGCCATGAAGGCACGGATGAGTCCCCTGGACTCTGAGTAGTGCCTGCTTCGGTTTCAGTTCCTCGGGTCATATGGGCATTGTGCTGGGGCCAAATGTCAGGACTTGAGCCAGTCAGAGGGCTGTCCTGTCATCCAGGAAGTCATAGACTTCACTCTGGCCTCTGGGAACCTCAGATCACAGTGACCAGGAGAAATGTCTCCCCTTTCATGTCAGAGTACAGAGGAATACGGTTCAGAGGGCCTCATGGATTGTACTTGGAGATCACCTCCATTGGGTTCTGTCTGCTTGTGCCTGGAGATCAGAGGCCACCACTGAGACATCTGGCAAGAGCATGTTAAGAGTGGAATGTGGGCTGGATGTGGTGGCACACGTCTGTAATCCCAGCACTCGGGAGGCTGAGGCAGGAGGATCGCTGTGAGTTCGAGACCAGCCTGGTCTACATAAGTGAGTTCCAGGTCAGTCTCAACTACACAGTGAGACCCTGTCTCAAAAAAAAAAAAAAGAAAAAAGAAAAAAAGGAATGTGGCATTTTGGAAAATATTTGACAGGAGCAAGTAAGCTGTGAGAAAGTAGGGAGTATGTTGTGGAAGGTCTTCGAAGGTCAGACTGAGGGTGCTTATAATTTGGTGAGTGGTAGGACGTCATCGAGGGGTGGGAGGCTAGGTGAGAAAAGCTAGGGAAGGGTCTTGGTGGCAGGGCAGAGGGTGAGGAGGCCAGGCTTGGCCTGGCTTGCGCTCACATCTTATAGCCTAGTCTCTCTGCCATAGCAAAATTTGACCTGACTGGTTTACTGCTGACCTGTGCGGTCAAGCTGAGGATGAGGGCAAAGGGAACAGTCCATGTTGGCTTTCCAACCCTTTTCTGTGTCCAATGCTCAGGGCCCAGCTAGCCCTGGCTAGACCTCACAGCTCCTCTGAGCTCCTGGGAGAGGCCAGGACAGCCCCACCTACCCTCAAAGGAAACCCCGAAAGGGCCGTAACCGGAGGCCCCGCCCTCAAGCTTCCCTCGGCTAATCAAATGTCAGCATTTCAGCACAGTCGACCAATCAC
The DNA here is from genome assembly GCF_012274545.1 of Fukomys damarensis. Taxonomy (NCBI): domain Eukaryota; kingdom Metazoa; phylum Chordata; class Mammalia; order Rodentia; family Bathyergidae; genus Fukomys; species Fukomys damarensis. The sequence continues at coordinate 20,289,384 of NW_022900946.1, read as the reverse complement.
GGCTGCCATTTGTGCTCACATCCTCCATTCTCCTTCCACCGCCCCAAGCCACACGGTTGCCTGGGTAACGGCCGGAGGTTCCGGCTTTGAGCTGTTCAGATTTCTTTCCCCCGGCTGTGGTTAACACGAGGAACCAGAGGGCTGGGATCTGGATGCCACGTGTTACTGCCAATTCTCAAACGCTCAGAGTCAGCCTCGCTCAGCTGCCGACTTCCCAGGTCCACCACTGAGAAGCCGAACCTCCTGCTGTCCTTGGGTCTGGGTCACTTCCGGCTCCGTACAGTCACATTCGTCCCTAGCACGGCTTTGCGGGTCTCCGGCGCCGCGGGAATCCCGAACCTCCCCGGGGCTCCTGGGAGCTGGGTGTACCCTGCTAGGAAATAGATGTGGGTGCAGCCCCAGCCGTTCGGTGGGGGCTGGAAAGGAGACTGTGGGCCTTTGCTGGGGAGCTAGGGAAACTCCGGCTGGGTAGTGTGAGGAGGGGTCTTGGCTTTGAGTGATGCATGACGGGCAGAAGGCGGGGAAATGTTAACCACAGGTGGGGGCTGGGGGTTTGTGTAAGACCTAAAGTCTCACTTCCACTCCACGGAGCGTGAACAGCCGAAAGGCCTCCATGATGCTGGGCCCTAACACCCAGCGAGGCTCCGCGAACACGACAGAGAACCGAGAAACCCAGGAAGGAACACACCAGCCTAGATGGTAAAAGACCTTTATTAGTCTGGCCAGACGGCACTCCCGGAGCCAGGTGGCTCAGAGAGGCAACTGCTCAGGGGCTGAGGTACTTTTTATAAGGTTTTTCTAAACAAAGAGTCAGGGAATTCACAGAACAAGACTGCAAACACATTGCTTATCTTATGCAGGAAATGTTCTAGGGTCACCTTTTGTCAAACCATTTGCCCCTTGGGTGGGCTGTTAACCAAGGTAGCAATTAGCATATGAAGAAGCACAGTCTGGCCTATTAGCATGGAGTCACTTTAGCCTACTCAAGTTTTACATTTGGCTCAGTGGTTCTGCCACCTGCTTCGTAAGCACGAGAACCCGAGCTCGATCTCCCCCAAAAAACTGGAATTAATTTGTGAGATTGGTCTTCACCTTCTTTGTTGCCCTCATGTCCCAGAACGAGTGTTGCTGCCTTTGCCTATTAATTTTTCTTTCTTTTTTCCATTGGTCGATTGATTGATTGATACTGGAGATCGAACCCAGGAAGGGCTCCACTACTGAGCAACATCCTCAGATCCCCTTCAATTGTAAAACAAGTCCTCGCTAGCTAAACTGCCCAGGTAGAATTTGTACCTGCGAATCCCTGCTTCTCCCTCCCTCAGTGCTGGGATTACAAGCGTGCACCATCACACCCAGCTTCATTTTTCAAATATAAGATAAAGGGCTGCGTTTTAGGTCTTTGCCTAAATGTAGAGAAATAAGCAGCAAGGTAGCTAGTCATGATCCTTGCCCTTGGTTCCAGTCCTAGAGGAGGCAACTGACAAATAAATGATACATTAACTGCAAGTAGTGGCAGATGCCAGAAGGAACTAGGTGAAGCAGCGGGCTATGGTAGAAACTTTCATGTCAGGGAAGGGAACATTTAAACAGACTTGAAGGATGAGAAGAAATTAATTTTGCATGGTTTTGGAAGAAGAGCCATTTAGGCAAAGGAAATAGGAGGAATGCAGGTCCTGACAGGAGGAGGAGACTTATTCAGGAGTTGAAATGGCACCTCTCGGTGGGAGGCTAGAGTAGTGAGAAGATAGGGGAGAATAAGCAAAAGGGCCAGGTATTTAGCTCAGCAGCCCTGGGCCTGCCTGGAAAACAAGGTCCTGGGTTCAAACCCTGGTACAAAAAAAAAAAAAACCAGGAGAGATCTGGACACGGTAACCTCAACAATCACCCATAATTTCAGCAATCGACGCATGAAAAAAGGGCATGGGTTAAAACCCTGAAAAAAAAAAAAAAAAAAACCAGGAGAGATCTGGACACGGTAACCTCAACAATCACCCATAATTTCAGCAATCGGGCAACTGAGGCAGGAGGATCACCAGGATTTTGAGGCCAGCCTGAATTACAGAGTGAGACCCTGCCTCAAAACACTGAAAAACAATCTTGTGAGGAGAACAGCTTTCCAAGGATTTTGGTAGTGCTAGCACGTATGCCTTTCTCAAAGACTCAGTGAAGGCAGTGTCTTCCGGTGAAGGGTAGTTGGAGTTGGGGTGAGTATGCAGGTCCCATGTGCAAACCCACTCAGTGTTTCTGTCCCTAAGCCCCTGGGTTCTCTGTCCCATCACTGCAGCTCTGGCATCTCAATCAACTTTATTAACTGAAGGCCTCCTTTGAGTTCAAATTTCAACCAGCCAAAAGGAGAAGCTGTTAAAGCCACCTACAGCTACACAAGCTAACCCATTAAATTTGAAATCTCTAAGAAGTGATTTTTTTTCAATGATATCATCACATGGCTACAAGACATAATTTCTGGGCTGTCATTGAAGTTCTCTGGTTCTCAGATAGTGACTTGAACTGAGTTAAAGGGTCTAAGCTTGTCATTTTCTGTGATAGTTTAAGTGCGTAGAGTAATGTATCCCACGCAGCTGCCATATTACCACTAACGACATGGTCAAGCGCAGCGGCCTCTTGTCTCAAAGCCAATGCTTTAGTTGTTAGTTCGCATCAACTTCAGGTGATGGCTTGAGTAACTGTGATATCACTGCATATCGTGGGTTATCAGCATCCCATGTGTAAGTGACTAGGCCAAGGGGAGGGTAGAGCAGGGAGAAGGGAGGAACTAGTTTGTGTTAGTCACAGCAGGTAGCTGGTTACACATAGCTGGGCGTGTCTGTGAGGGTGTTCTGGAGGAGACTAACATTTTGTTTGGTGGGGTGGGTAAAGCATGCAGCCCTCCCCAGGGAAAGTAGACACCATCCAATGCCCTGAGAGCTGAGTGGAACAAAAAGGCAGGGAAAGGTTGTATTTATCCTGCTTGAGTGTCTGAGCTGGGACATGATCTCCTGCCCATGGTGCACCTGCTTCTCAGGTCTTCAAGACGTGGACTAGAATTTCCACCATTGTCTTCCTGGCTCTCAGCCCTGAAAACATGCCACTGGCCTTCTTAGGTCTCTAACTTGCAAACAGCAGATGGTGGAACTTCTCGGCTTCCATAAGGGTGTGATCCAGTACCTTGTTTTATATATAGATGAAGATGCAGAGGTGATATATCCTGTTGGCTCTGTTTGGAGAATCCTAAGTAATACACATCCTCTTACCCACTGGCAAGGACTCAGTCTGAACTTTAACCCAAATAAAGGACCAAACCAGACCCCATATCCCTTGCGCATGTGTCTATCTCCTGAGGCTACTTTTGTTCTAATTCTGTATCAGGCAAAATGCAAGAGATCCGGAGAGAGGAAGGACACGAATCCAAACAGACAAGTTTAATGTATGGGATTATTAGCTGTGAAAGGATTGCATTCTCAAGGGATTGGCTATTGAGAAGTGGGACCTTTCAGTGACATGGTCACAGTAGACAGCAGCAGCAGCCCGGGCTGATACAGCAGAGCAGACACGTCTGTGGCTCACTGAGTGACAGGTAAGTGGCCATTGGTACCACATAGGCGTGATTCTAAGATTTCAGGCTGGGGATGTAGCTCTGCGGTAGAGCACTTGACTAGGATGCTTGAGGTCCTGGGTTCGATCCCAATGCCATAAGAGAGAGAGAGAGAAAAAAAAATGAGATTTCGCATTTGACACCTGTCTTCTCTACTACAAAATTATGTGAGGGGACGGTTGGAACAGTTGCTAGCTGTGGCTCACTGGAGTTGCTCACTACGGGAGCCCTGATGCCAGAGATGCTGCCTGTGTTGCTGGAGACTGAGCTGGGCAACATTATCTGGGAAGCCCAGCCAAATGAGGAACCTGGAAACCCCATCCTCCTGGGTGGACTCCCTCCCTCCCTCCCTTCCTTCCCGTTTTTTTTTTTTTTTTGTTGTTGTTGTTTGTTTTTTATACCAGGGATTGACCCTGTCAGCAAACATACAGCCCTCAACAAACAACAGGGCCATGCTGTCCTCAGTAAACAGAACAGATGGCCGTAAAGAAATTTAGGACAGGACATACTCTCCCTGGTGCCAAGAAGTCTGGTATTATCCACACACTTGCACTGACCTTCCTGGGAACTCTGACCCCAAGCATTGCATTCCAGATTCCTTACGATTACAACCCCCATCCCCAAACTCTACAAACACTTAACTTCTCATCTTTCTCGCGCTGACATCTTTGTCCATCTCAGCTTCGCTACATCCAGGTACAATAAATCAGCACTTATTGCTCACACCAAGCCTGTGTCCGGGTGGTTTCTCGCGGGCTGTTTGTAACACTTCGGCGCAAAATGGATCTCCCCTGGGGCAGCCGAGAAGAACCTGGTGATTTGACTTGCTGCCCTGTGGGGATCTTGAACGAAGTTTGATGTCCCTGGAATGCAGGCCCGCTTGATGTTAGTCTTTGCCACCAGAGGGAGCCGGAAGAACGCTGTGAGGCCGGAGCCGGCGCCAAGGACTTTCTCCTACCCAGCGCAGTTTTTCAGGGGCCCGGCAGAGGGCAGTGGAGGGAGCCCCAGAGCCTTCCCTGCCACAGCTTGCGGCCCAGTCCCTCAGGATCTAAGAGCACAGCACTGTATCTGATTCTCAGCTGTGTGGTTCTTTGCTTTTTCTTTTGCGGTACTGAGGATCCAACCTAGCGCCTTGGCACTAAACTGTTCCTTTTTTATTTTTAACCTTTGGGATGAGGTCTTGCTAAATTGTCGGATTGCCCAGGCTGGTCACTAGAATGGGCTGGATTTGCAGTCCTCCTGCCTCAGCTTCCCAGAGTGCTGGGATTACAGGCGTCAGCCACCAGGCCTGGCCAGCTGTTTTCTTACAGCAGCCATTGACTTTTTGTTGGTTGGTTGGTTGGTTGGTTTTGAGATAGGGTCTCACTACGTAGTTGAGACTGACCTAGAACTCACTATGTAGCCCACGCTGGTCTTGAACTCACAGGGATCCTCCTGCCTCAGCCTCCTGAGTGCTGGGATTACAGGTATGTGCTACCGCGCCTGGCCCATTGACTCTTAAAGGTCAGAATCTCCACCTTGAATTGAAAGAAGAGAGGTTCCTTTGAGTTTCTCTTTATTCCTTTGGTTGTGAGGCAGAAGTTGCTTTCCACAGTTTTAACTGTCTCTTACCCCTTTTTGCAAATGAAATATTCTTTTAAAGTTTTCTTCTTTTCTTTTCCTCTTCCTCCTCCTCTTCTTCTTTCTGAGATAGTCTGGATAGGTAGCTCAGCCTGGCTTCAAACTCAAGATGCTCCTGCCTCAGCCTTCTGAGTGCTGGAATTCCAGATGTATACCACTACAATGGGCTGCAAATTAAAATTCCTTATGTCAAATTTTCTGTATTCAAGTTAATAGTAATGTGATTTCTATCTCCTTGTTGGAGTGAATAATACAATAAGGGAAAAATTAACCACAAAGTTATAAACAGTCTTGAAAAAAGCTTAAAAAGCAGAACCTACACTATATTACCAAAAAAAGGCATTAGAGATCTGGGAGTGTAGTTCAGGGATACAACACATGCTTAGCATGTTGGAGGCTGTGGGTTCCATCCCTAGCACCACAAAAACAAAACCTGTACAGAATTTTACTGAGGTGCATGAATTGAATGTATTTCTGGATAGGAACACATCATTGGAAAAATGTCATTTCTTCCCAATATTAATTTAATGAAATGTAAATGATAAGCTTTAGAATTTGATAAAATTGCCCTGAAATTAATCAGGAAAAATACATTAGACTGTCAGAAAATTTGGATGTGCCAGGTATGGTGGCACATGCCTATAATCCCAGTACTCAGGAGGCTGAGGTAGGAGGATTGCTTTGAGTTCAAGGCCAGACTGGACTATATAGTGAGTTCAAGACCATCCCAAACTACATGGTAAGACCCTGTCTCAATAAAGAGAGAGAGAATTTTTAAAAAAGAAAAAATGTGCATGTGTGGTTTTGTTTGTTTGTTTTGGTACCAGGGATCAAACTCAGGACCTTGTACTTGCAAGGCAAGTAGCAGCACCACTGAGCTAAAACCCCAGCCCTGCGTGGTTTTGTTGAGACAGTGTTGCTATACTGTATTGCCCAGACTGGCCTCAAACTCAGAGACAAGAGATCTTCCCACCTCCACCCTCCTAGTGTTGGGACTACAAGTGCACACACTGAGACTGGGTAAGAAAATTTTAAATTTAGGAATTTATCTTATCAGAACTTATTACAAAGGAGTTGGGGATATAACTCAGTGGTACAGTGCTTGCCTAGCACACTCAAGGACCTGCATTTGGTCCCTAGAGCCCCCCTCAAAACTGAAATATAGGGCCGGGAATTTAGCTCAGTGATTCTGCCGCTGCCTCGCAAGTGCAAGGTCCTGAGTTCAATCCCCAGTACCAAAGAACAAAACAAAATAAAACAAACTGAAATTTAAAATCTATTATAAACTAAAGGCATTTAAAAATCAAAATAACATAACTGAAAATTTTGAAACATTCATCTGTAATGAAATTTAAATATAAAATATAAAAGAAAAATCAAGAAACAATGGAATGATAGTTATGAAGATGCCTAATCTGGCTTCTACTTGGTGAACAAATTAATTTTATATTTCTTTCCCTTTGCAAAATAAAGTCCAGATGGAATAACATTTGTATTTTAAAACTGAGCTGGATGTGGTGATGAACGCCTGTAATCCCAGTACTCGGGAGGCTGAGGCAGGAGGATCCTGTGAGTTTCAGGCCAGCCTGGGCTACTTAGTGAGTTCAAGGCCAGTCTGAATAGCCAGTTGTAACAACAGAAGCAGGCCCTGCCCAGAGTAAACAAAACAAAACAAACAAACAAACAAAAACAACAACAAAAAAAGAGGAAGGGTGGGTATTGAGCATGCCTGTAATACCAGCACTCAGAGGCTGAGACTGCAGGATTGCCACTAGTTGAAGGCCAGCCTGGGCTAAATAGTGATTGCCTGTCTCAACAAAACAAATTGAAGCCTAGGGGTTCTAAATGTACAAATGAATAGAATGTTGAGTACAAAAACCTTTCTTACCTTGATTTTTATGGTAGAAGGAATGCAAGAAAAGAACGAGAGTTTTAATATTAAAAACTTGTGGGGCTGGGGATTTAGCTCAGTAGTTCTGCCGCCTGCCTCCAAAGCACAAGGACTCAAATTCCATCCCCGGTACCAAAAAAGAAAAGAAAAAGAAAAGCTTCTGTATTGCAGCGATGTAGCTCAGTGGCACAGTGCCTGCCTAGCAAGCAAGATCCTAAGTTTGATCCTCGGTACCGCTCCCCTTAAAAAAACTTCTGTATGGGAATAAAAACCAATATCCAAATACATGATTGATATCAAAGGGTATAAACTATGAAAAATTATTTGTACATAAAGGACAAATCATTCTAGTTGACAAATACATATTAAGTGCTTAGTAAATGTGAGGCTATGCTAACATACCTTTTTTTATCTCCCCATTATTGGAGTTTGAAGCTAGGTCTTCACCCTAAGCTCCATACTCAGTCCTTTTTTTTTTTTTGAGACAGGGACTCACTAAATCACTAAGTTACCCAAGCTAGGTTCAGACTTTCAATCCTGCTGTTTTAGGTCTTCTGAGTACTGGGATTACAGGTGCACCACACCTGGCTTTTCATATTATATCCTTAATATATAAAAATATCCCTTTAGAGGGCTAGAGCTATATCTCTGTGGAGTGCTTGCCTAGTATACAGGAGGCCAGAGCAAGGGTTGTGTGTGTGTGTGTGTGTGTGTGTGTGTGTGGTGTAAATAGAAAAACCAAGAAATAACAATGTAAGAGGCTAACTGAACTAGAGTGACTCTAGACCTAGAGACTGTCGCTCCCCCCATCCCTTATAGGATAACTAATGATTAATTGTGAATCGTTAGGTAACTGCTTAGAAGTAGCTGGGAAACTAAATGGAAACTGTAGTGAACGTAGAGACCCAATGTCAATCACGCCACTCCTTACTTGCCTGTAGTTGAATGTTCTGAACATTATAATCTAAGTTGTAAACGGAACAATGGATAATTGATCTGCTGATCATTAGTACGTAACGGTCGAGTATATGCTTGATGACCACCAGCTCAGATCCACTGATTCTTTGCCTTTGTCCCCTTCCTGTAAGTTTTGAGTGTAAACCCCCCTCCATAGCCCTATATAAAATGGCCTCTGTTTCTGAGCTAGCTGCCTCTCTGAGCTACTTGGCTTGGGGAGTGCCGTCTGGCCAGACTAATAAAGGTCTATTTGCCAACTTGCCTGGTGTGTTCCTTCCTGGGTGACTCTCACTGTCCGACAAGCTCCTGGAGCCTCGCTGAGCTTTTGGGCCCAGCATTGTGGAGGCCTCTTGGCTGTTCACGCTCCAGGAGTAAAAGTGAGACTTTAAGTCTTATACTATGCAGCTTGTAAAACTGATGGATTTTATTTTACTTATGAATGCTGAGATGGAAAGATACCATGAATACAATTAAGTCAATAGAACATTGCTTATAGGGTGATTCCTGATTTGTATCAGAAATATATTTATAAATGTTTAAGGACATGTTAAGGACATGCATACTGTTTATATTAAAAATGCTTTTTACATTCGTGAGTTTAATAAGTACTTACTGATCACCTACCATGTGCCAAGTACAACTGTGTGTTCCGGGAGCAGTGCAGTGAAGTGTCTATATGTAGCTACTTATAGTTAAGGGAAAAATAGTACACAAGTACATGTCAGTATATATAAATGTTGGAGAGAAGGGTGAAAACTAAGCAGGGTGAGGGAGCTTAGCCCGTAAATACCAAGAGATAGCTTTATAATTTTCCTTTCTTAATGTTTCAACACTAAGCATGCAGTAGAGGCTGACCAAAACAAAACAAGAAACCTCTTTCCATTTCTGGAAGATCTGGAACCTGAGATTTTCGGATCAAGGCGTAGAGAGAGTGGGAGCGAGGGCCGAGTATAAGGAAAAGGCAATCGCAAGATTCCCAGATAGGGTCTTTCGGGGCCCTGGGACTCCCGCCACTCAGCTCTAACGCTGGTGAGACAGCACAGGTCTCCACCCGGGTCAGCGCTGACCACCTAAGGAGGGGAACCACCTGAGGAAGCTCCGCACTCCTCACTACGCCGGAGCCCTGGCTCGTGGGCAGTAGACCCCTGACTACGCCCACCCGCTAGAGGAAAGAGCCCAGCGGAAGGAATAGTCCATCCCCGCGCATCCCTTCCGGCGGAGCAGGCGCTCCACTAGTGGTTGGGACAGACGTGGTCTTCGCTCGTTAGGTCAGCCCTAGCTTCCTCTTTTTGCGGTTCAGGGATCGCAAGAACAACGAAATGCTAGAGAAAAGCGGAGACCAAGGACACTGAAACTACACCCTGATCCCTTCCTTCCAGGTGCCCGGGTAATGAAGGTAATAGTGTCGCTGCCTTCTGATTGGCCAGAACTGAGAATTCTCCCCGTTCATTGGCTACCCGTCAGTGTAGCCTTGCAGGTCTACGGGATAGACTCGCAAAAGCTTACAATGGCGCATGCGTTGCTTAGTTTCCCGGCGAGCCCCACCCGAACTTCCGGCGCCGGAACAGTGAACACCAGATCGGCCGTGGGCGGAGTGTCCCCGGGGGCGGGGACCGTTGTAGCGGGTGGCTGGGCTTTGAGGCCGAACCTTTATCTCTGGGTGGCCCGGGCCGGCGCCCAGAGGTGGAAGCCAAAGGGGCGGCGCACTCTGCTGAGACGCGCAGGTCGCCCTTGCGCTCTGTGCCGGCTTGGTCCGTGGGCAGACAGCCCCGAGCGCCCGCAG
>NW_022900946.1:20274580-20279032 GCF_012274545.1 Fukomys damarensis | reverse complement strand
GGCCGGGTCTGCGTCCCCGCCTGCCACGCCCTGCCGAGCGACCCTGGTGAGTCCTGTTCCTCACTGAGGAGACTTCCTCGGTCACTGGAGGATGAGAACAGCGCGCATACCTTTCAGGAATATTGTGAGAAGCAGGAGAGTAAATAAAGTGCTTGGGGTGTATAGAGAATTGGAAGCAACCTGACTGCATCACTCGGGTGTTGGTTAAGAAACTGGAGCACATCCACATCTCGGAAGCTCACAGTGTCACTAAGGAAGCCTTGCTAGGCGGAAACAGCAAAATTCATAGTGTATACAGTAAAATCGCATTTGTGTGAAACGCATCAAGCATCTCTGGTCCATTTGTATAAATAACATTTTCAGTAAAAGCATAAGGAAAAGTCTGACCTAATAATAATGTCAGACTGTCAATGGGAAGGGTTTGCACTTGCATTGAGGAAGTTTCTCTTTGATGTATTTACATATTGCTTAGATCACCCTCTTTTTACTGCAGTGTTTGTGTTTATTGTTGAAACAAAGTTTTAAAATACATGTATCAGAATTATTGTGAATAATGACAACATAAAGTATAAGATGTGTAGTACATGCGTATGTTGTTATGGATAAATGGCTTTGAATGGTGTCTGTGCACCCTTCTCTGATACCCTCATCTCCAATGGCTAAATGAACTTTGAAATTTATTCTTTTATTTTTGAGACAGGATCTGCTTACGTACTTCAGGCTGGCCTTGAACTTGTGGCCATTCTCCTGCCTTGGCCTTCCTGAATGCTGGGATTACAGGCATGAGCCACCACACCCAGCTTGAAATTTGAAATACACTGGCCGGGCATTTAGCTCAGTGGTTCTGCCGCCTGCCTCCAAAGCACAAGGACCCAAGTTTGATCCCTGGTACCAAAAAAACAAACAAACCAAAAAAAAAAAAACAGAAGTTTCTAAATTTGAAAAAGAATACAGTGCACATAGTATATTAACATCTCCAGAGGGATTTGAATTATACATACGGTAAAACATTATAAATATAACTTAGTAAATCTTTACAAAATTAACAAATGGTAATATTTATGCCATAAAACATAAGTAGTATAAATGGATATACAAATGTGCTTTTATCAGTAGGTCTGGTGGTGCTTCCAAATGAGGGAGATTAGTATTTACAGTCAACCAAGTCATGGAAAATACAGGCTTTGCATTTCGTACTTGGGGAAAGGGATCATGGGCCTGTATTAACAGGAGGAACGGTTTTATAGAACAAGATAATTACAAAAGGTTACAAAAGAACAGGTACTGGATGGAGTCCCTGAACATCCCTCAAGGATAGTGTTTGTTTGCTCCTGTATTCCACCCTTCCCCAAAATCCTGCTATTCTGCTCTTTTCCTAGGAGTTCATGTCCAGATGCTAGCCTGGCCACCACAGGGTATCCCTCTTGGCAACTAAAAAGGTCAGCTCTGGAGCCCAGGCTGAAGGCAGCCAGCCCTGAGCCTTAGACCAGAGGAATGGCGTCCCTCCAGGAGCCCCAGAACCAGGCTCCTGGGGAGGGAGAAGGACTTCTGATTGTGAAGGTGGAAGATTCCTCCTGGGAGCAGGAATCTGCCCAGCAGGAAGACAGCAAGGATTCTGAGGCCTGCCGCCAGCGCTTTCGTCAGTTCTGCTACAGGGAAGTAGGTGGGCCACATGAGGCCTTCAGCCAGCTCTGGGAGCTCTGCTGCCGCTGGCTTCGGCCTGAATCGCACACCAAGGAGCAGATCCTGGAGCTGCTGGTGCTGGAGCAGTTCCTGACGGTGCTGCCGGGGGAGATCCAGGCCCAGGTGCGGGGGCAGTGCCCGGTGAATGGTGAGGAAGCTGTTGCCTTGGTGGAGGGCCTACAGAAGCAGCCAGTGAAGGCCTGGCGGCAGGTGAGGGCGACTTCCTGTGTCCAGGTTACCCGGATGATTCCTAGGCTGAAGAGAAGTGGCCATCTCTGTGGAGATGAGTCTCCGGGAAGGTCATGGGACCGAGGAGACACCAAGCCTTAGCTAGCGTACTTGAAAACGCGACAGAACACTTGTTGCCTTTCTGAAAGATGAGTCCGGTACATTTTTTTTTTTGGTGACTTGGTTGGACAAGGTGGACACATTCCACACAAGTTCTGCAAACATTTATTGCTCTAGGCCAGGCCCTGGGGATACAGTGAGAAGCATGAGAGCCCCAGAGGGGTATGAGGGACAGCTGTCTGCTGGCATCCTGCTGTCCTGTGGCTTGTTTGGTCCTTGGCACTGGAGCCATGTGGGGAGATGCTAATGAGCGGTGTGGATGTGGGGTTTTGCCCTTGGCGGGAGGTCCCTCTACTTCATGCTTACTCAGTGGATGTGGACTTGGCCTTTGGGGCCTGGTTCTTGCCTTGTGATTGATGAGGGAGTCTTGGGCCCACAGTACTACCTGGTGTCACATTTCCCTCTGGGTTTTCCTGGGGCTCCATGTTGATCTCCTTCCACACATCCCGGACTCCTGGGGGACATGTTTCTGTGTCTCCTTCCCAGGGACTAACCTCTGTGTCCCCTGCGTGGTCTCAGTGCTGATGAGCATGTTGTGCCCTCACAGGATTTGCCCTCAGAGAATGGGGAACCTGAGGCCATGATCCAGACATCCCAGGCCAAGGGGCCTCCCCTGATGGGGGTATGGAGCCGGCTGCCTGCTCCCCAGGATCAGCCCAGCCACCGTGGTGAGTAACCTCTGTCCTTTTAGGTGGCAGAGTGGCTGGACAGGGCCTTTCTGTTCTGGGAAGCCCGGTCATATGTACGTGTGTGTGTGTGTGTGCCTCCTTGAATGTGTGCACATTTGCATGTGGAGGGGAGGCTAGAGGGCCTCAGTCTTGGGCCTGGAGTGGCTCTCTGAGGCTCTGTTCTTTTCCTTTAGCCCAGCTTCCTGCTCTTCTTAAAGAGAGGAGTACCAGAGAGACACCAGATGCCTGCTTTGCCTCTGGGGACCATGTGAGTTACCAGTTTCTTAATATTCTCTGAGAACCTCAGTGTTTTGAATCTATAAAATGGGCCTTGGCACAGCTGGGTATGGTGCGTGTACTTGTAATCCCAGCATTCAGGAGGCCGAGGCAGGAGATTGCAAATTGAAGGCCAGCCTGGGCTATGTAGTAAAACTTTGTTGCAAGAAACCAAATTATAAAATGGGTCATGCTTTTCTCCTGTAGGCCTCTTTTGTCCTGCCCATGCTACCCCCATCCACAATTGCTGGGAAGGCTGAGCAAGGCGGTGTGGTGGCCTCAGTCAGGTCTTCTCATTCCAGGGACCTGGGGCATTGGGAGACATTCCCTTCTATTTCTCGAGGGAAGAATGGAGCTCCTTGGATCCTGCTCAGAGGGATCTCTTCTGGGACATAAAGCGGGAGAACTCCCAGAACACCACCCAGGGTAAGTGGGGCCAGGTAGGCGCCCTATCTTGCCACCTTCCTAGGCTTCCCTCCCATATCCCTTAGCTGGATCCAGAGTGAACGTTTCTCGAGCATCTTTGAGAGCACTGTGATTCTTTTGTATTGACCATCATTTTCTGTGCTTCTTAGGCGACAAGTATCCAAGGTGACTAACTCTGTGCTGAGTGCTTGTAAGGGCATTTTCTCATTTGATTCTCACAAACTGGTGCGTAGAAAAATTGTCCCCATTAACAAAGAGGGACTTGAAACTCGGAAAGGTCAATGAATACTGAAGGGACAGAACTGGGACTCAGCCAGACTTGGTTATGAGGCCAGCCCAGCCCACCAGCTGCAGTGATGCAACAGCGAGAGCCAGTCCACGCCCCAGGATCACATTCCCCATTTGAAGCCACCATTCCCCCCTCAACCAGGCCTGCTGGCTTGTTAGGGATCATCTTTAACCTGCATCACTCCGCGGACAGATGGGGTCCCTCCCTGTCCCGAGCTGCTAAGTGTTTCTGAGTTTGAAGAGCTGGAGCCTGGGGAGTGAGAGGACCCCATAGACAAGCACTTGGTGCCTTAATTTGCTCCAGTGGGAGTGAGGATAAGTGGAATCTCTTGGGTGGATTCTGGGAGTGGGCACTGGTTCTCCAGTGTAGAGAGCCAGGCAGGGTGGGAGGGGAACTGGGCCAGGGCCTTGCAGAGTAGGTGCTTCTGCAGGTGGGACCTGAGGCTTACTCCAAACCTTGCCTCAGCAAGCCTTTTATTATCCCATTTTATAGGAAAGGAAACTGAGGGTCACGGCCGAGCAAAGCCAGGGTGCTTTCCCTGAGCCAGCTTTCTCGGGCACCAGAAACCACTGGGACTGAGGGAGCTGCCTCTACCCCACCCTCTTTGCAGGTCTGGAGCTCCAAAGCCAAAACAAGAAGGCCCTGCTGGAAAAGGTGGTGAAGGCGCTGCCAGGCCAAGCAGGTAGCGCAAGGACCGTGTCCCGGAGCCCTGGGGAAGCTGAGGCCTGGGGGAGAGAGCGCCAGCCTGGAGCGACCCTGGGC
>NW_022900946.1:20239460-20274226 GCF_012274545.1 Fukomys damarensis | reverse complement strand
GGATCTGGCTCGCCACCAGCGCACACACACCGGCGAGAAGCCGCACAAGTGTCCCGAGTGCGACAAGAGCTTCCGCAGCTCTTCGGACCTGGTGCGCCACCAGGGCGTGCACACAGGCGAGAAGCCGTTCTCCTGCACCGAGTGCGGCAAGAGCTTCAGCCGCAGCGCCTACCTGGCTGACCATCAGCGCATCCATACTGGCGAGAAACCCTTTGGCTGCAGCGACTGCGGCAAGAGCTTCTCCCTGCGTTCCTACCTGCTGGACCACCGGCGCGTGCACACCGGTGAGCGGCCCTTTGGCTGTGGCGAGTGTGACAAGAGTTTCAAGCAGCGTGCACACCTCATAGCCCACCAGAGCCTGCACACCAAGATGGCCCAGCCCGTGGGGTGAGCAGCCAGGGAGAATCTTGCTGCCCCCTTTGTCCCCTCGGGGCTTCTCCACCAGTCTTGGCTACTTCTTGGCCTGCTGGAGCGATTCAGGCTCAAGACAGCCCTGTGGCCCCCAGGACAGGCCCCACACTCCTGGAACAAAGGTCTGGCTGACCTTGTCTTCCCTCCTTGTTCTGCATTTCTTTTTTCCGTCGTTCCTGGAGTCTTAGTGTATTCCTGGCAGGGGCAGCCAGCTGTGTGAGAATTCAGGGAGGGCCCTGGGAAGAGCCCTGGCCCTCAGCCGCATGTGGCCATAGCTCTTTGTTTCCGGCTTTCTCAGGTGGGTCTGTGGGCCAGGCCTCTGCCCTGCCGACCTGTGCCTACAGTGGGGGCAGAAGACCAGCCTCGGCCTCCCCCAGGTGTCTGCTTGGCTTTGGGAGGGACAGCGGGCCCACACCTGAGAAACAGGTCGTCTGTGTCTATCCGCAGGGATATTCTGGCCTTCGTTCCCTCCCACTTCCAGTCCTTGACCACTCTGGCCTGGCCTGGCCACAGGAAGCTGCCACGTTTGCTCTCGGCAGGTGTACCCCTCCCCGCCAGCCCCCATCTGCCATTCAGGACGGTAGGTGGTTAGAAGCCCCCTGCTGCCCGCCCCTCCAGAGGCACGGCCTTGGCGATACTTAACACTAGCACTCCCTCGGCACTTTGGTGCTGACTCCTCAAGCACTGCATTCCATTTTTTGTCTGCCTTATGTGCAGATTTGTATGAACAGGGACAGACCAGGGCCCTTCCAAAGAAGTCAGCCCATTGGCTCTCAGAAGGGTTTGAATAAACAGAAAAACTTCTCCCCAGGCTGTCTGTTCTTCAGGTGGCTACTGCAGGGCTGGGGACCTAGAAGTTTCTCTTGGTGGCTTGGTCCTGCTGGGACTCAGGATGCTATATGGTCACCAGATGGAGCCATATCCTGGGCTTGCAGGCATAGGGTCCCAAACGAGGTCACATCGGGACTCCACCCCCTTCTGTTATCCTATATCAGCCGGGTCTTGGCAACCTTCCTCTTCCTATCCAGGGGTCTGAGGGGCCAAGCAGGACTTGTCTTTACCAGGCTCACCTCTGCCCTCACTTGTAAAGTGAGCAAAGTTCTAGAGAGGTCGGGGCTTTCTATTGCTCACTGGGTCTCGAACTCAAAGCTGCCCTGTGGTGGGAGTTCTTAGGAGGAGGGGCGAACCGGTCAAAACGGGCCCTGCCCTTGTTCTCCAGCCATTCCTCCCACCCAGCCTCCCTGCTGCCTTGGGCCAGGTGAGACCTGTGCGGAGCTGCCAGGTGCCTGGTCAAAGCCAGTGGTCACACTTGCAGATCCTTGCCTGTCCCCTCGATAGCCTCGGGGTGCCCCCCCAAGGAGGAATGGCGGTAGATGGAGACGTGGTGTTCCTGTCCCACAAGCAGTCCCTGTGTGGTACCATCTGCCCTGGGGCCCTTCCTTAGGCAGCTGCCACTTTAACACATCACCCTGTGGTCCAGCCAGTCCCCGTCTCCCACATAAAGCAACCAAGGTCACACTGGAGAAAGCTGATTCCAGTGGGCATTTTCGGCCTCAGTGGGTTCAGTGCTGTTGTGTGCATGCACATGTAATAGTGTATGTGCACACCTGTGTTACATGCATGTGGGCAAGGGTGGTGGGGACAGTAGGAGCACTTTTTAGTGCTGGTGGTTGCCTCCAAAGGGAGGCACTGGAGTGTAACAAGATCAGATAGGAGTGTGGGCCAAGACCTAAGAATAGGGCTGGGTACAGGTTTCAGGCTCAGGTGCCAGGAAGTCACTGGCTAGAGACAGACAACAGAGCAGGACTGGGGCAGCAGGGCCCAGGTTTCTGGAGGATAGGGCAGAGTCCAGCTCAGGTCATAAACTGAGCTGATAGGGGGAGGCTTGGGGAGAGGCGAGGGTTAGGACCTAGGGTACTGGGAGCCAGGACCAGGAGGTGAGCTCAGTGCTTAGAGGAAGCCCCATCTCACCTCCATGGCCTTCTTGGTGGCTGGGACCCTGCGAGTGGCTGCACAGCTGGCAGATGCCCGAGACAGCCTGAGGAGAAAGGTAGGAGGTTCCATTTGGTCCAGCCTGCTTCTGACACTCAGATGTGCCCTCTGCCCAGCCCAGCTCTGGTCTTGCCTCCCCAGGGGAAGTACGGTACGCAGGGGTCACGGGTGGCCCTGACACTCAGCAGCCCTGGGGTGTCTGCTGCTACTGTTGCTGCCCTGGACCGTGTGTTCCAAACCCTAGGCTTTGAAAACCAGAAGAGTGAGGTCTTGGTCCAGGTGAGCCCTCCTCCCTCAGCCTCGGCCCCAACACCCAACCCCACTAAACTGTCCAGTCGGGGGCCAGACTTTGGCTCTTACCCTTAGGGCATCCTTAAAGAGCTGGTTCGGTTCTGGGAGCAGCTGGACGCCCAGAGGGGCCCTGTGAGCTGTGCCCTTGTGGCCTTGGTGGCCCCTGGTAAACAGCTGAGACAGCCACTGCCACTGGTCCAGGACCTAAGTCGCTGTGAGGCCTTGCAAGGCCGCCCCAAAGTCTTTCTGCTACTCTCTAGTGATCCTGGGGGTGAGTGGCTACGCTGGGACCCCAGATCACAGTGGGGGTAGGGGTAGGCGGGAGAGTTGGGAGCTTCTCCCCTGCCAACACACAGGTCTTGCCTGCTTCTCCACCAGCTGGCCCGGAGCCTGGAGCCTTCCTTGCTGGTCTGGGGGAGCTCTGCAGCCGTTCTCCTCACTGGTCCCTGCTGCAGCTGCTCACAGAGGTGGGGGCCTCAGAAAGGGTGTGGGGGTTCCAGGCTCTCGGCACCCCCAGCTCTTTGGGCTCTCCTGGGCCAGTTTCAGTTAAGTTTGTTCTCGTGCCCTCCCCCACCTTTATGGTTACAAAGGCAGCACGAGCCTTGGGGCGCACCCTAGCTCTGCATGTGCCTCCATGCCTGGCCCCAGCTCCACGCCATGCCCTCCTTGCTGTCTGCCAGCCCTACTCACACCGTCCCTTTCCGGCTGCTAGTAGTGTCCTCCTCTCTGAGCTCCTGGATCCACACTGGTATTTCTAGGTGCCCCTTCGACACATATGCAGGCAGTGACTCCTGCCTGTTAGACGGAGGCACTCAGGCTGGGTGCCCAGGGTCTGAAGGTCTCACTGGGGAGGTGGGTGGAGCCCGGCGAATCCTGGAGGTGGGGGAGGTGGGCACCAGCTGTGCTCTCTTCGGCAGCACCTATGCTCAGTGGCTCTCCCAGGCCTGGTGTCTTCCCACGTAGTGCCCACCCTAGGAGCCTCCCTCCCCAGGCTGCCCCGTCCTCTGTGCCCACTGACCCCTGGGGTGGGGATCGGTGATGACAGACACAGCCACCATCCTCATGAGGCCCTCAATGCCTGAGAAATAAATGACCTTTAGACCAAACCAGAGCCTAGGTATTTCCCAAGTCCAGTGTGCTCTCCCCATTCTCCACCCTCTCTCTGGCAAGTGACCCCCAAAGAGCCTGTAGTAACCCCGAGGCTTCTGAGTCTTTCCCTGGAGCCAGGTTCTGAGTGCTTGCTTGCAGTCTGTCCCTTATTCACAGAAAAGCGGCCCCTCAGGTGGCTTTGGGCCCCACCCTCCCAGCTCTTCTGCAGGGTGACGGAGGAGTCTGCTGGGGACACCTACTGCCCAGTCTTCCAGAGCTCCTTGCGGGGGGCCCTGTGCCTGGGAGCGGTGGAGCCTTGGAGGCCTGAGGTGAGGTGACGTGATGGCGTCCAATTACGTAGACACGGTTGCGCATGGGACAGAGGCTGAGACCCAGGTGAAGAAGGCGATGAGCTGGGAGTCCCCTCAAACCATACTGAGTGCCCATTGGCCTTCTCTGTAGCCAGATCCTGGTCCCAGTGTGCAGTATGACCTGTCTGGGGCCAGGGCTGCCCTCATCCTGGCCGTGGTCCAAGACCGGCCCGGGGCACAGAATGACGTGGAGGCCCTGGGAGACCTGTGCCAGGCCCTGGGCTTTCAGACTACTGTGAGGACAGACCCTACAGCTCAGGTAAGGAGAAATGCAGAACTTCTGGTGGTTCTTGGAAGGAGAGGCATGGCCTCCCCTAGGACGCTGGGAGGACCTCCTGGGCCTCTCCCGTAGCACCACTTGAAGTGTACCCATAAGTCTAGCCTTCGTCTTCCTGGCTGCATGCATGGGACAGTCACTTCCCTGCCTCAGGAAGCTGGTCTCCAGGGCTCCTTGAGCTCCTATGCTGGCTGGTCTCTGCTTTCCCAAAGTCAAAGCTTTTCCTCCAACAGTTTTGTTTTCTTTGTTGGACACACGTCAGCCCACTGCCCTCTCTCATGCCTCTTAACCTATTCCCCACTGGAGCAGGAGAAGAATTGGTTCCAGGAAGCTAGACCAAAGAGCTTGTGCTAAGTGTTGCAGAGTAAGAAAGGGGCTTCCTCTCTGGACTTGAGGCTGGCAGCAGGCGGAGGTCCAGTGGCAGAGGCTGGGGAAGGGCTCTCAGCCCAGGGTGGGAAGCCAGGGGCTGAGGCCGTCTTCAACATTGTCTCTGCTCCAGGCATTCTGGGAGGCTCTGGCTCAGTTCCAAAAGAGGCTGGACACCTACAAGCACCCTGTGAGCTGTGCCCTTGTGGCCCTGATGGCTCATGGGGGGCCACAGGGACAGCTGCTTGGGGTTGATGGGAAAGAGGTACAGCCAGAGGCGCTACTGTGGGAGCTAAGCCACTGCCCAGTGCTCCAGGGCCACCCCAAGATATTTCTGCATCAGGCTTGCCGTGGCGGTGAGTGGCCTGGCCTCCTCCCCATCTTCTCCTGCTCTGGGTTTTCTTTGTTAGCCATTGGTCTCCCACACTTGCTGTCCGTCTCCTCCAGGAAGCCCTTCCTACCCTTTCTCCCATCCTTCCTACAGTCAGGTCCATGAACTTGAGCTCTTCACCCTCAGCCTGGTCAGTCAGTGCTCTGAATGTTCTAGCCTGTCAGGCCATTTCATGAGCTCTGGGCACTGGGTCCTTGCTTTGTCCCCACTGTTTACAGGGGGTCTGTACTCAGAAGGCTCCCCTGGGCACCCACCAATTGAAGGGGAGGTACCCACCTCCCCTTCTTTTCCCAGGAAACAGAGATGCTGGAGTGGGGCCTCCAGCTCTCCCCTGGTACTGGCGCTGGTTGCGGGCACCTCCAGCCACCCCTTCCCAGGCAGATGTCCTCCAGATCCATGCATATACCCAAGGTGGGTCTTGTATTCCTTCCAGAGCCTGACTTGGGCAGGGCTGGTGGCTGTAACTATCCTAAGAGCATTTCCATGGTTCTCAGCTGGGTTCCTGCCATCACCTCTGTCCCCTCTTTGCCAAGATGATGGGAGGGGGGAATCTTCCTAAAGTGCAAGGGCCTTTGGGAAGCAAGAGCTGCATCCTTTCATTGAGCCTGGCAGGGTCCTGGAGTCAGGAGGCTGCACTAGTGTCTCGGAGGCCACACAGCTGGTAAGCATCAGGGCTGAGCTTTGTTCTATTTATCTTATTTCTTCCCTGATTTTTTTTTCCGAAAGAAGGGGAGACCCTAGGACTGGTGTAGCCCCAGAATTCTGTGACTGGAGTTGACTCCTTTTGTAGGCAGCTCTTCCAGGGGCCCCACTTCAGGGAATGCTGATGTGGCAGATGTTCTGACAGTGTACGCAGCCACTGAGGGTAAGATACCTTGACTTTTGCATGGTAGCAGCTTCCTGCTTTATGATCTGGAGTGATCTTAGGGACACCCAGGGCTTGGGGCTGGGGCACAGAGGAACCATCTTCCTTCTATGGTTTATTACCTGTAATAATAAATGATGTAATAATAATAAATGATGGTCAAGCATGGTGGCACATCCCTGTGATCTCAGCTTTTGGGGCAGGAGGTTGAAGCAGGAGGATTGTGGTAAGTTTGAGGCCAGTCTGGGCTACGTAGTGAGTTCAAAGCCATCTTATACTAGTGCCTCGAAGGCGCAAGGTCCTGAGTTCGATTCCCTGGTACCAAAGCCATCTTGTAATACACAGTGAGACCCTGTCTCAAATACCAAACAAAAGAGTAATCCTCCATGCTGTAAATTCTACAAGGGCCCTGTTCAGTGCCTGGTACCTAGGAGGACCACAGTAAATCTACTCACATATTCACTCTGCAGGTATAGAGCAACAATCTGTTCCAGATGTAAGAAATCCCTGCCCCCTGCCCTGTTCTCTGGCAGGATCCCCAGGGTCATCTCTGCTTGCTGCCTCCCAATCCCACCTACAGCTGGCCCCTGGGAGGTGGGATGTAGTGGGCAGAGGCCCAAGGCTAATTCTCTGGCCCTGGTTCCCTGACTCAGGCTGTGTAGCCTATCGGGACGAGAAGGGCTCAGACTTTGTCCAGATGCTGGTGGAGGTCGTCAGAGCCAACCCTGGGGGAGACCTTCTAGAGCTGCTGACAGAGGTGTGAGGGGTGGGTGATGAGCAGAGAGGGACTGGGTGGGCCCCTCTCCCAGCCTGGTGTCCCAGTCACCACACGTTCAGCCCTTTGGTAAGGAGGCATTCCCTGCTCTCAACAGTGTAAAATGACCAAACATGTGACACCTGGCATTTCTCAAATGAGGTCGACAGAAGGTATTACTCACACGCACTAAAGGCCGGGGGAAGAGCACACTGAAGGCCATGGGGGTCCTTGGGAAGCACTAGCGAGCAGAGGGTAACAGCAGGGGCTGTTGGAAGTGAGCTTCATAGAGACAAGAAGGTGAGGTGTCTGGGCTGTCTGAGAGGGATGGGACTGGTTTGAGTAGTTAGGCAGCTGACCGGGAGGTGAAGCTGGTTATGCTGAGGCTGAGATGGGTGCAGGTGTTCTGGCTGGTGGGGAGACTCACTGGTGGGGGGTCCTTTCTTTTCCTTGTTTTCTTTATGCAGTACTGCACATCCCAAGCCCTTTTTCATGTTTAAATTGAGACAGAAAGGCCAGGCCCGGTAGAGCATACCTGTAATCCCAGCACTTGGGAGGCTAAGGCAGGAGGATCACCTCCAAATTTGAGGCCAGACTGGGCTACATAGTGAGTTCAAGGCTAACCTGAGCTACATAGTGAGACCCTGTCTCAAGCCACCTCCAAAAAAAAAATTTTTTTTTTTGAGACAGGGTATTGCTAAATTGCCCAGGTTGGGCTTGAAGTTGCAATCCTTCTGCCTCAGCCTCCCAAAGTAGTGGGATTACAGGCACATGTCATCACGTGCAGAGCTGCAGGGCTTTTCTGACAACATCGGGGAACTTGTGTTAGGCCTTTGGGGGTCCCCCCCCCATGAGGCTCAAAGGCTTCAAGGTAGCGCTTAAAAGTTCAGGCTTTATAGAAGAGCAAGCGAGGGCTGCAGTGGGTGCTAGGTGGACCCCTGCGGGAACTAAGGTCCTGGGCTCAAGATGAGTGTGGCCCCTCAGGTCAACAGGCGGGTGTGTGAGCTGGACGTGCTGGGACCGGACAGCCAAGCTCCCCGAAAGGCCTGCCTGGAGATCCGCAGCTCGCTCCGGCACCGGCTCTGCCTGCAGGCCTGACGGCCCCCGCTTCATCCGCCGCACCCAACTTCCTCCTGGCTGCCAGTCTCGGGCTCCTTGGATGCGGACGCCTAGATGTCGCGCAATAAATGTCTGTTGTGGTCGCTGTGTTGGGACAGCTTGCTCTTGGAGACCTGTAACTAGGTGAGACGGTGGAATTAAAGTACTTGACACAACTGTGCCCCGGGAGCTGTGCCCTGCGTCTGGGTCTAAGGAACACAGTGAGTTGGACCTGGGAGTGGCCCAGGCCCACATTCCCCTCGCAGCCCTGTC
Source organism: Fukomys damarensis (assembly GCF_012274545.1). Lineage (NCBI taxonomy): Eukaryota > Metazoa > Chordata > Mammalia > Rodentia > Bathyergidae > Fukomys > Fukomys damarensis. The sequence goes on along the minus strand of NW_022900946.1, from coordinate 20,266,048 downwards.
CCTGAGCGGGCCCTGGGTCAGATCCAGCCCAGAGGCTCAGGAAGAGACCGCCAGCGCGGTGATGGGGCAAACTCAGGGCCGGGGGAGCGGTGGGCAGCCTTTACGGAAGCGGGGAAGGAGATCGGAAAGGTAGGGGCAACTAGGCTCGCTGGACGACCGCGCGCCGAGCAGTCCGTGCAGACCGCGCAGAGCTTCCCGACTCGGAGCCCTGAGGGGACGGATTTCACCGAAGAAGCCTGCTAAAGCACACTGCGCAGGCGCCCAACAAGCTTTATAGAGAAATCGGTGAAGCAAGTGGGCGTGGGGCCGCGTGGCCTAATGGATAAGGCGTCTGATTCCGGATCAGAAGATTGGGGGTTCGAGTCCCTTCGTGGTCGCTGCGATGTGGTTTTTCTTTCGGTGTTTTTTTTTTCATCTTTACCTGAAAGTTTTTCTTCTCTCGCGATGTGCCTTGCGCCTGTCTAGGGCGCCCTAGTTGTCCGGATCTGTCGTTCTCATCGTCCTACAGTCGAGCCAGCGTCAGAGCCAAGGTGGCAGCTAGGTCACCCCACATACTGGACAGACAGCATATGAAGCCAGAGACAGCGAGCTACATGAATTTGTGTTCAGGCTGTTAAAAATGACAGGCTCCTGTTCGGGTTGCTTGGAGTGAGGATCCAGAATTGTTCCAGGGGATCAAAGAACATATGCATTTAAAAATCTAATGGTCTATTATACTCATGTTCCACAATGCTGTGACCATAACTAAGGCCACTGAATTGTAAACCTGAAAGTGGGCAATTTGATGAGACCACTTTTCAAATATAAATAAATAAAGAAAGAAAGGCTGGGAATTAGCTGGGTTCAACTTCCAGTTCCTCCTCCCACACATGGGTTAAAAATAGCAAGTTTTGTTAATATTTTTTTTAAAAGTAAAATAAAGCTGGCGAGGTGGCTCCCTCCTGTAATCCCAGCACTCAGGAGGCAAAGGAAAAGACAAAAGTTCAAGGTCTGCCTGGGCTACATAGTGAATTCAAAGCCAGCTGGAACTACAGAAAGACCTTGAGTAAAAAACAAGCACAATCTAATACATGATTTAGATTTTTTGGCAATGGTTATATACTCGTAAATGGCTAGTGTAAATGTGCATTTAGCATTTTAAAAAGGGGATCGAGTTGACATTTCACCTGGAAACATTTCTCTGCTAAACTCAAGTTCTGTCCAAGTTGTGGTGACACAGAATAACCCAAATGCAGAGGAGCAGTGCCCTGGTGGTGGATGGGTGACAGGTGCAGGTGTCTTGAGGTTGTGTGGACTCATTTTAACATTTCTGTGATGTTTCATTGTCTTAATAAGGGCTTATTAAATACAAGTAAGTTGTATAAGAACTACTTCACAAGGTCGGAATACCCAAAGGAGGTGCTAACACCACTCCCAGATTAAGGTATCAGACTCTGTCCGATGAGCTGGTGGGCCATATGTGAGAGTCACTTTAGAGGGAGGGTCATTAAATAGGAAACCTCAGACCAGTGGATCTAAAAAATGAAAACAAAACAAAACAAAAAAATGGAGCCCAGAGTATCGCCATGAGTCCGATGCTAGACTGGGTAGCTACATAGTTCAAAACAACCTAAACTACATAGCAAGATACTATCTCAAACAAACAAACAAACAAACAAATAGAATATCCAGTAATTGAAGTAAGGAATACAGGAGAGGACAGACTCTGAGGTGTTTCCCATGCAACCTTTCATGTGGGGAACTGGCCATTATTGTAGAGCACATTTACATATTTTTTGATATGAGATGTACTTGTGTTAAAGCGCTCATCTAAGATTTGAACCTGGGCTTCCTAGCATCCTGAGAGAGCCACACGGGGACCAGTGGTGGTGAGTGGGCTGTTTGTATCATCGAAAGCTGTTATTGTGTTCTTCTTGTAAAGTATGAGTTGTTTTTTCTAAACTAAGACCTCAGTAGTCAGGTTTAATTTCAGTGTTGCACTTTGCAATAAATTCAGTGGGTTTTGGGTTGCACTGTGGGCACTCAATCTCTAAAAGATTCGCCATCATGCACCAATAAGCCGAGATAAAACTCCCTTTCCTGTGCCTGTTAGGTCCGTTTCCACCTGTGCACCCTCCTCTGGATTCCCAGGATGCCCCAGAGTGGGTGCAATCTGAGCCTGAGTATGGAGACCGAGAACCCATGAGGTGGAAGAACTCGAGAAAGGCCAGGAATGAGACCTGGAGGCTGTGTGGAGTCCTGCCGGAGCAATGTAGAGACTGGTTCGAGACCAGCTCAACACCTTTTCCTTATTAGCCCTGGTGGCCTAATGGATAAGGCATTGGCCTCCTAAGCCAGGGATTGTGGGTTCGTAGTCCCACCCGGGGCTACGGAGGTTCTCCTTCAGGTCTATCAAGAGAAAGTGGAAAAAGGTGAAATGTAGCTTGTTAACTATATTGCATAGTGTATTCCCCAAGCAGAGGAATGGAGCAAACTGAGAAATTCCACAGGGTTTTGGGTTCATACTAGTTAGAAGGTAACTTTCAGATAAGGTGTGTGCATTTTCAACCTTTAGAAAAGAGTGCTTGCATTCTTCATTTTAGGGAACATTCATACAAGTTGATGATATGAGAAAAAACAGTGATTGTTCCTTTCCTAGGTGTACAAATGTACTGTGGTTGTGTTTGTGTGTACACACACACACACACACACACACACACACACATATGTTCACATTTTGGGGGGGTACTGGGGATTGAACCTAGGACTTCTTGTTTGTCCATATTCTGCCACTGAGCTACCTCCTTACTCCCCTTTAAAATATGTATTTTACTTATTTATTTAATTCTGAGACAGGAGCCTGCTATGTAGTTCAGGCTGGCCTTGAACACACTCTGTAGCTCAGGCTGGCTTCAAAATTACAGTGATCCTTCTTCCTCAACCTCCCCAGTGCTGGGATTACAAGTGTGTGCCACCACTTCCAGCTTCATCTGCGTCTCTAAATCGTTGTCCTTTACAAACACATTTTTAAAAGATAAAATACAAAACAACTAGTTTTCTTAAAATCACAGGCTGGGTGGAAGTGTAGACAAAACAAGCTTGTCCTTGAGTTGATCATCATATCGTGTAAACTGGGGGACACAAGGATGCATAATAATACTATTTTCTCTGCTTCCGTGTGTGTTTGAAATGGTCTACAATAAAGTTCTCCTTTTTGTTATCCTTCTGATATGTAGGCAACCCCAGTTTCAGGTCATTGTTCAGGGTGGCAACTACAGGTGAGCCCGGGTCCCGAGGGGGCCACCTGTCACTGACCCAGCTGGCTTTGTGCTGGGACCTAGATCTGCCACATTGCTCTCTCTATCCCAGCGGCGGATGAGGCGGAATCACAAAGAGACAGAGCTAGCTTAAAATGCAGGCAGCTGGGGGCCTCTCACCTGTAGTAGGCAGAGGATCCCCATGCCTTTGACACACTTTGCTTTTATTCTCACAAATCAAAGTAATGCAAGGTCCATCTCCTTTCCAATATGCATTAGCATATTCTGTGGTAAACAACTTACCCTCAGCTGTTTTAAATTTTCCCTAATATGCAGTCAACCCTGAGTGCAGCCTTTCTCCTTTGTTTCTCAATTCTCCTCTGGTTTCTGACACTGATACGTGACTGTAAACTGAGTGTGGAAGGTGGTGTGTGTTGGTAATACCATGCCTGGAAGGCTAAGGCAGTTGGATTTGGATTGTGAGTTGGAAGCCAGCCTGGGTTACATATACAAGTCAAGATGAATCAGAGCTAAACAAACAAACAGAAGAAAACAAGACAGGATTTCATCCTTGAGGTAAAAAAAAAAAAAATCTCCCCAACTATAAGGGATGGTGTAGAGTAAAACTGGAAGCCTCCTATGCCCCAAAGGAACTACCACTGAAAGCCCTGTCGCTGAGATTAAAACAGAATCCTGGGGGTTCGGGGTGTAGTTCCATGATACAGCTCTTGCTTAGTATGCTTAAGGCCCTGGTTTTGGTCCCTAGGACCACAAAAGCCCTCTGGTTTTGTTCCTCCTGCTTTTCTGAACACCAGGGATTCCATTCCCACTGTCTCTACTAAAGTCCGGGTTCTCATCTCAGGGGCATTATCTTTCACCATTCACACACTGCCTGGACAGAACGGCCACCACAGAGCTATTAAAGGGTGTTAATGGCTCCCTGACCAGTTTTTTCTCTTGTTTGGGCCTTCCCAGAAGGACCGTGAATGGGCACGTCATGCTGGATAGACTCCCTCCAACATTCCACTCACTGAGTGACAAGGGTTTGAGGCAGGAGGATCACAGGTTCAAGGACTACCTAGATTTGAGACTGTCTCCAAGTTTATTTATTTATTTTTTGTTTGTTTGAAACAGTCTTGCTATGTAGTTCAGGATGGCCTTGCACTACGTAGCCCAGGCTGTCTTTGAAGATACTGCCATCCTCCTACCTCAAAAAATTTAAAGAGACTTGATGTAGCTCAGGGTTCAATTCCTAGTACCAAAACAATCAAACAACCAACAGTAACAGGGAACTTTTATGTACATTTCGTTTATAAAATTTATGTAAATTTCAACTTCAAAATATATAAGAATTAATGACACAAAAGCCATCAGTCCTGGAGGAATTCTGTGGTGCCTTTGTGGAACTCTAGGTTCTAGGTCTGGCTCCTTGGGACTGCATCAAATTCCCTTCTGGAGGATTGTAAATTGAGTCCAGAGGTCTTACACCGCTCTGCTGAGTTTGGTTGCCTGACAAAAGTCACGCCCAACGTGGGGCTCGAACCCACGACCCTGAGATTAAGAGTCTCATGCTCTACCGACTGAGCTAGCCGGGCTGTACGGCAGAACTACCTCCCTATAGGCTAATTGGAGTGTTGCAAAGGCTGCGCGCGCTAAAATTGGTAGAGACTTGTTCCAGATCCGAACTACCTTGCGGGCGCTGGAGTCCTCCTGAGCCGATGGGTCCGCTCGGCCTAGACAAGCCTGCAGCTCCGTGAAAACCCCACTTAAGGCCTGAGAGGTGCCGGGGCCAAATAGCGGTCGATCCTTATATTCAAAGGGCACCTTCGGGTCCTCGGCGAGGGAGCAAGCCAGGGAGACCTCGTCCTTCCCAGAATCTCACCAAGACCCTGTATCCCCGGCCAGGGCCGGTAGGAGGTAAAGTTTGGAGAGTTCGCAGGCCGCCCGTTCGGGAAGAAAAGAGTCCTGACCCCAGCTCTGACTCCCGTATCCGGGGTCTCAGAGCTGCGCAGATTTTCCTGGCCGAACCCAGGTCACAAGGCGCTTGGCTGAGGTCGGGACCCGCGGGATCTGGCGGGACCCTGGCCTTCCTGGGCGGCCGGTGGAGGCGGCAGTACTCGGGGTTATGCTCGGCGGTCTCGGGCTTAGGTACCCCGTGGGGTGAGAGCTCTGGGCTTCACTGCTCGGGATCCACTCCCCGGCGGGCATGGCCACGGCCACTGGTCTTCCTGACGGCTCAGAAATAGGCCGGGCACTTGCGTCTGTCTTCTGTCCGCGAAGTCACCTACCCTCGGCTTCCTGGAACTGGCGCCCCAAAGTGCGACGCGCACCCCGTTTGGGGGACGGACCTGGAGGCCAGTCAGAGGCGGGGTGGGGCGGAGCTGAGCCGCGGGCTCAGACCTGCAAGGATCCCAGTCAGCTTTCCCTTCTAAGGCGGCTCGTTGGTCTAGGGGTATGATTCTCGCTTTGGGTGCGAGAGGTCCCGGGTTCAAATCCCGGACGAGCCCGATGTCTTTTTGAAGGTCAGTCAGTTGAGTCGCGCGACCCTGGGACAGAGTAGTCTTGGAACTCAAGAGTTCTGAGTGTGGCTGAGAAATGGAACCCAGACAAGGAGTGTGAGACCTGACCCCCAAGCCCACGTTTTCAAAGCCCTTCTCTCTGTTTTGGGTACTGAGGATTGAACTCACATCTTTCACACTGAGCTGCATCTCCAGCCCCCTCCCCGCTTTTTAAGAGACTGGATCTCACCAAATCACTAAATCCAGGCTGGGCTCCAATATGCGATGCTCCTCCCTCAGCCGCCCGGAGTACTGGCATCACAGGCTTGTCACCAAGCCCCTCCTCTCCTTTTTCTTCTGAGGGGCTGTCAGAGGTGCCGTCCACAACAAAGGGGACAAAAGGAGACTGAGGATGGGGCGCTGTACCCTCAGCATTGGGACCACCTTAGGTGAAGGAGTCACCTTGGTAGTCCATGGTAGTCCAGAGGTCTGTGCTCTGGACATGGGTCTTTTCTCCATGCCGGAAGAAAGGCAACATTTTAATAGGTTTTATTATAATTCCAGTATGATGAAGCCGGCAGAGGAGAAGACAACTGCCATTGAAAAACAATTTTTTTTTTTGTTGCTCCCAATTTCCCAGAGGTGGGGGGCATGCCACCCTATTCTGCAAAACGAAGTGGAGGTGCCAGGAGCCTATACTGTGGTTTTCCCGGAAGGAGCAGACCAAGAGGTAAGCAGGCTTTGGATTGGCTGGTTCGAGTAATTTCAGCATCTCTGGATCATGGAAGTGTCCCTAGTTGTCTAGTACCTGGCCCTTGGTGACTAGGGCAGGTGGACAGTAGCCAATGGGTGAGGACCCCAAAAAAGGAAGTCACTGGTGGTAGGCAAGGGTGGGTTTTGGTTTGGTGAGCTTGCCATTTGAAGATGTGCAATCCCAGAGGAATTGCTTGCTATCTCTAGGAAGGGAGAGAGGTGTGATCACACCTAGGAGGTGTGACCTTCTCACAGCCATCAAAGCCACCAGCTTCAAAGCATCAGAATGTAAAAAATAAGAGATGGTTATCAATGGCAGGGACTGAGGGCTTTGGCAGAAATTTTACCTCTAAAGCTGAGAAGAATGATCCAATCTGGGTCTTAGTCAAGTAGACCTGGAGATTACTGTCCCTGTCAGGTAAGCTGAGCACAGAGTAAGAGCTCTGGAGTATGTACCCACCTCACCAGTGGGCACTGCCCCTGGCCTAAACTCACAGCTTTCTCCCTCCCACCCCACCCCACAGGGTCTTGCTGTGTAGGTCAGGTTGGCCTTGAACTCATTATGTCACCCAGGGTGTCCTTGAACTCATGGAGATCTTCCTGCCTCAGCCTCCCAAATGCTGCGATTACAGGTTGTGTGCCACCATACCTGACACAGATCTCTCTTCTTAATCTCAGGGTTCTTCTATGTGCTGGGGGTCCCTTTCATACTCCTGACTCTCAGGCTCCTAACCTTAGTCAGATCTCTTGCTCAGAACCTGGGCCCACTAAGTTGCCTGGGGAGCCCTCACTGGACCCTGAGCCCTATGTGATCAAGCAGTAACCAGGCTTCTCTCCAGTCCCTTTTCCTGAGCCCGAACATAGTAAGACTCCTGCTCTTTAGGGCAAAAGCATTATCGTCCCCATTAGCTGGAGAGTTACACTTCCGAGGCTGCAGCATGACTCCTTCATGCAGTACCGAACGCCCTCCATAAGGCTGCTGCTGGGTTCTGTCCCCTCTACAGAGTCAGGGCCTGGCTCTCGCAAGGCTCAGTCACAATTTATCCAGCGAATTAAAAGCAGATAGTTTGGGGCATAGATTGCACAGAGGAGGATGGACCCTGGGGAGCAGATCTTTTATTCCACTTGGCTTCAAAGCCCAGAGGAGCCACAGTTTCCTTTTCCGGTGAATTGATCGCATGGACGAAGTTCCCAGCAGGGCTGTGGGGATAGAGGGGAGATGGGCCCAGACTAGAGTTGGACCTGAATGGCCAGCCTGGGCCTGGGCACTGAGACCAGATCTGCAGGTGTATGAAGAGGATGGAGAGGGTGTCGTCATCTTCTTCCTCTCCTCCTCCTCCTCCTCCTTCTCCTTGCCCCGCCCCTTCTTCTTCTTTTGATTTTTTTCGAGACAGTGTCTCACTATATAGTTGAGACTGACCTGGAACTCACTATGTAGCCCAGGCTGGGCTCGAATCCTCCTGCCTCAGCCTCCTGAGTGCTGGGATTACAGGCGTGCACCCCACACCTGGTGGTGGAGAGGGTGTCTTCTGAAAGAGCTTTCCAATTCCTTCCATGTAAGCCCCCCACTCTCTCCAGGGCCCTCCTGGGAGGCATCTAAGCTCCCATGTAAGGGTTGTACTCCTGGATGTGGGTCCTTGCACCTGAAGGGGCAGAGAAAAGGGGCTGGGGAGCAGAGTGAGACTCTGGAGGGTCCCTCAATCTGCCAGAGAATTATAGGCTGACAGCAGCAAGAAAGGGGTCAGATGCTGGGGATGTTAGCACAGTGGTGCCACTGCCTGCCTTGCAAAAAGAAAGGGGACAGTTGACGAAAACTGCCAATTCCAGATCAGCCAGGGTGGAGCCTGAATAGGCACGCCTTTGGTAACAAGAGCCTGTTTCTAGCTGGCCTGTTGGTCTAGGGGTGTGATTCTCACCTAGGGTGTAACCTGTTCCAAGTCCAAATCCTAGATGAGCCCTAGTTTAAGGACAAACAGCAGGGTGGCTCCCCTGAGCCATGTGACAAAGGCCCAGCTCTCACTAGGGGATCTTTTTTGGTAGTGGTTCCCTTTGGTTGGTAGTGGTGGGGGCCTGCTTTCCCCTCTCCTGGAAAGGGCAAACTAGTGGATTCCATCCTGATGTTGACCTGTGCTTGTGGTGAGGGAGTCACTGGAGTAATCCTTCTCTCTGAGAGTGAAAGTCCTAGCAAAAGTTGCTTTTTAGAGCTCTTCTGCAGATGAACAGCTACAGCAGAGCCTGGCTCTGTTAGCTGTAAATCATGGACTTGTTTCTAAAGCCACCCACCAGGGAAAGGAAAGTTTAATAAGGGGCCCTTTGGTGGACTAATGCTGAGATGTTAGGATATAGCTGACAGGTACTGGTTGTCATCACTTCCTTTCCATCAGGCTCCCTATAACTACCAGCAAGTCCAAAGTCAAAAGAGCACCCAACACGGGGTTCAAACCCAGGACCCTAAGATTAAGAGGCTCATGCTCTACCCACTGAGCCAGCAGAGGAACTGCAGAATTAGCCTGAATGTCATTTGACTATCAGCTACTCAAAATACTAGAGCTGGTCTGCTCCCAGATAAACTGGTGCAGATGTGGCCATCTTGGTGTACCTTTCATGCATCCTGCGTTTGGAGACTTCCAGGAGACGGTGCCGCCTCCCTTAGAATCTCTCCGTGCCGCCAGCGGAAACGGGGATGGGAATCGTATGTCTTTAGCCAGGAGCTGCAGCTGCGCGGCTGTAGCGCAGGGGACTCCAAGACAGTGCAGAGTGGGGTTGGGGCTCGGAGTCACACCGACCTAGGAATCGGCAGCCAAGATTTAGTGGCCACCCGGAGCCATCTTCCGTGAGCAGGATTCAGGGTAGACACGTGCAAGCTGAGCTCACCACACACCGATCCGCGGCCCAGATGGGGTGCGGGGGAGGGGGGGGGCGTCACGTTTCACTTGTCCGCATGGAAAGTCCACATATGGTTCCTTTGAATTACTTAAAATCAATTTATTTTTAGGTTTAAACACATTAATGGGCATGATGGTACAGGCTGGCAATCCCAGTACTAATAGGCTGAGGCTGAGGCAGGAGAATCATGAATTCGAGTCTCACCTGGGTGATTTACTGAGCCAGTGTCTCGGGATAAGGGGGAGTCGCTGGGGTGCAGCTCAGGGGTAGAGCACCGCTAGGTTCAACGCACCTGTACCACAAAAAAATAACAAATCATCTGTGTGCGTATCTCTTACTGATCTTTTCTCATTCAAGTTGAGACTGGCTGGGTGGGAAAGGGGAGCCTGTTACTACTCCCAGGTGCACAGAGAGAAAGTTGGGCCGACGTCATGGACGGGGCTCTCAGGTCGGCGGAAGGCCCGCGGGGCCCCGGATCGCAGGCCGAGGCGCCTCAGCAGCTGCTGTGCAAATCTCAAGAGGTGAAAGGGGAGGTGAGGAGAGACTGGGCCGCGGTCAAAGAGGTCCATTTCACGAGGCACCCCGAGTCCTGGAGCCCCGCTAAGCATCCCTCCGAGGCTATCAGAAGCAGCGGCGCAGGCGGGGCCGAACCGCTCCGCAGCCCACAGAAGGCGGACCCGCGCCTGCTGCAGTCGGCTCAGGTCTCAGGATTCCCACAGGATTCCCATCAGGAATCCCTGATGCTGAAGAAAGGTTTAGAAAAAAAGGGCTCGTCTGGAACCTCTTGCACCCTAAGCAGGAATCATGACTCCAGACCAACGAGCCAGGCTTTTGAAGATCCTTTGCTTATTCCCAGCCAACTCCACGCCATCTCCTCCGACCTGGGGAGGTCCTGACCTAGAGCAGAGGCCCCAGACTAAAAATCCCAACAAATGGGAGAGGGAGGGGACTGCACAATGCTGAGGTGAAAAGATCCACATTCTGCAGCTAGCTAGCTGTGGTAGAGGCAGCAGGAGGTGGATGTGGGGTTCCAGCGGGCCGGGAGTCCCCCATCGGGGACTGTGCTCACCTGTTTGAACGCCAGAGGGCCAGCTCCGTGGTAGTCACATCAGTGCCGCTTCTCCAAATCCACCCTCCGCTTTGATTTTTCGTTTTAAGGACCTACCTCTAGGATGCAGGACAGTAAAGTAGGAAAGGATAAACCTGCAACTGCCCGGCTAGCTCAGTCGGTAGAGCATGAGACTCTTAATCTCAGGGTCGTGGGTTCGAGCCCCACGTTGGGCGAAGAGTTTTGGTTAATATACAGATCATTTGTTACCACGGAGAAAGCTGTTAAACCAGGAGAGACAATAACAATTTCAGAAGATATCGGTCCACCCTATCTGTGGGACACCAGGTCAATTGTTTCTACCTGTCATGTGGGTCCCCTGGACTCAGTTCTGGGGGCTGTGTGTTGTGCTGTGAGTCTTAGTCCTTTTTTGTGGGGCTCTTAGAGTAAAAGCAATAACTCATAGACCATACTACCAAGTCAAAAAACTCAGACACAGAGGTTAAACATTGCATGCTTTCTTTAATAGGATTCCAAAATAGAAATACAATTTTCTAAAAATATAAATAATTTAAAGAGTAAAATAAAAGAGCCATATTAAAGGTGTAGAGTCTGTAGAGACAAGAAGGGAATCTGAGAAGGTAGAGGCGGAAGGGAAGGGGAGTAAAAATGTTCCGGATATGATACATCTATGTATCCATCCCCCAAGCTGAATGTAATCATTATGTATGAGAAACATATACTATTTGTTAAAAATTGGAGCGGTGTGAGAGAGCTATTCATGCCTTCGCCCTTAAATAAAAAAAGAACTCACATCCAGTGCACTAGGTAGTTAGCTCCATGCACCTGCACAGCTTTTTGAATAAAAAAAAGTCTTACTAATATAGTACCCTGTATTCATTTGTGTTGTTGTTGTTTTTGCTTTTGTTTTGTTTTTTTGAGACAGGGTCTCACTGTGTAGTTGAGACTGACCTGGAACTCCCTATGTAGCCCAGGCTGGTCTCCAACTCACAGTGATCCTCCTGACTCAGCCTCCCAAGTGCTGGGATTACAGGTGTGTGCCACCACGCCAGGCCTACCTGTATTCGTTTTTGTCACTACTGCCACAAATTATCACAAACCGTGTAGTTTAACACAAAAGAAACATAGTGTCCATGTTTTGCAGGCCAGCAATGTGTCAGGGAGGCACCTCCTTCCTCACTTTTCCCAGCCTCTGGTAGTTTCCAGCAATCTTCTTACAGTTCCTTGGCCTGTAGACACCTTTGTCCAACTTGCCTCCGCCCCCACATGGCCTTCCCTCTGTGTCTGTCTCTTATTCTCCTGCTTCAGGACAATAGTCATAGAGTTAGAACACACCCCATCCTGCTACAACCACATCTGGAGTTACTATCGCTGTAAAGATCCTATGTTCTGAGGGAGGGGAGGGGACGCTACTCAATCCAGTAGAATACCTTTAAAAAAAGAATATATAAGGTTTCCACCCTCACATCCACCAGCCCCTGACGTGCTCGGGTCAAGCAAGTTTCTCCGGCCCCCATAAGGAGCCCGTGGTCTGGGCTGACAAGGCCGTCCTGTCCTCGCCTCTGCACCCAAAGCGGCTCCAGCCCCCGAAATTCGCTGTCTTTTCTTGACCATGGCTCTGCCCACAGCTCTTCTCCTCCAGGGGTCCCTGATCTGGGGCAACTGGGTCAGTGGGGGCGCTTCCAGCTTTGGCTCACCTGAGTGCCCAAACTGACGGGGAGGCAGAAGGTCGCCCTGGCTGAACCCAGCGCTGCACCGCGGAGTGTCAGGGTCACAGTCCCCGCTCCAGGCCCGCAGTGGCCTCTGAGCCTTCCGGGTTCACTGAGCGCCTTGGATCAGGGTTACGGGTGTGGGCAGGGATCGCAGAGGACACCTTGATGGTTTAAAAGTACGAGCCAGTCCAAGTTTCGGACCCCAAACTTCTCCGAGGCCTAGAGGATACTCAACAGTTATGAATCACTAGGCAGGGACGCCTTGTTCCATCTATTTCTAGTTATCTGGGCCTTGAACCCCTAACCTCGCTGCCTAAAAAAGCGGAACTGGAGTTTCGCATCCGGGAGAAAGGGGTGGCTGGAGGGAAGTTTATTAGGATTCAGAGGGGGCAGGGAGAAGGTGCGTTACACCGCCACAGGCGGTCCGGATACAGCCTGGGGTTTTCCGGCCCCTGTCTGTCTGTCTGTCCCTTTGGGTGGGCGTGTCTTCCTTCCTTTTGGTCCACGTCCGGAATTCTTTGTAGGGAGATGCACACCCTTGCTGAGTCCAAACCTGAGATTCCAGGGCAATTCCCCGTGTAATAGCGGGGATTTGTATACAATGGTGACCACAGGTACTGAGAAAACTTCTACAAGTGGCCTGGCTAGCTCAGTCGGTAGAGCATGAGGCTCTTAATCTCAGGGTCGTGGGTTCAAGCCTCACGTTGGGCGTTAGTTTGTACTCTCATACATTGTTTCTAATCATATTTTGGGATGCCTTGGGGCACGCTTCGTTAAAAGTAAAAGGAACCAGCACTCCTGGGCTCGTCCGGGATTTGAACCCGGGACCTCTCGCACCCGAAGCGAGAATCATACCCCTAGACCAACGAGCCGTCCGCTCACAGAAGTCTCTCCACCACATCCTTCACATATCTCCCGTTTCCGCATGCCTGGGGCACATTCCCAAAGGAGTTAAGCCCTTCCTTGCAGCCAGGCCCTGAATAGAGGGAATACTTGGAATCAGCCCAGTGAGAGGACGGCTTTACAACTGACCAAGGCAGGGTTGGTTAATTCCTGTTCCCAAGGCGTGGGGGCAGATATGGGGTGTGTGTGTGTGTGTGTGTGTGTGTGTGAAGGGGACTTGAATGAGAAGGCACTTTGGAGGAAGACTGCTCTCCTGCAGAGCCCAGGGGCTTAGGGCTGATACTGCGGTGGGCATAAGAAGAAAGGAGTCGATGGTCATCCAGTCAGATCCACCTCTCCACCGACCTCTCAGTACCCTAGCCTGTCTGAGTCTGGGAGGAAGGGGCAGCTCTTCGGCTGGGGCAGTTCAGCTAGTCACCTACAGTCCTGGAATCGGAGCCCTGCTGCCCAGTCTCCCTTTTTCCTAGTTGCAGCCCTAGATGTGGGATGTCACCTCTGTCTCCCGCTGCAGGCTTTGGGCTGCTCCTGAACATGCGGTCCTTGAGCTCCATCCCTTGTCCCTTTTCACACCTTGTTTTGCCCACCGCTGCCCCCAGCCCCTTTGCCCTTGCCCAGCCTGTGGAGAATCCACACCAGTGGTCCTCCAGCCTTCGGCTTGTGGCAGGTGCACACCATTCCTCTTGTCCCCTCTCTGGCCCTTGGGTGCTGCTAGGACAGCAGCTTGCATGGGACACGTTGGGTTCATTCACCTCTGCCGACACCAGTGGCCAGTGATGCTGCCTGCAAGGCCCGTAAGGGAGATGGAGGGGATGTGCCCACACCGTGTCGGTACACAGAACCAGTGCTGTGCCTCCAAACATGAATTTTAACATTATTAGTATTAATATTAATGAAGTCAGTATATTGGTTTGTTAACTTGGCGTTAATTAACCTTTAAATAACTATATGGGCTGGTGTCAAGGCTGGAGGATCCTGTCTGCCCTGGAGACCCAGCAGACAGTGCCAGCCTGGTATGGAACTGGACTTCTAGGCTCAGGTGGTTCTCAGGCTGACACTAAGGACTGGTCAGGGACATGGCTCTGGGCTGTGGCTCTGTCCAAGCTGATGCTGGCTCCTAGCTGGGGGGGCAGCAAGAAGAGCCCTGTGGGTGGGAGGGGTGGCGGGGCCCGTGCCATACCACCCTGCGTCAGTTCCTCCCTCCAGGTGGAGTGTCACCTTCAGTCCCCTCCAGGGTCCTGTGCAGGCCTGGGTGGAGCGATGCCCTCGGGCCAGGCAGAAGAGAAGCCCGGGCCCAGCCCAGAGCACAAGGCATGGCACTGGCTGGTGTTCTTCCTCTGCTTCTGTGGCTTCATGGTGCAGATGCGGCCAGGCGAGAGCTTCATCACCCGGTACCTGCTGGGGCCGTGCAAGAACTTCACGCAGGAGCAGGCATGTGGACACGGGGTGCTGGGGGACGGGCAGTGCTGGGTGTGGGGCTCTTCTCACGCTTGGCCTTGAGCAGCCGAGGCTGGGGACGGTAAGTGGCTGTGGGCGGTCACAGGGTCTGGAGGGGCTGGGTAGCTCTGCACCTGCCATGCCCCTCAGATTGCAGTGGCCTTGGATCTTGTGGAGGGAGCCTGTGTCTGCTCTCGGTGAGGGGCCAGGAGCTGGTGCCTGCAGGCTGGCCACTCTGGCCTCCGTGTGAGAAAGCCCTCAGCCAGCTGTGTCCAGCCTGCTGGGCTCCTGCCTCCAGTGGGGACTGAGCAGGTCTTTGTGGAAGGAGATCAGTGAAGGAATTTTCCTTTCACTCAGCCATGGGACAGAGGGTCTTATTAAAACACTAATAAACTTAAGCCCAGACACGAGGCCAGAGCCGGATACGTTCTGTCTTGAACTCTGTTGCGTGCGTTGTAAACGTGACCACACGAGGAGAGAGTGACAGCATCCTCACCTCCCTGCCTCTTGCATTCCCACTGGGTTCTCTGCCCTCACCCAGGCACCAGCATGTGTGTGAAACCTCTGTTAACATGGGACAGCTACCACAAAAATGTTAGAAATCCCGACTTCCTGCCCGCATGTAGAGCATAAATAGATAAAAAGTTCCAAGCCTGGCGTGGTGGCACATGTTTGCAATTCCAGCACTCTGGGAAGAAAAAGCAAGGAGGAGAGCAAGTTTGAGCCCAGCATGGGCAACTTAGCTAGACCTGTCTCAAAATTTAAGAAAGATCTGGGGGTGTAGGTCAGTGCGGAAGCCCTGGATTTAATTCTCAGTACTGCACAAAAGGAAACAGTCAATCCAGAGGTTAACCCATTCCTGTGGCGATGGTCACAGGCCCCACTGCCCCATGCCAAGTCCTCTGGCCTCTGGGTCCCCAATAGTGCTGGGTAGACTTGTCCTTGCTGGGCCTGTCAGGAGGCTCACGTCGGTGATGTCTCGCAATGCATCTTCTAGGGCCTTCCTCCAGGTCCTTGGATGTGGAGGGTTCATCCACATAGGACCAGGGCTGGTCTCGGGGCTCACCTGCGAGCGGCCACAAAGCCACAAAGCCCTGCCACCAGGGCTTCACCGTGGAGTAAGCAGCGGCTCCCAGTGGCTCCAGCTTCTCATTAGTCCAGCCCTGCCTCCGGGTCCTGGCTGCACTGTTCTTTCCACCTCAGGCCTGGGCGACAGCCAGGCAGTGGTGGGTCTAGACACTAGACCTCTGTCAGCCCTGGCCTCTGACCGATAGCTGCACCCCCTGGGACCTTTGTGAGGGGCCTTCCCCAGCAGCTTTCCTGGGGGCCTAGGACAGGGCCTCTCCATGTCCACTGGCTGAGTCTAGGGGCAGTGGAGCAGGCTGCAGATTGGAGTTCTGGGGGTACAGAGGTGTCTGTGGCCTGCCCAGCCCCTGCAAGTGGTACCAGAGCTCTGCAGCGGGAGCCAGAGGAGGACCTAGGGGGACCTGGCCTCTGCCCAGCCCTGGCTTGGAAAGCAAAAGAAACAAAGGAGGTTCTACACACATTTTCCCTTTCTTCCCTTTGCCTTAGCTAAGTGACAGATGATGGAGTCCACTTGTGATGTGTAGCTGCTGTCCTCCCAGTGTCCTCTCTCTGCTGCTTTGAAATCTCATAAATACCAGAGAGTGTGTTGGTAAAACGCTGCCTTCCTTCCCTCTGCTGGCTCCAGCAGAGCAGCTGCGGTTGCTAGGTCGAGCTCCTGGTTGCTAGGGATTTTGCGGTCCTGTGGTGTCCCAGAAATATGATGGATCAGTGGAACATGTTTTTACTATTGATTGAAATGTTTCCACAGCAAATCTCTCAATGTCACCTGCTTTCATATTGTCCCCATTGGTCAATGATCCTCACATGTTTCCCGGTTAGAAGAGTGGCTTGAGTGGAAGGGACAAATGGCTTGGAATTAGAGTCAGAAAATCCTGCTTTTTAGTCTTGTATCTGACATTGAATTTGTTGTGTGACCTTGGGCAAGTATCGTATGCTTTCTGAGCATGGGACATTATAAAATTCAAGGACCTGCCAGCTCCCACAGTCCGTGGTTCATCACCTATGATTTCTGAGCAGGCTGACTGCAAGTCAAGGTCTCACTATCTGCTAGCAGATTATTGGCAACTGAATTTCTGTTCCTGGCTCACTTCCTCTACCCTGCAGACTTTTGGGTGGAGTTGCCTTGGCCAGATGGAGCTGCACACAGGGGTTTCAAACTCATTTTAATATTCAATCAAACATAATTGGGATCATGAATCTGAAAAAAATACATAAAAAACTCTACAACACATAAACACTTTATCATGTCATTTTTCTCTTTCCTACAGTTTAAAAAAATACTTTGGCAGTTTCCCACTGCTGTTCTGGTGATGGCAGTCATGTTCCATTTTGGTCACTAAGGCAGACAATGTCCTGAAATGAATCTGAGCTCCCTGGCTTGCTGTGGGATCCTGATCAATTAATGATGTCTGCATGGGCCCAGGAAGCGATACGAGCGCAGGGATCCGTGTCAGGGCTTGCCAACTGCAGCTAGAGTTTCAACCCTGTGCTCTTTAGTATTATGCCTGAGACCTTCGAGCTCTGATCTTGCTGGCTTCTCCTGCCTTGTCTCTGTGCTTTTCTGTCTGATCCACCTCCCAAAATAATATGCTGTCTCCGAAAATCTCCTTTGCACATGTGGCTTTCTTTGCCTATCAGGACCTCTGTTAAATTAAATTGGTCAACATTGCCTATTTGTCTTCAGATGTCAACCACAATTTTGTCTCATCTTGTAGGATATCCAAAGTTTGTGGTTCTCACTTAGATCTGGAATCTCCCATGTAGCCTGTTCCCACTTCATTCCTTTTGTGAATCTTTCCACTTGGACCTTGAGAAGGCCTCAGAGTCATGATCTGGGTGTGCTTAATCTTTGCAGCTCTGGACCAGACGTGGCATAAGGCAGTGCCTTGATAAATTGACCCTTGCTGCATATGGGAATGAGTGGAAACTACCCTGCATCCCAGAGTCACTCTGAAGTGATTTTTGTAATTTTCCCAGCAGTCTGAGTTTGGATGCCAACACTCCTTAGCTTAATGGTGGAGGATTTACTATGGTAATAAACTGACTTCAAGTCCTCCAACACTGATCCCGGCTTCAAGACATGAATTTGTATTTTCTTTGCCATGATGGCCTCTTTTTCTTTCTCTCTCCCTTTGCTCTCAGCCCGAAGACAAGCAGAAGGATGCAGCAGCCTTTGCCCACCTTCAGGGTGCCATGGGGACACTGGGCATCACAGAGGGTGAGCAGCGGGCCATTTGGCGGGTGCTGGCAGCCATATGCCACCTCGGTGCTGCGGGTGCCTGCAAAGGTATGTCCCTGTTGCTCAGTGCACCTAGGCAGCCAGCTGTCTCCTTTGGCCTTTCTCTCATCAAGAAGGGGACAGGGTCAGTCTGTCACCACTGCCTCTGGGGCTATTCTGCGTTGTCTGTGGCAGCGGCCACCAGCTCTGTGTGACTGTAGCGCATTCAAAACGTAGCCAGCTTGGACAAGGAATTGAAGTTTTAATAGCATTTCGTTTTAATGATTTGAATGTAAGTGGCCATCCATTCACGGCTAGAGTGTGGGCTGAGCAGCGCTCGTATGTGTAAGAAGCGGGAGGCCAGGGCCCAGGATTTAGCTTAGTGTTTCTGGCGCCTGCTTTGCAAGCGCAGGGACCCAAGTCCGATCCCTGGTACTGCCCCCCGGAAAAGAAGGGGGAGGCCAGAATGAACAGTGAAGCTGCTGTTTCCCCGTGGGTGTTGGGGCGTCGTCCTCACCATGTTCCCTGAGGCTGATCACGCTCTTTTCGTCCCCCTCTGTCACTGTCTGTTTCCTGATGACCCCTCTTTGAGCTCTGGCTTCTCAAGTGGCTGCATTCACCCCTTGTGCTCTTCTCTTCACTGAGCCTGCAGGTATTCTCGGCGGCATCGTCTCTACTATTATCATCTTGGACTGTGTGTTTTCCTTTAAAGTTTTTGTGCGGGACTCCTGGAATAGGCTCCTCGCCAATACTTTCACTCCTCCTCTCCATTGCCATCATGACTACTGGGTCTGCTCTAGAACGTTGAGCCGTTGTGCTGTTCTCCTGTGTAGATTTTTTCCTGGGATTTTCCTTCCTTTGCTAAATCAAGGGAAATCCCTGGCGTTGGCATTCAAGGCTCCTCACCTCCCTATCTGGTTTGTTCTGCTCTTTCTTTGGCACTGCACAAGGTTCTGGGGAGAACATAGGGATCAGAAACAGTGTGGCTCCTGCCTCGTGGGAAACAGGAGCCTTACATGGTGATTGTTTCTTCGCCTACCTCCTTCCAGCAAAGAGCCACTTTTTTGGGGCTCAGGATATAGGGTTGGAACTTACTTGTAGAACGAACTCATGTGTGAACTGAGGTCTGTCTGATGACTCTGATAACGTCTGGGTTGTTCTGAGAGATGACAAAGACCTTGGGGAAACAATGGCCATCATTCCTGCCATGCCTACATTGTGTGTCCCCCCTTCCTTTGAGCCACATATAGTAGTAACCTCTTGATTTCATTCTGGAAACTTCCAAAAGTCATGCTGAGTCAGGGGTAGCTAGGGTGGGACGCGTGCAGTTGGTCCAAGCCAAGGACAGCCATGCTTGGCTGGGCAAATGCCACTTACCTCTCCAGAACTCAGCCATGAGCCATCCTGGGTGCCTTGGCTGTTAGGGTGTCACTGCCATTTTGCCTGGGGGCTGTGATGTCTGTGTCTCAGTTTCCAGCCGCTGAGGCCCACCTGGTCCGTGGGTGCCAGGGAGTAAGACTCTGGTCTCCTCTCCAGCCTGGGGCACGTTCCCCTTTCTGTGCCACCCCAGTCCCCCATGAGAGCCACTGCCTCTGCACCTGATTCGTCCACACGGGATTCCCACACCACACCCCCTGACCCTCATCAGCCTGCTCTCTACTTTTGTGCTGCCTGCACACTAGAAATAGTTTGTACATTTTTATTATAGGAAGAAGCAAATATATCTCAATAATACGTCAGGACACATGAAAATTATACAATAGTCAAATTATAGTGTCCATAATTAAAGTTTTATTGGAGCCCATCCTCATCCATTCATTTACCTGTCCCTGTGCTGCACTGTTTCCACGGAAGGTCACAGTGCTCCAGGATCTTTGTTCCTCTGCACCACCCACTTGTTCGATTGTGCTCTGGAAAATTCCTCTGTCCTCCTCACATCCAGCCAGATCAGGAGAACGATACCAGAAATCCAGTTCTTTTAGTGACTAGTCCTGTCAAGCTCTGTCTGTCTTGATTTGGTCAATATGCAATGTGTACATGTATTAAAACAAAATTATACTCCATAATTATGCACCATTGTAAAATGGCCGTGAAAAACAAAAGAGAAATCTACTTGTAACCCCAACTTGCTGTGTGACCTTAAGCAAGTCCGCTGTCTCTCTGGTCTCAGTTTTCTCCCACGGGAAATTTCAGAGTTAAGTCAGTGTCTTAGCCCGTTTTCTGTTGCTGTGACAAAGAACCACAATGATTTATCAAGAGTGCTGGAGGCTCACGGTTCTGGAGGCTGGGAGGCTGAAGGGCACAGCGCTGGATCCGGAGGGGCCTTCTTGCTTAGTCGTGTGTGGTGTGGTGGAGGCGTCCCATGGTGAGACACAGAGGGAGTGTGCCAGAGGGCGCCCCCCTTTCATAATAAAGCCCCTTCTGCAGGAGCTGTGAGGCCGTGATTTCCTGAGTGGATTAGTCCATCCATGAGGGCAGAAGCCTCCTGGTCCACTCACCTCCCAAAGGCTCACCTCTCTACAGTGCTGCGTTAGGTCCTTGGTTTCCAAAGGATGACCTTTTTGGGGACACATTCCAACCACAGGAGCTGCATGAGAGGGTGCCTTTCCTTTGTGGTACTGTGGGTTCAATCCAGGGCCTTTTCACTGAGCTACATCCCTGCCCCTTTCTTTATTTTGTCTTTTGAGACAGAGTTTCACAAAGTTGCCCAGGTTGAGCTAGAACTTGTGATCCTCCTGCCTCAGCCTCCCACTCTGCTGAGATTATAGGCAAGCGTCACTATGACCAGCTTGCATTCGAAGTGTTTGACTGGGCCCAGGTACCAACACCCCCACCCCAACCGAGGGTATTCTGTATTTCAGGGTGCGTTTATTTCCCAAACAGCTGTAATAAGCTACCACAACCTCGATGGCTCAGAACAATAGCCTCTCGCAGCTCTGGGGCAGAAGCCTGAAGTCAGGGTGTCAGCAGGGCAGCACTCCCTCAGAAGCTGTAGGGGAGAATCTCTCCTTGCCTCTTCCAGCTTCTGGTGGGTGGCTGTGGCCATTGTTTGCCCTGTGGCCACATCACCCCAGTCCCTGCTTCTGGCTTCTTGTGTTTTTTTCCTGAGTCACACCACCTTCCATCTCTTCTAAGCATCCTTACTGCTGGGTGTGGGGCTGGCTCACGTGGATAACCCTGCAAAGATCCTTTTCTCAGTCGGTCATATTCGTGAGCACCAGTGGTTAGGATGTGGACAGAACTTGTGTGGGCCACCACTGAACTCACCACAGGGGGTCAGGATAAATGCTGAAATGGGAGAATGTGTGTTTTTCCATAGCGAGATGGACTCTTTAGCTTTCACCAAGTGGATGCACTGGGCCCCAAGAATTTCAGGAACTTCTGGAACCTGTGGAATCTGGAGGCCATTCCAGATACACCTACCTGGAGTGCTAGTTCCCTTTTCATGTCATTGTAGTACTTTAAATCTAGAAAGGACCTCAGAGAGAAGCATCCCATACTACCTAAGATGTAACGGTAATCATAGTAACCACAGCAGGAAGAGCCAACATTTTTTCAGCACTGTTTGTACACCTGGCCATGTCCCCGTATTTTATATGTATCCACTCATGAATGCCAACAGGCGGGTGTTAGCGTTACCCCATTTTATAGAATGCAGAGAGGTTGGGTGACTTGTTCAAGGTTGCCCAGCAAGGTAGTACCAAAGCTGGGATCAGAATCTCATCCATCTAGCTCCAGAATCTGCACTCCTAACAACTGCACAGGCAGCAGAGAGGAGCCATCTGGTTTTTCCCAGGGAACATCTCAGCACAGCACAGGACCCTTGCCTCAGGCCCGGAAGTGAGTCCCTTCATCCTGAGCATGTGGACTGGCCAGACTAGAGGGATTCTTGCAAACCTTCTTCCCTCTGGGGTGACTGATTTCCATGGGGAGAAGGAGAGGCAGGAGCTTATCTCCCAAATTCATAAGGGACTGTGAAGGTACTAGCATCTGACAACTCTGCCCAAGCCACGTTTGTGGGGAAGAGCTGTTGTTCCCAGAAGGCTGAGGCTACCATCTTGGTCTGCTCTCAGTGGGTGCTTACTGGGGAGGCAAGGTTTATCTTTTGAGCTTGGGTGGAATGTGAGGGCCACCCTGATTTTCTTTGATTGTGTCAGCAATGGAGAGTCACTTTGAATAGGCCGAACTGTGAGACAGTTGTTCTCTGGGGCCCGGTAATTATTTGTTTCTTGCATCATGCCATTGATCCCAACCTGAGGACTTCAGATATCCTTGCGGGCATTAAATCTTTTCACAAGAGCCACCCCTATCACTGAGGTGAATCAGCATCAATTTTGTACCTAGTTCTGTGCTGGCCAGAAGGTGGGAAAGGAGAGGTAATGAAGATACTGTCCCTTCTTGAGAGTTTGCCATCTTGGGAGAGATGCGCTTTCTGAACTTGAAATCATCAGCTGTGTTCACCTTTGGCAGTTGAGGCTGTGCTGGTGTAGAGCACAGAGCAGGCAGGCCTGGAAGTTCCGAGTGGGGCCTGGGCGTCCTGGCTTGCGAATGTGTGGAAGGAAGCAAAACCTACTTAACGGATGGGAACACTGAGGCCAGAAGGCATAGGTGCCTGAACTGCAGGGCATGGGCTCCTAGATCTGCGTTCAAACTGAACTTCGCTGAGCTTCTGTGTCCTCTTCCTGCGGGTTAAAAGGAGGGGTGATGTGAGCACTGAGTGGACTAAGGACAAGGAAAGTGATTTAGGCTGGGCTCCCCAGAAGCAGGCTCCAGATAAAGATTGGGGGCTGAATAATTTATTTGGGAAAGGACTCCAGTGGGCCCTGGATGAGGTTGGGGGAGCCAGACAGGAAGGGAAGGCAGATGGATGAGCTGAATTAAGGAGAAGTTTAGCTTTGGGCACTTGGAGCTCAGGCCCACGGAGAGCCTGGGGAAGACTCCAAGGATCCTGGCTCCTAGAGGTGAGGTTGCTGGGGATTTATCCACCCATCCTGTTGCTGCGGTCAGGGCATCCCAGCACCTATACTGCCTCCCACAGGCAGAGCCTGCTCTTGCAGCCAGAGAAAGCAGAGAGGCACAGAGAGGCGCTGTAGGGAGAGCCTAGCACGCGTGTGGGGTGACACGTACAGGACAGGGAGGTGTGGCAGGGAGGCCATCCGCAACAACCAGCTCCAGGAGACCCTCAGTAGAAGGCAGCTCGAAGGATTGGTGTCACTGAGCCAGCCCTGGGTAAGGGTGACACAGCCCTTTGCCTGGACACAGCAGCCAGGTCTCCTAGGATTGCTCCCTTCTGCACTTCTCTGCAGGACCAGGGAAGAGGGCCAGCCCCGTGGGTGAGACCTGCTTTCCTGGGTCCATGCTCAGCTTGCACCCTCTTCGCAAGTCCACACGGCAGAGACAGTGGGAGCCCCCTGGCCTGGCAGTGTGTTACCAGACAAGGGAAGGAACCCAGGATAATTCCTTTCTCTCCTGGGATAGGGGGTGGGGGGTAGTTCCCTCTGACGTGGGCTGTCCATGCCCTGTCCATGCCCTGTCCATGCCCTGTCCATGTGTAAGCCTGTGATAAAAGAGAAAGTCACGTTTATAAATGTTTTATTAACACGATTATGGCAATAATTCCTCCCCTTCTCCCCTCCCACCCATCTTCTAAATTATTTTAAGAAGAATGTCTGTCAGTCTGCCTGGAGGCCCCACCTGATGATTTACTCAGTATACATTCTGCTTTGGAAGGTTTCATCATAGGTTGTTCTAAAAATCAGCTATTAAGAATTTCACAGGGCCGGGGATTTAGCTCAGTGGTTTGGTGGCCTGCCTTGCAAGTGCGAGGACCTGAGTTCAATCCCCGGGACCCGCCCCCCCCCAAAAAAAGAATTTCACAGCCGTATATAAATGTCTTTGCCTTGTGTCCTGACAGATCATTTTGAAATATATTAAGAATCATTTTCATTAATCAAGGCTTTTGTTGTTGTTGTTGTTAAAATGACACTCTCCTCCCAGGGTGCCTGGCTTCCTTAGCTGAGTTTGAAAGCCCTGATCGTATTCTATAAAACCAGTATTGTCCCTGTGGGGAAACGTGGGGCCGTATAATCATGCTTAGGGTTTTGAACCCATAAAACAACAACAGCCACCCTACTAGTACCTCTGATGTCTGTCATCCAGTCAGACTCAGGCATTAATCCAATGAGAAAAACAGTGCCTCCCCGAGTTGGGAGCCCACCTGCTGGGTGAGTTGGCCTGGGAAAGTCTGAGCCTGTTTCCTCCTCTGCACAATGGGGCTCACGCTAGTACCCACTCTGCGGGCCTCTTGTGAGGATTCAGTGAGTCAGAAAAAGTGTGGAGCAGAAGAGTTGGTGCACAACAGAGAACTTTCTGTATATCTGCTTTCCTCCATCTCTATAGATAAGGAAAGAGGGCCCAGAGACAGAGAGGGCAGGTCACCTCCCTGGTGTCACACAGCCGGTGCCTTCCCGGGTGAGGGTTGAATCCCTTGTTTTCCTGGGAGCCCTGTGCTGAGTGCTTATAGATCAGGTGATGTCACTGCTTCTTTGGCACAGTCTGGGAGGAGTGAGAACTGTCACGATGCTTGTTTTACAGAAGACATGTTCCTTAGGGCCAGACACATAGCTGATGCAGGTGACAGGATGTGAGTCCATCTCTGAGCACAGCCTGAGGGACCCCACTTCCTCCCTCCCTCGCCCTTGGTGCTCTGTTCAGCTCAGTTCTGACACTGACTCCCCACAGGGCCACAGTGGAGTGCTCAGTTCCTCAAGGCCATGATGCCATTTGCAGGCACTGGGCCTCCTCCTCCGGAACTGTAAAGTCTAGGGCTCTCAGGAGCACAAGCTCGGGTGACAGCTCCCTAGGTGACTCACAGAACTCAGGGACAGATGCTCTCGCCTTGGCTAGTCATTCTAATGGACACAAGTCAGGAGCAGCCATGCAGGTGAGCTGC
This sequence comes from Fukomys damarensis, assembly GCF_012274545.1. NCBI lineage: Eukaryota > Metazoa > Chordata > Mammalia > Rodentia > Bathyergidae > Fukomys > Fukomys damarensis. The sequence continues at coordinate 20,241,301 of NW_022900946.1, read as the reverse complement.
GCAGGGTGATGCTTCTAGCTGTGCCTGCCCAGTGCTGCCTGAACCACAGGCCAGGGCCTCCAGACTCGGGGCTTTCACATGTTTTGACCTCAGCCTGAGAAACATTTCCTGTCCCGGGAGTGCGTGTGCAAGCATGTGCTCACACACACGCACACACACACACAGAGCACAGTTTATAGGGGAAAGCCTCTGAGGAAACGGTCCACCTGAGTTGGGGTGGGGTTAAATAAGATGAAAAGAAAGAAAAGTAGCTCAACAGTGGTGCGTAGACCTGGCACATCCCAGAGGCCCACCCTGCACTGCTGCTGTCTCCTCAGCCACACAGCCTCCTGCATTTGGTTTCATCTCAACTTTGTGAGTGTTCCCCACTAAGCTGTTTTGCCAGCTCCTTTTTTTTTCTTTTTGAGAGAAGGTCCTGTCATGTTGCCCAGGCTGGGCTGGAACATCTTCTGTGATCTTCCTGCCTCTGCCTCCTGAGTAGCTAGGATTACAGGCAAGTACCACTGCAACCAGCTTGATTTTTGCTTTTAACCTCGGGTAGTCTCCCTGCCCAGCCACCAGCGTAGTCATTTTTGGACACGACCCAGACCATGCCACTCTTCTGTTCCCATGTTTGCCCAGGGCTCCCATCTTGTTTGAGTTCAGTCACAAGCCTCCAGGTGGGGGTAGGGTAGCAACGATTCCCAAGCACTCACTTTCTATGCTGAGTTAGGGACTCTACTCCAGGACTTCAATAAATATTCAGAGCAGTGTCTTTAGGGGGCCTTTGTCATTTGCTCAGCAGATGCGTCAGTCTTGGCTCAGAGAGGTGGTATGACTTGCCGGAGGGCACACAGTCAGGAAGTGTCAGTTCAGGGCTGTCTGATCCTAAGGCTCTCAGGCTTTGGTGGAGACTAGGGCCCTTCCTGCCTACTGTGCTCATAGCTGGGCTGTTTTGGAGGGAGTATTCCTGAATGCTAAGGGCTCTGTCCTAGGTGGGCTGTGCTTTTAGCCCAGGATGGGCAGTCTCAGGTAGACACCCCCCATGTAGGCTTCTTGGTTGTCTAGGGCAACCGATGTTCTGCTCAGCCTGGAGGTCAGGGATGGACTTGCCCTGCACTGCAGGCCCAGGCATCGAGGAGAAGGCAGCCAAGCTTGTGTCAGATGCTTCCTGGCCGTGCTAGTGGAGGGATGTGTGAGGCTGGTATGGTGGGCACCATTGGCACAGGGCTCATAGGACCCCAACAGTTCAGCTCACCCATGATATCCTTGCTGCTCAGAGGCATGGCAGGATTCTCTGTTGAGGAGGGCCAGGGCCTGGTTAGGGAAGGGCCCTTCCCTGGGAGGGACAAAGACAGACCGGGTCACTTTGGCCTGGCGATGGGTGGAGGCCAGGTGCACCCTCTGCTCCCCTTGCTGTTCCCGTGCGGGTCCTGAAATTGGCTTCCCAGTGCCCAGCTCTGTGGGAATGGGGCTGGCAGCCATGTGAGAAGGGCCCTGATGACACACCTGTCCCCGGCCTTTGGCATATGCTATGTGTTTCTCTCTCTTGGACAAATTCAGCCCCGTTCTGTAGCTGGGGAAGCTGAGGTGTCTCCAGGAGAGAGAGAGAGAGCTCTCAGGCAAAGTAAACTTCAAGCTAAGACTCATCGAAAGAGACAAAGAAGGCACTACCTACTAGTAAAGAGAATAGCCCAACAAGGAGAGCTAACACTTGTAAGTATATGTGCACTGAACAGTAGAGCAGCTGTCTTCATGAAACAAATATTGCTAGACATAAAAGATCAAATAGCCTGGGGTTTGGCTCAGTGGTTGCACCACCTGCCTTGTAAGCACAAGGGCCAGAGTTTGATCCCTGGTAC
>NW_022900946.1:20230715-20239429 GCF_012274545.1 Fukomys damarensis | reverse complement strand
AAAAAAATGCCAGGCGTGGCGCCGCATGCCTGTAATCCCAGCACTCTGGAGGCTGAGGCAGGAGGATCACTGTGAGTTCGAGACCAACCTGGGCTACACAGTGAGTTCCAGGGCAGTCTGAACTACATAGTGAGACCCTGTCTCAAAAAACAAAACAAAACAAAAATCAAATAAACACTAACACAATCAGAGCGGATGACCTCAATACCCCATTTATGCAAAGAGATCACCTAAACAAAAAAATGAACTAAAAAATCAGAGCTGAACCATACCCTTGAACATATGGACTCCTAATAACCATCTACAGATTGTTACCCCACCACAACAGATCACACATTCTTCTTAGCAGCACACAGAACTTTCTCCAAAGCAGACGTACTCGTCCACAAAGCCTGCTGAAATAAATAAGAACTGAAATCACCTGTTTACTATCAGACCACTGTGCAATGAAAATAGCAATCAGCCACAGAAAATGTAGTAACACCCCAAATCTTCATGACACACTCCTGAGTACTCAGTGAAGAGGAATCTAAAGAATTTCTGGAAAGCAAATGACAGTGCCAGTGCAACACCCTGGAACCTAGGGGACACAAGGAAAGCAGTGCTGAGAGGGAAGGTTACTGTAAAAGGGAGAAAAAAGCATGGAAGGAAAACATGGAAACAGGATTTTGTAGGTAAAGAGGGGAGGAGGAGTTGAAGGGAAGGGAATGGGAAAAAGTGAAATAATATATATGATGTACAGGTACAATTCCCTACGACGAATGGTATCATTACGTGTATCTAAAGTGCGCCAGTAACCGAAAGAAGTCAGAAATCCATGAAAAATCCGAGAAAGTCTCACCCGGCACATGCTCGACCCAATAAAGAGCAAGGGTGAGGACGAGTTTTGAAAGTTTTCCGAGAAAGCGACATGTCCAGTACCAAGAAATACAACTTGAAAGTCTGAGGCTTCTTGTCAAAACATACACCAGCCAGGAGAGACTGAAAGAACATCTTTCAGAGCAGAAAGAAAAACCACCCCACATACTGTATGTGTATGGAGGTATCAGCCTTGAGGGCCAAACAAAAATAAATACAAAGGCTGATGGAGGGGAAAGAAAACTGGAGAGAATTTATTACTAGAAAACTTGCTGAGTACAGAAATACACAAAAGCAATTTCTTCGGGTTGAAGGTAAGTAACAGGAAAAGGTAGGAACTTCAGGAATAAAAAGAGTTGAATGCGAAGTATTTGGATCAATGAGATGGGTTATACCTAAGTTCATATATGGGGTAAGGGCAGGAAGACTCACGAGCTCTGATGCAAAAGTTTTCAAGTTACCCAGAAGCGGCCCAGGCAGGAAGTCTGCTCCGAGTCCATCCTCTCAAGATCAGGGACCATGCCCGACAGTCCCCGGCCACCGCCCTGGGGCCCCCGCGGGACTGCTAGAATTGCCCCAGCTCATTCCCCTTTGGCGAGCGCCCTCTTTTGGGAGGGGGGCCGGAAACCCCACCGGCTAAAGGGGACAAACCTGCAGTCTTTTTGTCTGCAGCCCTTCAGCATCTTGTGCTCCGGCACCAGTCTTCCCCAAGGGCAGCAGGGCGAAGACCACATGCTGAGGGTGACGCCTCCTGGTAAATTGCGAATTGTTGCAAACACCCACGCTGCTTGCTGCTCTCCACCGTTGGTGCGCGTGGGGTCTCGCTCAGCCGCCTGCTCGAGCAGTCTGGGTTCCCTGCGGTGTCCCAGCAACAAAGCATCATTACGGTTGGGACTGGAGCAGTTGGCCGCTCCGAGACCCCGCTCCGCCTGTTTTTGGAAAAGAAGTAGCCCGCATTCCCCAAACGGCTCTGGTGGGCAGTTTCCTCAGCTAGCTGCCCCTCAGCCCAGCAAATCCCCCCTCCCGGTGGGGGGCGTGTGCCCCAAGGACTCATTGCCTGGGCCCCTCGCCACCCCTGCCCGAGAACCCTGGGTGAGAGCACCCGCCTAGGCCACCCGTGCCCGTGGGTCCACTTCTAGTCGTCCCACATCAGCTTAGGGGAAGAGTATCCAAAACAAAAAGCACCGTTCCTATTCCCGGCAGATTCCCGTGGCCCTTACCCCGACCAGGAGGTGTCTCCAGAGAGCGCTGGTGCTCCCTGCAGGCAGTTTTCGGGCCCCTGTAGCTCCTCCCTCAGCACTGAGCTCTGGCTCATGGAGCAGCAGGCTCAGCACCGGAGGGGCACGGGTGGTCCTGGGACCCCACCATCGGCCTTCGAGCCTGCTGTAGGCCAGCGAGGCCCGACTGCCTTTGTCCCGAGGCCTGGGCCTCTGCCTCGAAACCTCTGTGGGCAGAGGTCCCGAGATGAAGGTGACCCTGGCGCCCAGCCCTCCTGCGCGAGCGGGCTGATGCGGCGAAATGCCGTCAGCTGTTCATACAGCTCCACCGGAGGGTTACCAGGACCGGGGAGAGGTGCGGCCACGACGCGCCCCAGGCCACTTCTCGGGTCCTCCACAAATCCAGAGGAGAAGGGCGTCCGGGATTCACGTTCAGCCCCAGAAGTCTCCCAGGAGACTGGGAACAAGAAAACGGCAGACGTCACACCAGGGCAGGCAGAAACAAGGAGGGATTGCGTGCTTACGATGGAGGGAGCCGGGCCAGGAATACGTAAGATCCCCCTTCTGAGGCGCAGGCGAGGGGACCCGCTGGTGCTACCGTCACCTCCCGAGCTAAGCTACCAGGTGACGGCTGAACACACAGCTCGGGAGAAGGAGGCAGCACTGCTTCGTCAACAGGATGCTGATGGGTAAGTGGTCGCAGGCCCCCAAGGTAGCAACACCACACGGCCTCCCTGCTCTACTCCCTTGCCTGCCCCCCGGATTGCTCCTCCACCTTCTGTCCCTCCAGTGCCCAACAGGAATGCAGGGAAGAAAGAGAGCAGAAACCTGGAGGTCTCAGGGGCTGACCTGGCATTTGCTGCTATGGCCACCCTGGGGCCCCCTGGGTCTGGAAGGAAGCACATTTCAGCTGCTCCTCTCTCGAGCTCACAGCCCCTTCCGGGGCCCTCTTCACACCTCACAGCCACAGCCCCGGCCCCCAGCTCCTCGGTGACATCTTTTCCATCTCCTGCTGCTGGCAAGGACGACATCGGGAGAGGCAAGACTCCTGCCTTGCCCGGGCCTTCAGTTGGGCAAGCCTTACCCCAGAGGAAGAAAAAGTGGGGGCCCACGAAGAGTGGGGGAGATCCAGGCCCGCAGAGGCCCAGGGCCTCTCAGGGAGCAGCGGCAGGTCCCGGGTCTGCCTTCCCAGCACCTCCAGGATGGAGTCCTCACCCCTCCTGCTGCCTTGCAGAGCCACTCTCATGCCGCTGCCCAGGTCTCCCAAAGTCGTTCGACCTCTGCTTCTGCTCAGGGTGGCAGCGCCTCAGCTGGTACTTCCATAGGCTCCGCTCCCCAGTCAGGGACGGACACGGGGGTCACCCCTATGGATACCAGCCCCGCACCCTGATCCTTTCCCCCTGGGGCCTCCTGCTGGCTCCGGGGGTAACTCCCTTCCCTCTGCATAGGTGACTGTGCCGTGCCCAGGGGCAGTGCAGCCGAAGCCTCCACTCTGCCAGCATTGAGTTCCAGCCACCAGGCCACACGAGGGAAACACTGCATTAAGTCTGCCTCTAGCAAGCACCTGGGGCCGTGCGTGGGCAGCAGCACCGTGCACCTGTCCTCCACTTCACAGCCCTGGCAGCTCCAACCCCAGGACTGGCCCCAACCTCTACTCCAGGCTGGCCAGTCTTGAGCGACACAACACGGGCAGCCCTTGGGGATTCCTCATCCACAAACACGAGCCCAGGGAATCACGACCGCTCCCAGGTGCTCTCTATGTCACCCAGGCTCGTTTCCCTCCTGGGACGTCCACTGCCTCTCCCTCAGCCTCAGACACCCACAGGCCCAGTGCCGTGATTCCAGTCCAGCACAACAGACAGCGCTTTTCAAAGGTCCCCCACCAAAGCTCAGGCTCAGCGATGTGGCAGTTTCAGCTACAGCAAAGGGCTATGGAGGGAAACAGATGCCCCCAGGTGTTAAAACTACCTTTGAGGCGCCGAGCACCTCTGGCATAGGAAGAGGGACCCCCAAGCACCACACAGTACCATGGGACCCGGAGTCATGACGAGCAAGGTTGCCTCCAACCACTCACCCAAGCTGGCCTCTAACCCTGGCCTCCCTGCCTCTCGTGAGGGCAGAGTTAGGAGGGAGCTGGCCTTTAGGGCCACCTCAGCCTCTGTCCAGGCCTCGGAGGCCTCTGTACAACTGCTGCACGAGCCACCAGATCACCCTCCAGTAGCTCAGGGCCTGCTCCTGCGGGGTTTAAGAGGCCAAAGCTCCCCGGAGAGAACATCCACTTGCTCCTAGATGCTACCTGTGAGCCTTGTGTGCCCGTCAGCCCCAGATCCTGAGCTGGCCTCAGGGATCCCGGGGCCAAGTGGAGGCTCGGAAATGCGCCATCCGTCTCAGTCCAGCTGTCTTCCCTGCTCGTTTGTCCTCAGAGCTGTGAGCTCTGACTCCGTTACAGTGTCTGACTCTGATGTGGTCTTTTCTGAGTCATTCTTTTCCTCAGATGGCTATAAACTCAACACCACAGGCTTCATGGAGAAACCTCCTGTGCTGAAATTCAAAAGTGCCCCCCCAGTGGAGGAGGTTTCCTTACTGCTGGCAAAGAGACTGATGAACCAGTGAGAAAGGAGAAAGCTCCCTTTAGACCTTTGCTAGTACAACAAACCCAACCCAACTAGAAATACACCCATCCTTAGCAGAAGGAAGGACTTACTAAAAACCACGTGAGGAAACAGAATGTCATGATAAGAAAACAACAAAACCAAAACTCGTTCCTTTGAAAATATCGGCAGGAAAATCCTTTAGTTAAACAAACACATTCCTGCAAGCTTCAACCACCAGTGGTGCATGCACGATTGTCCCATGCAGCCTGATGGGACAGTCACGCATGCCCCACTGGTGGCTCAGAGCCACCTGGCAGGGAGACGTAGGAAATTTGGCCCCACAGCAAAGGTATAAAAAGAAAAACAGTATCAAAAATATCACCGTGAGTATTCTTAGCAAGATCTGAGAAGGGTACCCAAAAGAAAATACTAAGAAGTGTACAAGTTAAATAACATAGGAAATGGACAAATTTTTAAAAGTAAATATCTAAAAGTAATTGAAAAATTGATAGAGAATAGGAACGGAGGTGTAACAAATAAAGGAGATACATCGAATCCGTGATCAAAAATCAGGTAAAAACAGAAGACCAAATCTAGAGAGCTCACATTATACTAAAAGTTGAAGTTTTCCATCGATCGATCTCCAACAAATAAGAATTTGTCCCAACTCATTGTACTATTTCAGTGTTACCCTAACCCTAAAGTCAGAGAGCCATCCCAAGAAAACTGCAGACTACAGACTACAGACTGCTCTTAATAAAGCATCCTAAAGAAAGTACTGCCAAAACATAACCCAGAAGTGTAGTAAAAATGGTATACACTATGATCAGTAATCTCTCATAGAAATGAAAAAACAGCATTTGAAACAAATTTCATAGGGGCAGACTATAACGGTAGCATATCAAAGGGACATCAGGACACAATGAACGATCCAGTGATTAACATGGGACAAGTCAAGCTAAAACTAAAGGATTTTAATAGAACTCAACTCATAGGTAATTGAAACACTCAGGAGGCTGAGGCAGGAGGATTTCCGTGAGCTTGAAGCCAGCCTGGGCTACATAGTGAGTTCAAGCCTAGTCTAAACTACACGGTGAGATCTTGTCTCAAGTAAAAAAAAGGAAAAGAAAGTTATGCTAAGGGCCTAAGAGTGAGTGGATTGAGCACATGCATTTCTGAAAGAATGAAATGAGCTTTAAAAAAGAAGTGATGAAAGAGGGCCGGGGATTTAGCTCAGTGTTGCCACTGCACCTGCCTTGCAAGCACAAGGTTCTGAGTTCAATCCCTGATAACAAAAAATAAAAACGAAAATGAAATGATGGGAAAGCGGAGAATGCAGATTTCCTCCCTTCCGCCTGTGAAGAAATTTCCACCACTAAACCCCCAATACTGCCCCGCGTTATTCACCTTTCCCTCTGTGCCAATATCCTTCCCTTGGCCCGCACACCTTCTTGAGTCTTTCCTCTGTTGAGAAAAGAATGTAGCCATTCCTGTGCTTTGCCTTTCTCTTCCATAGCCAAGCTTCTAAACAGTGGGCCACGGGCCACGTCGACACTCTTCACTTGCCACCAACCTGCTGGTGTTTGGCTTCCTATCAACTCATCCATGAAATGTGCCACGTTCGAGGTCAATGGCAAACACCACACCTTTAGCGCTCTAATCCAGGAAGTTTACACACACAGGTGATATGGCGGTGGTCAGGGACAGGATGACGCCGGGGAGTCACTCACTAGGGCCACTGACAGACTTGAAACAATGCTCTGCTTGCAGTTGGCTTCTCATAATTTGTGTCCCTGAAGGGCTGTGCGTGCAAATGAACACATATGAAGTGGCCCGGAGAGCAGGCTTTGTGGAGGGGAGTCTGGAAGTACACAAATGCCTGCAAATGAGACAGACGCAGTCTGGGCAGAGGGGACAACGTGGGGAAAGGTGAGGAGATGGGAAGCTATGGAGAGGTCTGTACGTCCTAAGGCATGAGTGGGCCCAGGAGGTGTGGAGGGGCCCCTAGCAATGCTCCCCAGTCCCTACCTTGTTCACAGAGCCCAGACTCCTGCTAACCTCTCCTCGTACAGTAGTTGTGCCTCAACTTCCATGCATGTTGGTTTAGTTCCTTCCCACTTCTCTGACCCTCTTAGACTCTTCTCTCCAACTCTAGCCTGGGGTCCTTGGGATTCCCTGTTTCCGGAGTCGTTCACCTGCCCCAGATGTGCTTGCTTCCTACCCAGCTCCACATTCTGCCTCACACAGCACTCTGAAACCTCCTCAAGTGTCTCAGGACCCCCCCTGGGGCTTTTGCACCCAGCCCATAGCTTCTTCACTCCTCCTGGCACCCGACACCCAGAAACTTGTGCCCGTGTTTCCAAACTCTGTTCTCCAGGGCTCCCTATTAATGCTGGAAGTGGTGGCACACACCTGTAATTCTAGCACTTGGGAGGCATGTTCTGTCTGGAATCTTCTCTGTAACACTTGCTTTCATGTTGTACTTATCTACTGCACTGAGAGTTCGGGGCCAACCTGAGCTACATAATATAATTCAAGGCCAGCTTGAACTGCACAGAGAGACCTTGTTTAAAAAACAGGCTGGGCATGGTGGTACATGCCTGTAATCCTAGCACTCTGAGAGATTGAGGCAGGAGGATCCCAAGTTCAGTGGAGGACCAGAGATTTAGCTCAGTGGTGCAGTTGCCTGCCTCGTAAGCGCGAGGTCCCGGTTCGATTCCTCGGTACCAAAAAACCAAAAACCCACAAGTTCATTGCAGCCTGGGCAATGGAAGCGATTTAGCAAAAAGGGATGGGGGTGTAGTTTAGTGTGAAAATCCTAGGTTCAATCCCAGAACTGCAAAACAAACAAAAACACCACGTAGTGTTGTGATTCCCGTTACATAGACAAAAAGCAGGTGTGTAGAAGCAAGAGGGATTACTTAGCATTGGTGTGTCCCCCAGGCCCTGCTTGGGAGGAGTTTCCCCAGCAGGTGGTAGCAGAGGTGCGTTCCAGCACCTATGGATTTAGACGAGATTTACAGCCAGTTTAAACAAAGGGAGGATGCTGATGCAGAACTCAGCGAAGAGCTTGATGCCAGGATTTTGGAAGAACAGCCCCACAGGGACCTTGCACTTGGGAGTCTGGGGACCCCCCCAAAGGCTCTGGAAGGACTCAAAGGGCTGAATTTTGCTCTGGTATACACCTCGCCCAACAGCACGGTCCCACGGTGGAACATTTCACAATTACTTTAAATCGAGATATAATTCACATAACATAAAATCCACTTAAAAGCACACAATTTAGCGGCCTTTAGTATATTTTATTAGGTGGTGCAACCATCGCCACCAATTCCAGCACATACTTATTAGCTATCAGCAATCACTCCCAGTTCCTCCTACCCTAGTGCCCGGGGCCACGCATTAACTTCCTGTGTTTATTGATTTGCCTATTTTGGATATTTCGTATAAATGGAATCGCACAATACGTGGTTGTGCCTGGCTTCTAGCATGTTTTCAGGGTTCATCCATGTTCCATCTGGAGTCCACTCTGTAACACTCGCTCTCATTTTGTAATTATCTACTGCCCACACAAGGCAGAATCCCCTCGCAGAGACCGCTCCGGAGCGCTCCGAGCGGTAGAAAGACGAGCAAGCAGACGTCGGGACCAAAGCGGGGAATGCGGGGCTGCGGACGGACGAGGACGCTGCCGTGCGGGAGCCCGGCTTGCAAGGCTGCGCTTCACTAGCCGGGTGAGTCCACCTCGTGCATCACCTCAGTGCCTCAGTCTCCTCTGTGAGGAGCTGCAGGAGCTGACGCAGTACCCACTTATTTACTGTTTGTCAGACGCTCGGGGTCTGTGGTGAGGCCTTGGGAGTGCACACGCAGGCAACGGGCGATCGGAAACCGTTGAGTGCGGTAGTTATTATCGCTGGTGTTTTTAGTGTTATGATTGTTGACCGGGTGGGGCGGGGAGCTGGAAACTAAGATGAGAACCGCAGGAGCGCGCCGGGAGACCCGCCTGATCTGGAACGCGCGCGAAAGGAAGACCGTACGGGGCGGGGGC
>NW_022900946.1:20224473-20229890 GCF_012274545.1 Fukomys damarensis | reverse complement strand
CGAGGAGGTGGGACCCAAGGAAGACGGGAAGGAGCCTCAGGTGTGAGGAAGGAGAAGGGCCTGGACATGGCCACGTGTGGCAACTGCAGGAGTGATGTGAACGGCCGGCCGGGAAAGGGTGGGAGGTGGGCAGGCGGCCTGCGAGGTCTTGAGGGGCTTCAGGTGCTCTATTGCAGCGGGGAACAGTGGGAGGGTTGTCAGGTTGACATTGTGGAGGTAATAGTAATAGGCAGACTTCACTGAGGGAAAGAATCCCTGAGCCAGGTCTGTGCCCAGCTCTTAGGGATCCTCGCCCTTGATTTCTTCGGAGTAGATACGGGTCAAGACCTCGGGTTTGCAGTTGCGGAAATAGCTCTGGAGATGTGATGAGACTCGTCCAAGGTATCACAGCCTGGACATGGTGAGGGAGGATTGGACCTGTGAGGTGCCAGGACCCAGGACTGGACTGAGAAGGAGGTCGAGGACTGAGATTGTAGATATTTGTTCCCAGAGCTGGGGAGAGTCTCGGGGCCTGCTAATCCGAGCTCCTTGGATTTCCTGGCCACTTTAGGCACCTCAGCCCAGAGTCCCTGCTGGAATTTCCTGAGGGAGCTTGTAACATCCTGGACCTGTTAAATCGGGGAGTGCTGCTCTCTGCCTTTTGGTTTTGTAATGCTCCTTGGTGTCTCCAGCGTGGAGCTGCCTTTAATAGGGAAGTCCTTTGTCCTTAGTGTTTTGCTTGATAGTCTTGGGGTAGCAAAGAGCAAGTTCTCCACAGCTAGCTGGGAACTGTGGTTGGGGGCCTTCTAGGCCCGTCATTGTGCTCCTTGACCACTGAAGCGACTTTGGCGCCACTGACTGTGGAGAGATGGGCCCCCTCCTGCCTGCCAGCAGTGCCCACAGAATTGCGTCAGATCCACTCCACCCTTTGTTTCTGGATGCTGTGGGTGAGGGTATCTTAGTCTCTGCCAACTGGCTGTTGCTCTGGGAGTCAAGCCTGGCTCCCCCTGGTTGTTCCCACATCCCCAGCCCCTGGTGCCCCCCTATTGCTAGCCTCCCAGGAGCTATCCAGGAAATAAAGGATGGGGGGCCTATAGCACTATCCACTCTCAGGCTGTTGCTTTGTGTGCCCCTTAGGCTCTGGTCTTGGGTTTTGTTAAAGTGAGTTTTCTGGGAGCTGGTGGCCTGGTCTGGCCTGAGGTGGCAGGATTTTTAGGGTGCTGGCTCCTGTCAGTGTGTGACAGGACATCAGAGTAACCTCACATGGGGAGATGGGTGAGGAATGGAGGAGATTCCGCATTCTTTCTGCCCTGGAGATGAGGGGGACACGTGGGAAACTGAAGCCTTAGGGGAGGTGTTGAGATCCCCTTGCTGGTCCTCCAGGCTGCCATCTATGTTCGATGGGTTTGTTTTTTGTTTTTCTGAAACTGGGGATGCAACTCATGACCTTGTGCTTACCAGGTAGGCGCAGTGCCACTGAGCTACATCCCCAGCCCTGTTCAGTGGTTTTTGTTGTTGTTTTGGTACTGGGGATTGAACTCCATCCTTGCGCTTGTGAAGCAGGCGCCGGAACCGCTGAGCTAGATCCCTGGCCCTGCTCAGTGGTATTTTTAACCCAGAAAACTCCCTAGGGAGGCACTCGGGTCTTCTCCAAGGGAGAGGCCATGGATACATAGCAGCCTCCCACGCGGGTTTAGGTGCCTTGGGAGTGTTGCCTTCTCCTGTTACTAGAAGCCCCTCTAAGGGGGTTTGGGCACCTCTGATGGTGGCTTCTTGGCCAGCCTGATGTGAAACAGGGCACATAGGAGGATGCTTGGGCTTCCAGCACTGCAGCCTTCCAGTCTTTCTTGGGTTAAAATGATGCTGCTGGGAGGTGGCAGATTGAAAAAGATGACGTTATTCGTAAAATGTTGCTGCTGCACTATTTTTGAAGTTTTTGCTGTGGAGAATTTAAAGCTTCCTTATAGAGAAAAGTAGGCAGAATAAGGTGATGAATCTCACCTCCTCTCCCATATCAACTCTGCCCCCTTGTTTTGAGTAATTTCCAGAATTCTGGTCTTTAATCTGTGAGCATTTTGGAGAGTATCACAACTCTCTAAACACACCTAAAAATCATTGTTATGCCAGTCGTTGTTTCTTTTTAGTCCATTAAATGTCCAGTGTTTTTATTTTATTTTATTTTTTTGGTTTTAGAGACAGGGTCTCACTATGTAGTTGAGTCTGACCTGGAACTCACTATGTAGTCCATGCTGGTCTCACAGCTATCCTACTGCCTCAGCCTCCCGAGTGCTGGGATTATAGGCATGCGCCCCCACGCCCGGCTCAGTGTGTTTTTTGATAGTTTGAATTAGAGTCTCAATAAAGTAATCTGCACATTGTAATTAGCTGATGCTTTTGAAATCTGTGTTGATGTTTATGCTCCCTCTCACCTCTCTTTCCCCTTCTGGAATTTGTTGAATAAGCTGGCTTCTGTGATACTGGGTTCCCAGTTGTTTCTGAGCTGTCATTTTGCAGGCCTTTTGGTGTGTTTCTGTCCTCCATCTCTGCAAGTTGGAAGTTGGATATTTGTGTGGATAGTTACAGGTCAAATGGTCTAGAGCCTCTTGGGCTGGCTACAACATGAACGTTCTTTCATTGCAGAAGGTTCTTCTGGATGGCGCTGTTCTAGATAGGGGCTGTTGATCAGCTTCAGTTTTGGTTGCTTTTGGGGATTACTTCTTGGGTGGCTTGTGCTGCTCATTTTGTTCTTACCTCTGCCTGGTGGTGGCTTGTGAGTGTTTTGGGAGTAGAATGAAGCACATACTAGGGACTCAGTAGGTTCTTGGTTCACTGGTTTAAAATATAGGGGCTTTATAGTCTTCTGTTTGTGGGAGTATTCAAGTCCTTGCCCTTTTTTGCCTGGACTTCTTTTTGGGGGGCGGGCATGCCAGGGATCGAACTTGGGTCCTTGGGGTTGCGAGGCAGGCAGCAGAACCACTGAGGTAAATCCCCAGCCCTGGACTTCTTAGTAATAGTAGATTGGTAGGAGGAGGTTCAGCCCTAGGTGTCTGTGTCCTGGATAAAAGTGTGAGAGAAGGCAGGCATCTGCATCTGTGCACAGATCCCATGGCTTGGTGGGGGCCGTCTTGGGCCTAATTATTAGGTTGCACCTTCTATGTCTGCCTTAAGGGCAGCAGAAGGTCTTCAACCTCCTGTTCTCCTGGAGCCTGAGAGCCAGGACTATGGATTGTCACCGAAGCTTGAGGGATTTTTTTTTCTTTTTTCTTTTTGTACCAGGGATGAAACTCAGGACCTTGTGCTTGGGAGGCAGGCATGGAGCACTGAGCTCTATCCCCGGCCCCAGTTTGAGGGATTTCTGCCCAGATGTGAGCCTCCATGAGCCTTCACCAGATGGAGGGCCCAGCTGTGGCTTGTCCAGTCCTGTGTCAGGGATCTGTGGAGGAGCACACATTAAACTGACATGGATTCTACAAAGACAAAGACAGGTGATGGAGAAGGGGCCTGGAAGGACCTCAGCCGTAGGTGACATCGAAGCCAAGACTTAAAACTGTATAGGAGCTGCCCAGGACCTGGCAGAGCAGTCTAGACAAGAGAACAGCTGCATGAAGTCCCTGAGGCATGAGGTGGTAGAGCTGCAGGAGATAGGGTGTTTATGGGGAGAGAAGGCAGGGAAGGCATCAAAAGGTCTAGAAGGGGGCTGGGATTTAGCTCAGTGGCTCAGTGCCTGCCTGGCAAGCACAGAGTCCTGAGTTTGATCCTGGTACCAAAACCAAAACCAAAACAAATAACCAAAACATTTAGAAGGGAAGCAGCATAGCCAGCACCTTCTAGAAGGAACCCTAGCTGCTATGTGGAGATGCAGGGGAGGATAGCACCCTGCAGATGCTGCTGGCTGGCCCTCTGGGTTCTGAGCTTTGCCTCTCAGGGGGTGCCACCTTTGGGAATTCAGAACAGAATGTGAAAGGTAACAGTAGCTTCTTAGTTTGCCAAAAATGAAAACAATGAACTTCTATATTTGTTTGCCAAGCGGAAGGAAGAGAACAATACCTATTTTCTAGGCAAGGGAAATAGCTCATGTATAGCCTGCCTTCCTCTGTAACACTTGCAGACCTGAACAGATGCGCCCCAGAGTGCCTGCACCCTGCAAACCCTCAGGTGGTCTGCAGGAACACCTGAGCATCATGCTGTACGAACGTTTGTGAGGATGAGACACATCTGCAGACCATCCATCCACCTGACATGGGACTTGTATCCAGAGTGTACAGAGGACTCTTAGTTCTCAGTAACAAAACCAGTGGCCCTGACTGGGCGTGGTGGTGCATGTCTGTAATTTCAGCTCTTGGTTTGTTTGCTTGTTTTTTGGTACCGGGTATCAAACTTGGGACCTTGCACTTGTGAGGCAGTTGGTGGAACCACTGAGCTAAATCCCTGGCCCTAATTTCAGCACTTGGGAGGCTGAGGCAGGAGGATCATTGCGAATTAGAAGCCAGTCTGGGCTGTATAGTAAGTTTAAGGCCAGCCCAGTGAGACCCTGTCTCAAAACAAACAAACAAAACCAAAAGAAAACAAACAAATCCAAGTGGCTGTAAAAAATGGAGAAAGGACCTGAACAGACATTTTTCCACAGAAGAAACCTCACTGGCCAGCAGCTGTAGGAAAAGATGCTCAATGTTGTCAGTCACTAGGGAAATGCAAATCAAAACCACAGTGAGACACCACTTCATACCCACTAGGATGCGGTTGTCAAAAAGCATTGGTGAGACTGGGGAGAAATGAGAACCCATGTTCTCTGCTGATAGGGCTGTGAAGTGGTACAACTCCGTGGGAAAGAGTCTGGCAGCTCCTCAAACAGTCATATGTGGAGTTACGTAGGACTCTGCTTCTCCACTCCTGGGTATTTGCCCAAGAAAAATTAAAATAATGTCGTAAGAAGACACGCTCTTTTACCATTGCATTATTCACAGTACCTGGGTGGTGGAAACACTCCAAGTTTTCTTTTCTTTCTTTTTTTGAGACAGGGTCTTGTTATGTAGGAAGGCAGCCCTTAAATTCACTATGTAGCCCAGCCTGGCCTTGAACTTGTGGTGGTCCTCCTGCCTCAGCTTCTTGCATGCCAGGATTATGGGTGTGCTCCACCATGCCTAACACCCAAAAAGTTTGTCAGTAATGAGTGGGAACACCAGTGTGGGCCATGCAGATTCGGGGTATGTTTGTCTTGGTGCAGCGGAAGCCACAATACATGGGCAGAGCACGTAGGCTCTGAGAACGTGGTGCTCGATGAAGTAGCTACTCCAGAGGCCACATGTTCTATGACTCCTTTAATGTGAAAAGTCTGGAATAGATAAATCTGCAGAGGCAGAAAACAGATTAATGGGTACCTGTGTGGAGAAGGGTAGGGTGGTGAGGGTGTGATGGCCAAGGAAGATGGGGTTTCTTTT
>NW_022900946.1:20218386-20224169 GCF_012274545.1 Fukomys damarensis | reverse complement strand
GTTTTGCTTTTTTTTTTTTTTTTGTTATTAGGGATTGAACTGGGGACCTTGCACTTTGCGAGGTAGGCAGCGGAACCACTGAGCTAAATCCCCAGCCCTATATCTGACATTTTAAAAATCTCTGGGGCTGGGGATTTAGCTCAGTGGTTCCGCCGCCTGCCTCACAAGCAAAAGGACCCGAGTTCGATCCCCAGCACCAAGAAAAAAAAACTTTGAAAGGACTACCAAAGAGCTATAGGCCCCAGCTGCCTCCTTGTCCTCCTTGCCTTATACTGAATCTTGTGCTAAGCCCTTTATGTCCTTTCATAGGCATCTTACTGTGGTACTGTAAGCCACAGTGGGCTGGAGCCACTGTTGGTCCCATTTTATTGACCAGGAAACTGAGGTTGCCAGAAGTTGATTCACTTCCTAAGAGTCACATAGCCAGTGAGTTGTGGCAGAGGTGAGGAGATCAGCATGCCCTGGGGCAAGGTTCCCCCACCCCCAACTACTTGCAGCATCTGGTGTTTGTAGGTGTCAGGGAGAGATGACAATGGGCCTCCCGGGGTGCATTGCACCCCTGGTGTTTGAAGAATTTGATGAGTGGCCCAGTGGGTGCTGAGGCTCTTTGCCATGTCTTCCCACTAGCTTCCCCTGGGCTCTCCAGCTGTCTCTGCTCTGGTCCTGGGTAGTTTCTAGAGGGAGGTGTGGGGACCTGGTATCAGACCTGTGTTCACATCTCAGGTCCTCCACTTCCTGTGTGATCTTGGCCTTTTCACTAGCCTCTCTGAGCATCAGTTTCCTTGTCTTTAAAATGGGCACCATGACCACACGCATCTTACAGAGTTGAAGGACCTCAGAGTTGAGGCTATGTTGTGTATCAACAAGACTCAGTCCCTAGCAGGCCTGATGATCACAGCTGTTGTTCAGGTGGCCTCCTCCATTCTCCTCTCCATGGTCTCTGGGGGCCCACTGCCTTGTCCTCAGGTAGCAGCCACCAAGAGCCAGATCCCAGGACCTGCCCTGCTGGGGGCAGGTGGGACATAAGAGCCTGAGGGTGAGCCATGCACAGATCAGATGCTGTGGCAGATAGGGGAAGAACAGACCAGTCCGAGTAGGTAGACTCCTATACACGCCTCAGCACCTACCTCAAGAAAGCCGAAAGTTTAGAAGTCTTCCAGTCTTCCCTGGTCTGATCTGATAGGTGCCTTCAATGCAAAGGTTGTGGTAATTCATGAGGCCTGGCATGTTTCTTCTTCTTCTTTTTTTTTCCTCTGAGATGAAGTCTTGCTAGGTAGTTCAGGTTGGCCTTGAACTTACTGTGAGCCAAGGCTGACCTGGAACTTGCAGTGATCCTTCTGCCTCAGCCTCCTGAGTGTTGAGATTACAGGTGTGTACTACCACACCTGGTCTGGTCTCACCTTTTGAGTGCTGACACTATTGGCACACACACATCACTTGGTTTCCTGCTTGTTTTTATCTCAGCTTTTATGTTTTCTGATGCATTCAAATGTGTGTGACAGTGAAGTTGTGTGGAGTAAGCAGCCTGCGGTGCATACCCTCCCATTTTACCACCTCCTTTTTTCCTGAATAATGATGATGTGTCTGTCTCCTGCACTCTGCTCAGTGTCCCTGCTTATGACAGTGTGTGTCACCCTGATGCCAGCCTTGGCCATTCTGCATGCACTGGTATATCTTTGTGCAAATGTCTCTGGTGGACGTTGCTGAGCCTTTGGGAGCATTTTGGGAGGTTGTGGTAAGTGTACGTGAGCCTCAGTTCTACACCTCCCCATATCCTCCAGAGACTCTTCTATGGTTTTTCTCTCTAAAGCTTGAGGTCAGGATGTTGCCACACGGACTTCTCACAGAGCCTTCTCCTACGTCCTGCTGGCCGATGTGTGAGCACATCGTAGGCCACCATCCTGAGACAGCTAACCGTGTGGCTAATGCAAGTTGTGGGTCCCACCTCTGCCAACCCCTCCCTAGGATTCTTCAGGGGCTGGTGGACATATCTGCTGCTGCTTTTACTCTTTCACCCTGAGGTGCTTCTGCCAAATAGGATGCAAAGAGACCCTAACTCCCGAGGGAGAGCCTGGCTGGGATTGGTTTCCACTGAGGAGGCCATTTTGGATGGAGATGCACATTTTCCTCTTCGGAACGCTGTGGTGGCAGCCAGCGCCAGCAGCCGGAGCCCAGACGGCTGCCTGCCTAGCATTATGGAATGAAAACATCCCGCTTCTCCCGCAGCAGCAGCAGCAGCAGCAGCAGCCGCTGTCTGGGGTGGCGGCTGTCTGGGCTCGGCACTCCTCCTGGCTTAGCCAGGCGTGGGCGCAGCGGTGGGGCGTGCATCCCCCTGCAGGATGGGGCGCAGCTGGAAAATGCAGCTCATATCCTTTCCGGAACACCTCGTTCTCTCTGGCTTGGCAGCCATCTTTGCCAGGGGGCCCCACTGTGCCTGGGCAACAGTGCCAGGGAGACGGGCTGTACATGGAGGCCAAGGGGAAGGGCTTCTTTTCTCCCAGCCCTGGTCAAGCACTGACCCAAGCTCTGGCAGCTCCCTCCTCTGAAGATAGGTTGTCCTGTGAAGCTGCCTTGGGAGGGCTTTGTCCCTAGGTCCTTCTAGGGCAGAAGCCAGCTCTTCCTTCTGGTTGCAGTATGTGCAAGGGTTAGGGCCAGGAGGCGCGTCACAGCTGTGGGAGTGGGTGGATGCAGGGTCCTGAGCCTTCGTGCTGATTCACAGCTCTGGTACCGGGCAGGTGAATGCCCCTGGCCACACCTGAGAACGGAGTGAATGACGGGAGGGATGAGAGCACCAGCTGGCCCAGTGTTCCTGCCCACAGCGGGGGACTGCAGCCCCTGGAAAGCCAGGGTCCCCAACGTTATTCTCGGACAGCCTAGGTCTGCTGGGCACCCCTGAACTTCTCTAGGGTGATGTAGTGGTAGAGGGAGGTCTCCCTGAGCCTCAGAGTTCCTGTCTGGAGAACAAGCCGGTGCTGCACTGCTCTGGTGGTTGTGATGGGGTATGAGCCACAGGCGGTTCCAGTGCTGAGCTGCTGTGTGCCAGGTTACCAGGAGGAGTTTGTAGGGTCTCTCAGCATTGATCCTTTTTCTACCCTTCCCCTGTAAGGGAGGCTCCAGGGTTCCAGCTGCAGATGAGGGATGGGCCTACCTGCCCACCCTGTTTCTGTTAATGCCTGGATGAGTGGGTGGCTGTCGGGACAGCCCTCTCTGGAACTGTGCTGTGTTTTTTTCTCACAGTGCAGGAAGCCCCCTCCACCCCGCCCCAGCACTTCCTCTGGCTCTGACACTGGAACCTCTCGTCCCTGCCTGTGGGTCCCAGGAGGGTCCTAGGTGGGCTATCTCACTACCCCTCATCTCATCCTGATGATAGTTCAGCTAGTGGGGGGGTCTTGATGTCTGTGACAGGGGATTTTGTAGGACAGGCAGACCCCACTGAATGACCTATGACGTGTGGAGATCCTCCTGCTCCCCCCATCCCAGCCTTGGGACTGAGACCTTTAGGTCCCAACCGAGCTTGTGCTTTCTTGTCTCAGAGGCTGGGCCCCTTCTGCTTGCTGAGCCCTGGTTTGGAGCCAGGTGGGAGGTGGGCATCAGATGCAGAGCAGGGATGGGTCTGGCTGGGCCCCTGCCCCTTTTTCTCTGGAAATGCAGAGAGGGTATAGCCTAGGATCTACCCCTCCCCTGTTGCTCTCTGCATGTTTTTCTTCAACTCTGTCTCTTAAACTTGAATTTATTAATTTAAACATCATTTCCAGGGCTGCAAGCCAGCCTCACTGGCCATAAATAGAAGGGAACAAAATCAAAGAAAGCAAAGGGAAATGAGGCAGAGCGAGGGTGTTGGACGCCTCTGGCGCAGCTGCTGGGCTCCTGAAAGGAAAGTGCATTAGAGCTGAAAGGTGCTGTGGCGAGGCCAGTAGGGCCCGTTCCTCCCTTCTCTCCTCTGCCAGGCTGAGTGCGGGAGGCCCTCACTATGTCCTCTCCTTGCCTCTACCATGGCTCTGACTCCTGGAGGGATGTTTCTGGGGGCTCAGCTCAGCTGAGGAGAGCCTGTTTCCTTCAAGGAGCTGATGGGGCTGGCTGACTTGGCCTGGAGGGGACGGGGACCCCCACCCACCTCGCTGTCCTGGTTGCTGGAGAGAGGAGGCTGGCTCTGGGGGAGTGGGTTACATGATGTCCGCAGGCGGCCCCTCAGCCTTCCCCTGAGCCCAGTTTCCAGTACGGCGGCCAGTGCAGGGCAGGAGTGCTGGGCCTGGCACTCGGCTGCCTGCTGACCGCATGCTTCTGGAATGTGCAGATGTTTCCTTGGGGGCTCCAGCTGGCCCGCACACCTCTTCCAGCATCTGGAGTGGGGAGTGGGCATCCTCACCACTCCCCGCCTCGGCAGAGGAGGCAACTCAGGCCATTCCGTTGCAGGTCAGGGTCAGGCTTGTCTGAGGCCTGTTTTTGCAGCTCTAGAATGGAGGTGGCTCTTGGACCTGTCCAGTGCTCGAAGTGTGTCTAGTGACCCTCCTTGGCATCCCATTGCACACCTCAGTGCACACCTTCCCGCACTTGGCCATCCCTCTCCAGCAAGCCACCCTGAAACCACTTGCCTACCGTCTCTGCCCCTGTGTGGCCTGGAGGGGAGCGCTGTGTGGGTAGGAAAGTTGGGAGCCAGACCCTGAGGCATCCTGGGCGTTGTGCACTCTCTCAGGCGGGAAGCCCACTTGCCATATCAGGTGTACCCAACATGTGGCAGTGTGTGCCTAGCCCCCGTGGCACCACGTGTGTCCCCCTAGAATATCTGATCTGGAGGGCGGGGAGGAGAAGGACAGTGTTGGTATATGAGGTACAGTGGGTCTTCACCCCTCTCAGCACACTTGCCCATTTTGCAACAGGCAGAGGGGACGGCAGAGGGGAGTCCTCACACCTCTGTCACAGATTGTGGAGTTAGAGTCTTAGTGCCTCAGGCAGTGGGGAGCAGGCCTGCCAGGGATGTGACATGTTTCTCTTTTTTTTCATTTTTTGGGACAGGGTCTCGGTATATAAGTTCAGGCTGGCCTTGAGCTCATGGCAGTCCTCCTGCCTCAGTGGCCCAAGTGCTAGGATTACAAGCATGCACCACCCCACCCAGGTGATGTGTCTCTTACTGCCATGGTCATTTGACTGTCCCTGGTGTATGTGATTCCCCAGGACCCTCTCCCTGTCCTAGGCCGGCCTGGCCCCCTCCAACTTTGGCTGCAAGGTCCCTGGAAGCTGCTGGCTTAGTCATCGGACATCTGAGGGCCCAGTTGGCCCAGACCTCTTCAGGGGGCCTCTGCTAGGCTGCTGGCTTTCCTCCTGGTGGGGGGTGAGGGACCATGGGGCAGCTGCCAGCTGACTCTCCTTGGTGTTCCTGCTTCTGTGTCCTTTCTGCCGGGGCATCTAGTGCCTGCTGCATCACCTCACTGTTCCTTGTGGAAACTAGAGTGTGGGGCCAAGGCGTCGGGCTGTGATGACATCACTTGGGGATATGAAGGAAGCCCAAGGCTCTGGGAAATGGGGGCTTTGATGTTCACCTAGAACTGTGATGGCAGCAGCAAATGGAGATGTGGAAAGCTGTTATTCAGGGTCTTGTGTCTGTGGGCAGCAGGGCTGATGGACAACCCCTGGATACTCCTCCAATGTCCCTGGTGTCTACCTGCAGTTCCCATTACCATATCCTGCTTAGGTAGGTGCTCCTACCCTGGGGATATGGCCCAAGGTATAGCACCTGGCTTTTGTCCAGGCTGTGTTTTGTCCTGGGCTGGGGTGACTGACCAAGC
>NW_022900946.1:20215224-20217886 GCF_012274545.1 Fukomys damarensis | reverse complement strand
TTGGTCTTTAGTCAGTAATCCAAATTACTAGTACTTTTCTCAGCTTGTAGTGCTTGCTTTTTTTTGTTGCAGGGGGGATTTGTTTGTTTTGAGACAGTCTTACAATATTGCTAAGGCTGGTCCAGAACACTTGGGCTCAAGGGATCCTCCTGCCTCAGCCTCCTGAGCAGCTGGGGCTATTGTCATTGTGACTGGCTTCGTCCATCATGTAGTTTGTTTTCTGATATTTTTTGTGGAGGTTAAATACTTTTGATGTTTGCTTACTTGCTTATTTGTTTGCTTGTTGTGTGGTACTGGAGATTAATCCCAGAGCCTTTGCACTGAACCACACCCCCAGCCCATTTTATTTATATTTATTTATTTTGGCACTGGGGATAGAACTCTGAACCTTGCGCTTGCAAGATGGCAGAACCACTGAGCTAAATCCCTAGTCCTTTATTTTTTACTTTGAGACAAGGCCTTGCTAAATTGCTGAGCTACCCAGGGCGAGCTTGAACTCATGATCCTCCTGAATGCTGGGATTACTGGGTATGTGGCTAGATAGGTTGCATGTTTTTTGATGTAGTTGGTTCTTTGGTCTTTGATACTTTTTTTTTTTTTTGGTATCAGGGATGGAAGGGACCTTGAGCTTGGAAGGCAGGCAGCTGGAACCACTGTGCTAAATCCCCAGCTCATTTGATACTTTGTTTCTGCTCCTTAGGTTCATGCTCTGGAAACTTGTGGCTGTTCCCCAGGGTTCTTGGTCGGTGTGTCCTGGCTCACTTAGGTTCTGTGTGACTTTTGGATTGTGAAGATGAGTTCTGGCTCTGGTGCCCACGTTGTGGTTGCTTATGACTTCCCTCTTGCTGCATGGTCTTGGAAAGCCGGAGGCTTGTTCTAGCTCCTTCCCTTCTGTTGACTGGGTGCAAGGCACAGTAGGAAAGAGCACAAATTCGTATTTCCGTGTTTCTTGATGATTCTTCTCGTAGTTTGATCCAGATAAACCTTTGTATTATCTTTTAGATGCTGTAAAGGTTTTCATTTTTTATTTTTATTTTCTGGGCTTTGAGTCAGGGTTTTTCTGTGTAGTCCAGGTTGGCTTGGAATTTGTGAATCTCTTCTTACCTCAGCTTCCTGAATTCTGGGATTACAGGCCTGTATCACCACGCCTGGTGGGGTTTGTAATTGGTAGTGTTGAACTTGAAGTTCGTTAGAGACCGTCACCATCACTTTGATATGGGCTCATCCACCTGGGCCCTTCTCCCTATTTATCTTATCTTTTTTCCCCCACTGTATCTTGGGTATATTCTAAGGTAGTTCCTGTAGCAGTGGTTAGCAGCAGCTACTGGGCCCTGGCAGTCTAGGTGCATTCTGAATCCCATGTGGTGCTATGTGAGACCATCTTACTAGGGTAGGGCAAACGGTTGGTATGGGGCCTTGGTCCTGTCAGGGAGAGGCTGGGCAGAAGGGACGGTGCCATCCAGGCCATTCCCAGTCAGCGATTCTGTGTGGCTGTGCCCTGAGGCTCGCAGCACGGGGCTCAGATGGGTGCAGAGCCCTGAGGGCCCGAATGTTCCTGCTTCAGTTTCCCCAGATGAGTGTTCATTCAAATCCTTCATGCCAAGAGCCCCTTCCCAGGCCCTGGAAATGGGGAGTTCAGAGGGTGGAAGGCTGCAGCTTGGAGGTGCTATTACACCCCTAACTGTGGGACCAGGGATGGCTCTGTGGCCAGCCCCGGACTCCTGCCGTGACCTGCCTCTCCCCTGCTCCTCAGAGACGTCTCCCACAACTTGCTCCAGACGCTGGACGTCAGGCTTCTGGCAAACCTCTCAGCGCTGGAGGAGCTGTGAGTGTCCCCTCCTTGGCAGTGCCTGACCTGTCCAGCACGCTGGGGATTACTCAGGGTGGGGAAGTGCCAGTTGCCTGTTGTTATAGTGTTACACGGGCTCCTGTCACTGCCTAATCCCTCCTGTCTTCCAGGGACATAAGCAACAATAGGATTTCTACGTTAGAAGAAGGAATATTTGCTAATTTATTTAATTTAAGTGAAATGTAAGTAGCTTTCCTTTTTTTTTTTTTTTGGTACTGGGAATTGAACTCAGGATCTTGAGCTTGCCCATTCAGGTGCAAAGCCACCGAACTAAATCCCTGGACCGGTTGCTTTGCTTTTGGTGTTGTCAGTGGCTGTATGATCTGTCCCCTAATTGCGGCTCTCTGGGGGGACCCCGTCCCCCGCGGAATAGGAGGTGAGAGCCGCCTCTTATTCGTGGGTCATCAGAGGCCGATCCGATCTTGAATGTCTGTGGAGGAAATCTTTAAGAAGTTAGAGTACACGGCCCAAGTCTGGTTTCTGATCAAAGGCGCTTTATTGGCTCAGCAAAACGATTATATACTGTTATCCCAGGGGGAAGGTTCAGCAAGCTTATTGGACAGTTCAAACAAATCAATCACATGAGTCACTCAAGCATTTAACCATACAGCAATCAGTATTTTACCAAATGTGGGGAGGGGTAAGTGGGAAGGCGTACATCAACAATTAACCCTATGCAATCTTTAACTTCACAATCCCTAGGGGCAAGTAGGACAGGGAAATACCACCTGCTTCCTGCTCCAGATCCCGTGACCCTGTGGTTAGCACAAAGGGCTATTCTTTCTGTAAGATTTCCTGTTTGCCCAGGGGCTA
>NW_022900946.1:20209625-20214040 GCF_012274545.1 Fukomys damarensis | reverse complement strand
CCTTCCACATCACCACCACCTCCCTGCCT
Organism: Fukomys damarensis; assembly: GCF_012274545.1. Taxonomy (NCBI): domain Eukaryota; kingdom Metazoa; phylum Chordata; class Mammalia; order Rodentia; family Bathyergidae; genus Fukomys; species Fukomys damarensis. The sequence continues at coordinate 20,214,011 of NW_022900946.1, read as the reverse complement.
ATCAGCACCATATGCTGGGACTTTGGCGATGGCTCTCCCAAGCTGGACATGGCTGGTCCTGCTGCCACCCATCGATATGTGCTGCCCGGACACTATCATGTGATGGCAGTACTGGCCTTAGGGGCAGGCTCAGCCACACTGGAGACAGAGGTGAAAGTAGAGGTGGCACCTGCTGCCCTGGAGCTCGTGTGCCCGTCCTCTGTGCACAGAGATGCAAGCCTTGAGTTGGGTATCCGGAACCGTGGAGGCTCAGACCTTGAGGCTACCTACAGCATCCTAGCCTTGGACGAGGAGCCAGTCCAAGGTAGGTACCTCAATAGCTGGGCCCTAGGTCACCAGTCCTGAGTAGGGGGAGAGCCCACACTTTGGTCACGGGTACATGTTGATGCCTGGTCTCTGCCCATCATCCCCAGTGGTGCACCCGCTCTGCCCCTCGGACACGGAGATCTTCCCTGGCAATGGGCACTGCTACCGCCTGGTGGCAGAGAAGGCGCCTTGGCTGCAGGCACAGGAGCAATGCCGGGCCTGGGCTGGGGCCGCCCTGGCCATGGTGGACAGTCCTGCAATCCAGCACTTCCTGGTCTCCCAGGTTACCAGGTGCCTGCCCCCTCTCCCCAGGCCACAGAAGGGTGGGGTTGCCAGGATGGGGGTGTGGGCAGAGCCCAAGTCGAGATGGGGAGGTTGGAGGGATCTTGTCTTGCCCCGTGGATGGCTGTTCCTACAACTCTACAGGTGCAGATGTGGACATGGGCTAGCGCAGCTCCTGTAAACACTTGTGGCACGTGTCGTCGTGAGAGCTGGGGTCAGGCTCCCATCTGTCCTGTCCCTGCAGGGGAGGACTCTAGATGCTCCTGACAGGGCTGGTCCTGGGATGCCCTGGAGGTTGTGCTTTCTGCTTCTTGTGCCCCGTGCCCGTTCCCCGCTTAGAGAGGGGCAGGGGTGTCACATACCACCCACACCATGGATAGGTAGCATGGTGCTTGTGGGGACATGTGCCTCCCAGTGAGTGGGCCAGACCCTTGTTTGTGGCCCCAGAGTACACTGTGGCTGGTGTGGGAAGTGAGGCCGTACGCCCCTTTCCTGGGTGTCCATGTACTGGGCAAGGGTGGGCAATTCCTGTTGTGCCTGTGGGTAATCATACCCTGTTTATCCCCAGTGCCAGATGTAATTAAGGCTCAGAGTGGCTAAGGTCCTTTCCCAGGCAGGTCATCTGGGGCTCAGTGAAATTCCCTCCCTCCCATGTGTTTCCTCCATGCGTCTGTGCCAGAGCACATACATCTATCCATGAGCCCTGGCTCCAGAAAGGGCTTCCTACCTCGGCAGTGCTGTCAGCTCATTTGGGGGTCTGATACGAGTCCATTTGGGTTCCTAAATGCTGCACCTGCAGGGCAAAGTGTGGGTGGCCCACGGCCTTACATCTGAGGCAGAGCCTTCTGTGGAGCCCTCGGCCATGCCACCCTGGCCTCGTGGGCATGGATGGGTGTGGCATGGGCTTTGCTTGGTAGGTCATGTATCTGAGCCTCAGTTTCACTCTCTGGATAAAAGTGACGGTGCTAGAGCCCACTTGCCAGGGTGCTGTGAGGAACACACTCCGAGTGCTTGGCCTGCCTGCCATCTGCCCACAGGAGCCTGGATGTGTGGATTGGCTTCTCAGCTGTGGAGGGGCCAGAGGCAGGCCTGGCACCCCAGGGAGAGGCCTTCAACCTGGAGAGCTGTCAAAACTGGCTGCCTGGGGAGCCACACCCAGCCACGGCTGAGCACTGTGTGTGGCTGGGGCCTGCCGGACAGTGCAACACAGACCTGTGCTCAGCACCACATAGCTACGTCTGTGAGCTGCGGCCTGGAGGTACATTTCCCAGCGCTTAGTGTTGGCTAGGTGTTTGGTGAGCACCTGCTCTTGTGCTTGGGCTGAGATTGTACCAGACGAAACAGATGGAGGGGGGGGCAGCTGCCAGGTGGCTCAGTCTCAGGTCTGCCCCACCCTGGATGTCCCGTTTCCCTTCAGCCCGGCACTGGCATTCACTGCACAATTACCATCTCTAGGCCCCGTGTGGAATGCTGAGAACTTCCTCATGGGAGTGCCTGATGGGGGCCTGCAGGGGCCCCTGATTCTGCTGACACCACAGGAAGGCCTCGTGCCACCCCAGCATCCCGTGGAGGTAGGCTGGCCCCTCTGTGTTCCGGAGGGCATCCCCCTCCAGGGTCTTGCCTTACCCTGCTATTGTGTGTCTTTAAGAAACAAGTTGGCAGTGGGCTACCCACTTTCCGGTCCCCCTTCCATCTCTTAGGCAGAAGCTTTCCCTCAGTAAATTTTTCCTACTCTTAAAAAAAGAAAAAAAGAAACAAGTTGGCAGCCAGGCATGGTGGTGTACACACCTGTAATCCCAGCACTTGGGAGGCTGAGGCACAGAGATCACTGTGAGTTTGAGGTCATCCTGGGCTATATAGCAAGACCTTGTCTCAAAACTAACAAACCACCCAACCAAAAAAGGGAACAGCTTGGCTTTGGGGAGATTGTTTCAGTTTTAATGACCAGCATGGATAACTTGGAAACTCCATGTAGGGCAGCAGTGAAAAGCATCTAATCCCATTATTTGGAAGAACTACTGCTTTCCTAGCTCTTGCTCTGGGTCAGTCGTGGTGAACCCATGGCACGTGAATACGTGGCACAGCAGGTGCTCGGCGCCCTTCCATTGCCGGGCCAGTCAAGTCGCCCCAGCACTGCCCTAGCGGTCAGTGGTCACATGGGCACCACACTCGTGCTTGGAAAGGAGTGGTGGTACAGGGAGATGATGTCGCAAGACAGTGATGTCATGAGCTTTTGCGAGGCTAGTCGGTATTCAGGTTTAATCGCAGTGTTGGGACTTTTTAAAAGTGGGTTTGGGGTTGAGTTTGGATACTCGAAAAGGTTTGCTAACTGTTTTAATTATTTTTAAAACCACAGTAGGGGGTACATAATAAGAATGAAGATGTGTTCTTACACGTACCAACACCCTGTGATGAATGTAAAAAGTGTATTATAAACGTGTACTAATAAAAATGAAATTAAAAAAAAAGACTGTAGGAAGGGACCAGGAGTAAAACTACAGTAGGGCTCACACAGATGAATTTAATCTGAATTTTCCTCCCAGGTGACACAAAAATCATGCCTGTGGTGGCCTCAGGAAGGTCCCTGCTCTCCTCTGTCCTGCTATTTGGGACCAAGGAGTCCAGGCCCTGGGGTGGGTTCTCTGGAACTGAGGTGGCCCTCTGTCCACCAGGTCATGGTGTTCTCTGGCTTGAGCCCAAGCCGTGAAGCCTTCCTCACTACAGCTGAGTTTGAGACCCAGGAGCTTGAAGAGCCTGCCCAGTTACGGCTTCAGGTGTACCGGCCTTCAGGAGGGGCAGGTGGGCCTCTGCAATGGCAGTGGGAGCGAGGGGGTTTGGGTGGGCCCAGTTCTCAGGTCTTCTGGCCCCTAGCCTGGAGGTGAAGAGATACGGGATCTACAGAGCCTTGCTCTTATGTCCCAAGAACAGATCAGGTGGGGCCTGCCTCATGGTGCATGGGGGGTGCCCTGGGTCAGTCAGCTGGCCTTATGGCAGAGGAGGTGAGGGGCCTGGGACGATACGCGGCTAGGTCTGGTATTGAATCAGGTGGATAGGGCGTCCCTAATTGGCCTCTCAGTAAGGCAGGACTCTTGGTATCCCTTCTCTTCTTGCAGGGACTCCAGAAAACAGAAGTGAGCCAGTCAATAGGACTGAGCCACCCCCCAGGTGTATGCTAGAGGGATGCTGGTGTCCTGGTGCCAATCTCTGTATGCCTCTGGATGCTGCCTGCCACCTTCAGGCCTGTGCCAATGAGTCCATGTTGGAGCCTGGGCTCCCCAGAGCCACTTATGCTCTGTGGAAAGAATTTCTTTTCTTTGTGCCTGCAGGGCCCCCCACGCAGTATTCGGTATGTGTCCCTAATCTGCCTGTCAGCCTCTGAGCAGCTCCCCAGTCCTTCCTCTCAGCTGCCCAAAGACCTGGTCTCCCACCAAGCGGAGAGAACATGACACCTCTGAACAGCCCAGCACCTCCCCTCATCTCCTTCATGTCCCTGCCCACTGATACCGAGTGCCTTTACTTGGCTCCCCATGCAAGAAGCACCTGCCTAGCTGTGTCTTCTAAAGGAGGAGGCCCTCCTTTAACATGGTAGCGTCTTTCCAGCTTTTGAGTCCTCTGAGAAGGGCCTTTCCACCTGAGGCAGCCCAACTTGGCTGTACCCTCTCTGGGATCCTGTAGCCTTTATCTGCCTGCCTTTTTGTTTGTTTGAGACAGGGTCTCACTATGTAGTTGAGACTGACCTGGAACTCACTGTGTAGCCCAGGCTGGTCTCGAACTCACAGCGACCCTCCTCTCTCAGAG